>NW_020450727.1:2266259-2276845 GCF_003343035.1 Apteryx rowi
GGGAGCGCGGGGGGCGGGGCTGTCCGGAGGGGTGCCGGGGGGGCCCAAAAGTGTGGGGGGCCCCCAGGGCACGGGAGTGCCACAGGGGATGGGGGTGGCCCAGGGAGGCGGGTCCCCAAATGTTTGGGGGTGCCCAGGGAAGTGGGATGCCCCCAAAGTGGGGGGGAAGGGGGTGCCCTCAAAGTGTGGGGGGCCCCCAGGGCACGGGGGTGCCCCAGGGGATGGGGGTGGCCGGGGGAGGGGGTCCCCAAACGTTAGGGGGTGCCCAGGGAAGTGCGGTGCCCCCAAAGTGTGGGGGGCCCCCAAGGCACGGGGGTGACCCCAGGGGACAGGGGTGCCCCGGGGGTCTGCGGGGATACCCAGGGTTATGGGGTCCCCAAAAGTGGGTGCCCCCAGGGTTATGGGATTCTCCAAAGTTGGGGGTACCCCCAGGGGTAAGGTTGCCCCAAAAATGTGGGTGTACCCCGGGGTCCCCCAAAGTGTGGGGTGCCCCCACACAGGGAACGAGGTGCCTGGGGGGGCCTGTGGGTGCCCCAGGCGGATGTGGGTGTTTGGGGGTGCCCCAAGGGTTTGGAAGCACCAAAGGGGGTGCCGGGGGTGTGGGGTGGGGCAGGGTGTCCCACCCGGGGGGCGCCCCGCGCCCCATAGCCAGACCGCAGCTCCTGCTCGCGCCGGGGACGGGGCCGCGGCACCGGCGGTTTCTGCTGCGGGGGGCTGCGTCGCCCCACAGGGTCACCCCGAAACGCGGCCGCTGCTGGGCAGCCGCAGGGCACCTCCTTGTGGTGCCGCTCTGCAGGGCGCGCGGCCGGGACGCCGGGGCGGCGGCGGGAGGGCCGCGAGGGGGCTGCGGTGTTTGGGGTCGCGGAGGCACCCTCGCACAGGTGCAGCCCCGGAGCCGCACGGGCCCCTGCACCCACGCACGCTCGCCCGCGCTGGCGCACACGCGTGTGGTCGCGTGCACACGTGTGCACGGTCGACACCAGCTCGCGTGCACACGAGCTCAGCACCCCTCGGGCACGTGGATTCGACTGCCCACAGGGTCCGACCCACTCCTGGGAGCCAGTCAGCCCCACAGCATCCCCCGGTGGGGACACACTGGCCTGGCCAGGCCCCGCTGTGCCCCCCGAGCCCCAGGGTCGGGGACGGGGGTTTGCAGGGGGCTCAGCCCAGCACCCTGACCCCAGCCAGCTCTATCAATGGGGAAACTGAGGCACAGAGCCAGGTCCTCCTTTTGGCTCGCTGACCAGGGCAAAAGTTCCCCATGGGGCAGGCGAGGGGCCCTGTGATCTTGCAGGGAGGCTGTGGCACCCAGGAGGCCCCGAATGGAAACCTTGCCCACCCTCTGCAGTGGGCCCACGGGAGCTGGTGGCACCCCCAGTCTGGACCCAGTCCCTTGGGGTCGCTGTGCCAGCACCCACAGGGGAATCACTGCGGGTCGGACATGATTCCCTTCCAGATGCACCCACGTGCGACCGACTGCTGGGTGGCCGAGGGCACTGCGGTCCCCGGAGGGCCGCCCGCTATGGGGCAGGAGGGCGGCAGGGGGCTGCCGAACTCCCCCGGACCCAAGGGAAGGCGGTCCGGGGAGCCGGGAAAGGGTCCCTTCTGGCCACTTCCTCTTCGGGCTGGATGGTGGTTTTGCAACCTCGCTTCCTCCCTGCGTGGCATAAAGCAGCCAGCGGAGGAGAGGCACGGGGGGACCGCGGCACGGGCAGCTGGTGCAGGTGAGGGACCCCCCGGCTCTCCCAGCGGGTGTTGGGGAGCCGGAGCACAGTGGGCCTCTGCGGGCCTTGCACGTCCTCAGCGCTCTGTGCTCCCGCCAGGCTCCGCTTCGAAGCCATTTGGGGATTGTGTCCAGATTTGTCTCCACGTCAGCCCACAGCGGAGAGCGAGACCACGGAGAGGAAGGACTGGCAAAATCCCTGGGGAGCTTCCCAACAAGAGCTGGACTGGGAAGGGCAAAAGACTCCACACTTTAGGGGAAACAGCTCAGGAAGCAACTGGTGAGTCCCCAAGGATGCTTGACTAGATCCCAAGGTTTTCTTTCAGCTTGCCAGCCCTTGAGCTCCACAGCTAAGTTGCTGCCTGCCCCTGCGTTTTGGAGCGGGGCAGGCAGGAGTGGGGGCACCCACTGCGCTGGGATGGTCTCGTGGGTCTGGCTGGCCTCCGAGGGCTGGATGCACAGGGGTAGCTGGATGCGGCGGGGAAGGAGCTGGTGTTGAGGGCGAGCCCAGGGAGCTGTGCCTGGGGCTGATCTTAGCTGGCTCCCAAATGGGGGCAAATCCTTCCCTTCTCTGGGGCCGGGGAGTGCAGGTGCTGCGGGCGAAAGCACCTGCTCCCATTTCCTTTGCACTTGACGGTGAGCTGGGAGGACATTTCCCCATGCCCTGCCCTTCCTTCCCCCCACAAAGGGACCTGCTGGGCCAGCTGGTTTACGGACAGGACTTCCATGGTGGAGGGTTCGAGGAGGAAACTGGGTGCTTCTTGTTCTCCCAAGCAGCCCGGGGCTGGACCAGGAGTCTGATACCCACGGCAGGGGGTGGGGTGGGGAAAATCTGGTCCCCAGAGGAACCGCAGGGATTTTGAGAGGGAGACAAAACAGGAAGCCAAAAATACCCCAAGGGGAAGCATGTCTCTTCTACCTTAAGTGCAAGTGTCTGGCTCTGCCCAGTGCCCACGGAGGCTGAGGAGCCTGCAGTGGTCCTGCCCTCAGGACCTTCTCCTTTGGCACCAGCAATGCCCTGGGCTGTGGCCGACCAGGGAGATGGAGAGGGATCTCCATAGGACCAGAACCGGCAGAGCCCGGGGAGGGTTTGTCCCTCCATAGGCACTGGTGGGAGCCCATCTGGGCACTGGGTCCAGCTCTGGTCTCCCAGTACAGAAGAGATTGTGACAAACTGGAGCTGCTCTAGCGATAGGGTTTGGAGCACAGGACGTAAGAGGGGAGATGGAAGGAACTGGATTTGTCCAGCTGGTAGAAGAGAGGGTGTAGGGGGGACCTAATCACTGCCTTCAGCTCTCCTGTGGGGGCTATAGAGAAGACAGAGCTGGGCTCCTCACGGAGAAGCCCAGCAAAAGGGTGGAGGCACCAGCAGAAGCTGCAACGGGGAAATCCCCACAGGACAGAAGGGGAAAGTTGTTCTCAGGGAGAGTGGCTGGGTTCAAACCAGGCCAGCTCAGTGCCAGGGCTCCCAGCACCATGGGGCCTCAGCACCCTCCGAGCAGATCTGGCAACTCCAAGCACAGACAGGGAGAGGGGCTGGGAAATGGGGCAGGGGCACAAAACCAGAATGAAAAGGAAGCCTCAGTCCACAATGGGAGAAAGATAAAACCCTATAGTCTTCAGGGAGGTGCGGATGGTGTGCGTAGGCAATGTCCTAAATGCCAGGAGACACAAAAAAACAACTGTCACCTGTGATTTCCCCACCATGGCAGAGCTAAAGGGGCATGGGGATAGCTGGCAGTGCTGAGCAGAGGAACAGGAAAACCACAGATGTGCAATGTTTCCAAAGCCACCTGCAATGGGCAATGCGTCCTTCCGTCCCGGGSGTGAAACGCATCACAAGTGGACAGGACCTGGGGGGAGAAGATAGGCATGAAATCACCTTCAGACCTTCCCAATTCCACTCTGTCCCTAACACTGTGACTGCAGCACCACTGCTGTGCAGGGTGGCAGAAGGGGCAGAGTCAGCGGAGAGATGCTCAAGGGGCTGGGGATGCTGGAGGGATCCAGAGGTACTTGAAGGATGCAGAAATGCCCAAAGAGCTCAGAGGTGCTTGAAGGACCAACGTATACCAGAGGAACCCAGAGATGCTCAAGGGCCCAGGTGCCTCCTGGAGGGGACTGAACTCAAGCAGAGGTGCTGCATTGATGGGGAGCCCCCACCTCAAGATGAGACAGTCGATCAGTGGTGGGGACCTGGGAAGATACATGTGCCGACTGGGAAATCCTTCCTCTGTGGGAGGGGAGAATGAAGAGGGACAGGGAAGGTACAGGGTTGGGATGAGATTTGGCTGGTCTTTACCTGAGGACCGGCCTGTCCTTGGTGCTGTGCTGTTTCTGGTGTGGGATTGACATGCAAACATTGCCTGGCCTGGGGGGAACTGGGCTCTTCCTGGCAGCTGCATGGCCCTGGGACCACACCAATTCGGAGTTGCAGACGTGGCCTGGGAAGAGATGACAGGTCAGGTTCTGCCCTGGGAGAAAGGCTTGAAGGCAGAAGGGAACTGAGCTGCCAGAGGGGCCCTGGGAGTGTTGTACAAGGGGACACATGGGTAACAGTGTCCACGTGTAGGACTGCTCATTACCTGGCACAGCATGGACATGGGGCACAGCAGAGCGATGTAGGGGCATTGCTAGGGGATGGAGATGTGGGGGACCCAGAGATGCTGCCACTTCTGGCTCAGGCCATGCTCCCACCTTGCACTCATGATGACTTTGTGCCTCACAGGCAAAATGGAGGCGTTAACCTTCAGTGGGGATCTCTTTGATCTCCTCTTAAACTACAGCTACACCTACGACAGCACTGCTATGCCCGACACCTCTATCTCTGCCTCCCCGTGCCGGCCTGATAGCTCTGCCATCAATAAGTACCTGGTGGTGGTGATCTACTGCCTCGTCTTCCTCCTCAGTGTGGTGGGGAATGGGCTGGTGGTGTTGGTGGTGACCTCCAGTCAAACGAACCGCTCTGTCACCGATGTCTACCTGCTCAACCTGGCTGTGGCAGACCTGCTTTTCGCCCTTAGCCTGCCGCTCTGGGCTGTCTACCGGGCCCATGAGTGGATTTTCGGCACTGTGATGTGCAAGGCCATCTCTGTGCTGCAGGAGGTCAACTTCTACAGTGGTATTCTGCTACTGGCTTGCATCAGTGTGGACCGCTACCTGGCCATCGTCTATGCCACCCGGGCTGTCACTGAGAAGAGGCACTGGGTTAAGTTTGTCTGCCTGGGCATCTGGGTCTTCTCCATCCTGCTCTCTCTGCCCATCCTGCTCTTCCGTGAGGCCTTCTCCTCACCCAGCAATGGCACGGTGTGCTACGAGAGCATCAGTGGCGAGGACACGGCCAAGTGGCGGGTGGTGCTGCGGGTCCTCCCGCAGACCTTCGGCTTCGCAGTGCCCCTCCTGGTGATGCTCTTCTGCTACGGCGTCACCGTGCACACCCTCCTCCAGACCAAGAACGCCCAGAAGCAGCGGGCCATGAAGGTCATCCTGGCTGTGGTGCTAGTCTTCCTCATTTGCTGGCTACCCTACAACATCACCCTGGTGAGCGACACCCTCATGAGGACACAGGCCATTGCTGAGACGTGYGAGAGGAGGAACCGCATCGACACTGCCCTCTCCATCACGCAGGTCCTGGGCTTCGCCCACAGCTGCATCAACCCCATCATCTATGCCTTCATCGGGCAGAAGTTTCGCAACAGCTTCCTCAAGATCCTGGCACAGCGCGGGCTCATCAGCAAGGATGCTGTGGCCCGCTATGGCCGCAGCTCTGTTGCCTCCTCCTCTGCCAACACCTCCACCACCCTCTGAGCCCTGCCGCTCCCCCAGAACCTGAGCTGCCTGGCTTGCAGCAGGCCCCAGGACCCTGACTCTCTCTTCCTGCATGCCCCAGCACCCTCGCACAGACTCCAGGGACATGGCCTGGGGTGCCAGGCACAGCCCTCCAGGGCTCCCCACTCACAGATGGGCATCAAATGGGTCTGTGCTTGCTGCATGTTGGTGATGGTGAGAGCGTGGGGGGCGGGGACTGCGTGTGATTGCATGTGTGTGCAATGCTGTGTGTATGACCATAAGTTTGCATGGGTGCGATTGTGTGAGATTGTGTATTGTGTGTGATCATATGTGCATGCAATCATGGTGTGATCATGTATGTGTGCGAGTTTGTAGGTGTGATTGTGTGAAGCTATGTGTGTGTATTTGCACAGCCGTGTGTGCATGTGTGAGTGTGCATAAGTGTGTGTGTGTGTGACTATGTGTGACTGAGCAGATGTGTGTGCGTGACTATGTGCATGTGTGTATTTGTGTATATGTAATAGTTGAAATGTGTCTGTATGAGTGTGTGTGATTGTGAGTGTGCATGTGAGCAGTATTTGCATGTGAGAGCACAATCATGCTCTCACATGCAAATATGTGCACGAACACTACTGGATGTTCATAAATTTGTGTGCATGTTAGTGTGTGCAACTGTGATTGTGTGTCTGTGCATGCAAGTGTGTGCACAATTTTTTGTGAAAGTGTGTGTGACCATGAATAGGGGTGTGTGCACAGAAGAGTGCATGGTCCTATGTCTGCGACCGTGTGTGTGATTGTGTGTACATCAGTGAGTTGGGGAGGTGTGACCGTGCACAAGGCCATGAGCTGGAGTGCGTGTAGCTGTCCATCAGGCTGCCTGGGACACGCAGGGGATGGAGTGGCCATCGGGCACTGCCAGCAGGCCCCAACGACACAGTGAGGGCTGGTGGGCAGCGATGCCACGGTGATGTGTGAGGCCACTGCTGGAATGGGGACCCCAGCTGGAGTAGGGCTTGGGCAGTGAGGGGGTACGAGCCACCCCAGTCTTGTTTCCAGAGAAGAGATGCCCAATGCTGTCCTCCCTCCCCTCACTTTGGGATAGAGCCTGTGACACTGGGGACCCCGCGCCAGGGCCATGGGATGCGGATGATGTTTGTGGCTGATGGCTGTCCAGCAGTAAAGAAGCTGATGGGTTTGTCATCCGTGTTTGGCTCCTGTTTGCCCTGGGGATCTGGCCGTGTGGGATGGGGGTGGAGGGACAGGGATCAGGGCACACTGCTGGGGAACCACTTGGCCATGGTATTTCTTGGGGATGATGGGTCCTGTATTCCCTACCCCAGCAGGCTCCCTCCTTGCTGCCCTGTATGCTGTGCTGAAAAGGATGTGCTCAATGTGTCCAGGCCGGCTCGGCTCTGTGGTGTGTGCTGTAATGCTCATTTCCAAGCCAGGAAAACGCCGTTACCCAAGAGGCTGTTGCAGATGTTTTTGCATCCTGTGCGTCTCCAGCAGGTCTCACCCTCTGCGTCATGGAAACAGGCCCTGTTCTTTCCCTGGTCTGGGCTCTCCATGACCTGTTAGTCCCGCCTGGGAACAGGGCTGGGGGGCAGACTCCCGCCACCCCTTTCCCAACACCCATCTGAGCCCGAATGATGCAAATCAGGGCAAGATCCCCTTTGCAGCTGCTCCCTGCCCTTGCTGACACAGAGCCAGCCCCGTCCCCAGTAGGCCAAGACTGCCAGCACCCCTCCTGCCTGCCCCGGTGCTGCAGTGCCGGGCAATCATTGTGCAAAGGGCTGGGAACCTGCACCTTACACAACTGGGCAGGGGAGGAGGGAGCACTTCCGCTCCAGCTTGGGCAACTGGGGCTGGCACCAGAATGCAGCAGAGGGGCTGGAGAGGGAGTTGTGACCCTGCTGGGGTCCCACCTGCCACCCTCTGTGACATGTGTCAGAGTGTTTGTCCCAGCAGGCCTAAGCGCTGTTCCATGGCAGTCCCATACTGCTCCTCTGTTGTCCCCTGCCTCGGGGTCCTGGGGGTCCTTAATGCAGGAGGCATCAGTGGGTGCCTGCTGCATGCTGCGTGGTGGGTGGTGAGGGGCTGAGGACAGGGCCACGGGGGTCCCTTGGCACCCAGGCATGGAGCCCTGTGTCCTGGTGGCTGGGCAGGGGCAGTGGAGTAGCTTGGCAGGGACAGCCCGTCACCTTTGCATCTGGGAAACCTCTTGCCCAAGAGGAAGGAAGCTGGCAGGAAGCTGGGGGCGTTGGCTAAGAGCTGTCTCTCCTGCCTGTTGCTGCCTCCCTGCCAGGGCTTCATGGTGGGGCAGGGGGCAGGCAGGGGCTCAGGTGGGCCTCAGATGGGGCACCTTTTGCTGAGATGGTTTCCCCCCAAGGAGGGCTTGGACAGCCCACCTTGGTATCACCGGCATCCCACACCCTGGACAAGGATTTGAACCGACGATGACCAGCAGGTGACACAGAAGCCACAGAGTTAGCAGGAGCGGGTTGTTTTCTTCTCCGTGGACCAGCCACGTGAAAGACATGTCCGAAACCCTAAACTCTGAGTGGAAGGACCTGTGCAGCAGGCCCTGGACGCCTGGGTCCCTGGCTCACGTGAGTCCATGAGGAGGCAGTCAGGGTGGGCTGTGGCAGGAGGGGGTGTCCCAGGCACGGCACGACGGACCTGGTTCTGACTTACGTGGCCTGCTGGTGCCTTTGTTGGTAGCAAAGCAGGCAGCAACGACCCTGCTTGCCCACGTCCACGGAGCACGTGTGGCACACCTTGCCATGGCACAACCTGCCGAAAGAGGACGGGCTTGTGTGCACAAAGGCCATGACATCTCAGTGCCCCTCATCCTCCTGGATGCCCAGCCCCCTGCCCTGTGATCTCCCCCAATGCCCCTGGGCCCCACCTGCAGCTGTACCGCCGGGAGAGGAGGCGAAAATCCTTGTGACAGCGGGCACACAGCCCCAYGTCGCGGGGAGCCGTGCTGGGCATCTGCAGGTCGATGCCCTCTGTCTTCTGCCACAGTGCATCCTTCTCCCTGCAGGGAGGGGTCAGGTCAGCTCCGCCTGGGTGCAGGGGCTAGCAGAGCCAATCTGCCTCTGCCAGCACCCTCAGGAGTGGGGTTACCCTCAGGCTGGACCCCCTGGGTGCATAGGCAAGGGGTGGATGTCTCTCTTGGGCATCTCCCTTTCTGCAGCGGGTGGGGATGTGTGGGAGCTTGGCTGGATGGGCACAGGCATGCGCGCGCGCACACACACATGAACACCCACACACGTAGACACTCGTGCATGTGTGTGCATGCATGTGTGTGTGTGTGCACATGAGCCTGATGGCATGGACAGGTCACGCACAGGCAGGAGTGTGCATGTGTCTGGGGCATGTACCATTTGTTGCACTCACAAGTGTTACCTACTCCCATGCAGCAGCACCTTTTTGGCTGCCAGCTGTGCTCTCCGGTTTACACATGTGCAATAGCCCCGGTAAAAACCCATGTGCCCTTTGCTGTAACAGCCCCCAATATAGCCGCTGCCCCCACACCGCTAGCCCAGCAATGGGAGGTCTGGGTGCAAGGCCTGGCACTAAAGACCCAAGGTGGGCAACCAAGTCTCCACCCGGGTCTCTAAGGTGGTGAGTGGGATTTTCCTGGGCTCTGGTGCCCTCCTCTGGGCAAAGGGGTTTGAGAGCATTCATTTGCACATGGCACAAGCCTTCTAGCCATGGTGGCCAGGGAAAGGGTGGGCGCAGGACTGCCCAGGGCTCTCACCGCAGCAGCTCCAGCAGCCGCCCCTTCATGTCGCGGACGAGCTCCTGCTGCCGGGCCTGCTCCTCACCGCGTGTGGCCTCCCGCTCCATGGCCTCCCGCTGCGCCCGCTGCAGGGCCGATGCCCAGCGCTCCCCATCTTGCCGTGCCCTGACACAGAGGGTGGCAAGACAGCTCTGAGCCCAGCCCTGGGGTGCCGGGACAGCTGGGGCAGTGGTGGGCATCCCCCCGTCCCACAGCTGGCCATCTCTCCATCCATCCCTCCATCTGCTCATCATCCATCTCCCACTCCATCCATCTCTGCATCCCCCCCCCAATCTCACCATCCAGCAGACCATCCATCCACCTACCCAGATGTTTTCCAGCCGTTCATTCATCCTTCCCCTCACCTATCCCTCCATCCCTCCGCCAACCCATCCATCCGTCCATCCATCTACTCACTCCCAATCCATCCCTCTGTTCCTCCACCCATCCATCCATCCCTCACACATCTCACCATAAATTCATCCCTCTCTACCTCCACCAACCCATATGTCCCTCCATCCATCTACTCACCCTAAACCTAACCCTCCACCCATTCATCCATCCCTGTTCATCTGCTCACCCCACACTCATCCCTCCATCCTTCCGGCCATCCCTCAATCCCCCACACACATCTTCACCCCGAATTCATCCCTCTGTTCCTCCACCCACTCCTCTGTCCTCCCTTATACATCAGTCCCCAGACCGATCTGCTCTGTCCCTCTGCCTGTGCCCTGCCTCTGCTCCCTGTGGGGACGCAGCGGGGTACCCGGGGGCCAAATCTCCCCCTCCTGGGGCTGCTGCCACGGGGCGAGGGGGCTCTGCAGCGGGAGCAGGGGACACACCAGGGACGGGGGGCTCCTCGCCTACCTGCCCAGCTGCTCCTCCAGCCGCGCCACCACCTGCTGCTGGGCCTGGAGCTGCTGCCGGCCCTGCTGGGCCTCCTCCTGGGCCGCGGCGGCCAGGGCGGCCAGGCGCTGCGGGGAGAGGCGCCGGGCTCAGCCGGGGTCCCCGCCACAGCCCCCCACAGTAGTTTTTGGGGGCTCTCACTGGGGGGTGCTGGGGGTCTTATCCCCCACCCCGCCCCAGAGATGTGGTTTGGGTGCACCCCGGGCGGCTGCCCGTACCATCACCATGTCGGCGGCCGTGCTGGGGCCCGGCTCTGCCCCGGCCTCTGCCGGCTCCTCTCCATGGGGCTCCTGGGCCTGCTCCAGCGCCCGCCTCAGCGCCTCCTCCAGGGCAGCCACCTCCTCCCGGGCCGCTGCCATCCGCCGGGCGCCGTCCTCCGCC
>NW_020450727.1:2277398-2287650 GCF_003343035.1 Apteryx rowi
CAGCTCGGTATGGCGCCGCTCCTGCTCCTCGCCGGCCCGCTGCAGGGCGGCGGCGGCCTCCTCTGCCCGCTGGGCCTGCCGCCGCAGCTCTGTGGCCCGGGCGTCCAGCCGCAGCAGCGTCCCGCTGAGGAAGGCGTTGGTCTCTCGCAGCGCCTCGGCCTCCCGCGCCTGCAGCTCGGCCCGCCGGGCGCTGCCCTCCTCCTGCTCCCGGTGCCGCCGCTCCGCCTGTGCCAGCTGCCCCTCCAGCGCCGCCACCTCGGCCCGCAGCTGCTCCGCCAGCGCCTGCAGGGCGGCGTTGGCCCGCCGCAGCTCCCCGGGACACTCGCTGCCCGCTGGGCCCCGCGGCAGGGAGCCGGGCGCCCACCCCGGGGAYGTGCCGAACTCCCCGTCTCTGCCAGCCCGGGGCCCCTCGTCGGCGCCGGCCGCGTCGCCTGCCTGCTGGGAGGGGGAGCGAGCRGCGGTGGGCACGTGGCGGGGAGCGAGCACCGCTGGGCTGCCCGTGCGCCCCGCTGCGTCGCTGCCGCCATCGCCTACCTGCGGGGCTGTCTTCTCCAGGCTGCTCGCGGGCACCGGGCTSGGCCGCAGCGGCGTCCTGGAGGGGACAGGGGGGCTCAGGGCAAGGGGCACAGGGGCCAGCCACGTGCACAGAGGGGCGCGGGGCGGGCTGGGGGTGCCGGTGCAGGGTCTGCGCCGTGCCCACCTCATGGGGCTGAGCCCCCCAGTCCCCGGTGTCCCCCACGCCCCAGGCTCACTCGGAGAACATGGGCCAGGCAGTGTCCAGGTCCGCCCGGCGCAGCGCCAGGTGGAAGGTGATGCCGTCCAGCTCGTACAGGCTGCCCAGGATCTCGGCCCGGCGCCGGGGGCTCAGGAAGGGGCTGCGGGCGTAGTACCACTCACTGCAACCACAAGACAGGCTCACGCATCCCTCTGCAGATCCCTCTCCTGCCGGGCACTGGGGGTGCCGACCAYGTCCCCCCCAGCCCCCGTACCAGGGGAGAGCTGCCCCCGGGCTGGCAGGAGCCCCCCGCACCCCCTGCTCTCACCTGAGGCTCTGGGGGTCGAGGAGGCAGAGCTGCAGGGACTCGGCCAGCTGCCGGTGCACCAGGCAGTAGCGCAGGAAGGCCCGGGCCCGGCCCACGGGGGTCTTCAGCTGTGGGGAGAGGGGGTTATCCCCCCCCGCCATACCAGCGCTCTCCCGTCCGCTGCCGAGCCTGCCCTCGCACAAGCCTCCCCGCCAGCCCACCCGYGCAGGGGAGGAGGGGGGTCCCCAGGGCTTGGGCTGGGGGATGTAGGGTTAGAGGAGAGCCCGGGGGCGGGGGGGACCCCGGAGGGCACTGGGGGGCACGGCTTATCAGACAGAGGAAAATGTACTGCTGGTGGGCAAATCCTCTGTGTGTGCGTGAGTGTGCACATCCACAAGTGTGTGCATAAACAAGAATAAGTGCACACAAATATAGGTGTGCAAGTGCTTATGTGCATATACAAGTGTGTGTATAATGTGCCTGCGTTTACGAGTGCACCCAYGCACAAGTGTGTAAGTGTGCATGCACCCACAAATGTGTGCACAAGTGCAAATGTGCTCAAGCGCATGTGCCTGTGCACAAATACATGTGCAAGTGTGCATACATGAATGTACAAGTGTTGCTTGCACAGGTGCGCATACAACCATGCATGCATATGTGCATGTACGCGTTCCCCAGGGCATCCCCGTGAGTCCGTGTAGGTGGCCCGTGCCCACCTTGTCCAGCGAGGTGACAAAGCGAACACCCTCGTGTTCCTGCCGGCGCCGCGCCAGGCCCTGGCACAGGAAGTCCCAATAGTCTTTCCGCTGACCAAAGAAGTTCCTCTTCTCCTTGAGGTCGAACTGGCAGAGACCCGGGCTCAGCCCCGCTGGGAGAGGTCCCCCGTCCCCTCAACCTGTCCCCCGTGGGGCTGGGAGCCAGCCAGCTCCCCTGAGTGCCCAGCAGGCACCCTGGCATGGATGGTCCCGGTGTCCCCTGGCTGGGGATAGCCTGCTGCGCTGGGGCAGGGGGGAAGAGAGGTGCAGAGTGGCCCTTGGCTGGCTCTGTGCCTCAGTTTCTCTTTTGTGGCATGGGGAATAACACCACGCTCCCTGTGTGGATGAGGGTGAGCCCTGGGCAGGGTGTCTGCTGGATGCCGGACATCTGCATCCGAGAGTGCCAAGAGAGTCGGCTCAGCCCTCCCTGGAGAAACTCTTCCTCCATGTCCCCAAAGCCAGGCAGCGCAAGGGCCTGGCAGTGCCAAGGGCCAGTGTGCCCAGCTCTTCCAGGGTGCCCACCCACCAAACGGCTGGCACAGGTCCCCTCAGCTCTCAGCTGCACCCAGGGGGAAACCGAGGCAGGGAGGGGGCTGAGGGCAGGCGCCTGGTACCTGGAGGAGGAACTCCAGCTGGGCGCAGAGGCTGTGCAGCTCCCGGCTCCCATCCGTCACCGGCAGGTTCTGCTCCCGGTAGCTCCGGTTCAGCTCAGCGATGGTCTCTGTGGGGCAGCAGGGCTGAGCTGGCCTGGCCCTGGCGGGCAGCGGGCTCCATGCGCAATCCCACACCCTCCCTGCTGTGCCCAGGCTCCCAGCCCCGGGGATTTCTGCTGCGAGTGAAAGAGGAACCCATGGCGGGATGAAAAGGGGGAAGAGGGAGAGTGCGTGGGTGCAGGTACCCACTAGGCTCTGCCAGGCACCTGCTCCCTTCTGCCCAGGTGCCTGGGCTGGTTGCAGGGCCGGCAGAGAGGATGGGAGTAGAGCACTGCACCAGGCTTGGTGCTGGKGGGGGGGAGCTGGCATCCCTGGCAGTGCCAGCTGAGAGGGACCCAGGGATGAGGGGGTGATGGGGCTGCTCCAGGGGGTTGGTCCTGGGATGGCACTCATGGTGGGGATGGGGGCTCTCCTTCCCTGATACAGTGCCAGGACATGGGTGACACAACCGTTCCCTGCTGCCCATGGGCTGGGTGCAAGGAGGAACATGGTGCCTGGGCTGCTGGCCTGTCCAGCACGGCCAGGGTGAGATGGCAGGAGCTCAGGGTGCCCATGCGCCCCTGGCAAGGGACACACTGGCACACTTACTCTGCAAGTCCTTGATGACGCGGTTGGGCTCCCCATCCCCTGCCATGGCTCCTGCTCCAGGGGTCTGCAAAGACAGAGGCAGTGATTAGAGGGTGCTGGGCTGGCACTGACCCTGGTGCCCCAAAACTCTGGTTTGGCCTCTCTCTGCCCCAAGGAAAGAGTCCTTTTCCCCCCAGCCCTACCATGGAGCTGCCCTTTCTTAGGGTAAGAAACAGGGCGGGCACAGGGCACCCTTTCTGCCAATGCTCCCCCCCCTCCACAGGCATGAGGGGGCACAGGTGCCCCTTCTTATGCCCCCTTAGTTCTCCATGCACCCCATCCCGGACAGGCCAAAACACCCCTGGGCTCTGTCCCCTGCGCCGTGCCAGGCTTGCCCTGCCTGGGGGCACTGCCCCATTTGTTGGGAGGCTGCTGAGGCTGAGCCCCTGGAGTGTCCCCATCCCCATCCCTTTTCCCATCGCCCAGGATTCAGGATGTGGGTTTGGTGTGGGGGAAGCGCTGCCTTCGCTTCTGCTCTCGCTTCCCATGCTCTCACCATGAACAGCCTGGGAAGCACCGAGGGGGGCTGGGGACGGGGACACCAAGCCTTCCAAACCAAGCTGTACCCCCGGGCAGAGAGCACGCCCAGGGCCTGCCACCACAGGCGGTGGGTGGGCATGGGGCGGGGGGAGCGTGCATGCGTGTGCATGCGTGTGCATGTGTGTGYGCGTGCACGGCTAGGTGCGTGTGTGCACGCTCACAGGAGCCATGTGCGCACATGTGCACAAGCGTGCCTGAGCGTGTGCGAATGCCCTGCGACCCTGATCTCCCCCCAGCCCCTGCTGCCCCCAGGGCCCCCCTCCCCTTGGCACTGCCCCCAGTGCCACCCCACCAGCCTGCAGCAGTACCCGGGGTGGACCCTGCCACCCAGCATCACCGTGGCAGGGGGACCTAGTGGGATCCGGGCCTCCAGACACCTGGGTTCCCGCTTTTGCACCCTGGGGTGACCTTGGATGCCCAGTCTTCCCATGTGCCCACCCAGTCCCGTGCCTCACTTTCCCCTGGGAGGAGGTGCCACTTACCTGTGCCCGGCGAGCCGTGGGGCGCCCTGAGCAGCTTGCTGTGTYCCTGTTGGATCCCTGCTTGTCCCTGCACCCACGCTGCGCCCGGCCGCTTCTCCTTTTGTACCTCGGCCAGGAGGAAGTGGGCAGGATTGGGGCAGCAGGATTCACCCCCACCGCATCAGGCACCACGGCTCTGCCCACCGGTCCCCGGCCCCTGCTTTGTGGGCCTGGGCAGTGCTGGATGCTCAGCCAGACCCCTCTGCCCAGGCACCCGGTACAGCCTCTGGGGGCTGGGGCAGGAGGGCAGCAGGGTCCCAGGCCTGGGGGTCCCTAATGACCTCCCCTGGGGGGAACCTGGCTTAGGAATGTTTTGTGGGACCCCYAGAGTTTGGGGGATCCAGGGTCCACACTGAGCTGGGAATAGCCAGCAGCACCCCTARGGCACCAGCTTGGCACAGAGACCCCCTCCCGGGCAATAGCCCCTGGGCACCAGCCCTTCCCAGCAAGGGCAATAGCCCAGCCTGGGTGTCTGCCCCCCAGCTTGGGACTGTGCCCAGAGCCGGGGGTGCAAACTCGTCCTCAGAGACCCTGGGCAAGGCCCCCCCCTTGCCATCCCTGCCCGGGAGCCCCCAGCCCCGGAGTGCCCCTCTGCCACCCTGCCCGTCCCCCTTCGCCGTGCCAGCCCTGCCCTGCAGGTGCCTGGGGGGGACCCGCTCCCAGGGGCCCAGGGGCACGGRGGGCAGTGCCGGCTCAACCTGCAGCACCGGGCACAGGGACCCGGTGCCATCCCGCTCCCCGCTGCTGGCTTGGCAAACGCCCCCGGCRGTGCCTGGCTGCCCCCGGACCCGGGCCACCTCCCTCCCCTCCGCAGCACCCGCTGCCCCTACCTGTGGCAGCCYGGGGGGGCCTGCCCGCCTGGGGGCCCCTGCCACCCCCAGCCCAGGCCTCGGCTCGGCACCAAAGTGAAAGTAGGAAGTGGTGCCGAGCTGGGGCCTTGGCGTCCCCGCACCCTCCTGCCTCCCGGCATGGGCCACCCGCTCCGGGGAGGGCGTCGGGGCGGTGGGCTGCCCCATAACAACAGTGGGACAAGGGGGGAGCGGCTGGCAGTGCCCGGAGTGACCCCTGGGTTGGCACCCTCGCCGAGACCCCCTGCCCCATGCCACCCTGCAGTGGGGGGGCCTGCAGGCACGGAGCCTGGCACCCCCCGTCGGGTGGGGGCACCGGGCTCCTGCAGACCATCACCCCGCTGCACTGGGGACAGGGACAGGGGCACATACGTGTGCGTGTGCGTGCGTGTGCAGGCGGGGGGTGCGAGCACATGTGTGTGCAGGATGCATGTGTGATTGTGTGTGTGTGCAGGCAGTGCAGGTGGTATGTGTGTGTGTGTGTGCGCCTGTGTGTGTGTGCAGGCAGTGCGTGTGTGTGCGTATGGTGGCGCGTGCATGACTGCATGTGTGCATACATGTGTGCGATTAYACGTGTGTGCATGTGTGTGTGCCAGCGGTGCATGTGTGTGCAGCTGCACGTGCGACGGTGCTCAGCCGGCCCGGGGCTGAGAGGGTGCCCGCGTGTCGCTGCGTGTGCACACGTGTGCGTGTGCCTGCGGCTGCACCCCCACACCGACACCACATGCTCGGTGCCAGACATCCTGGTGGCAGCACCACGTCTCTGGCGGAGGGGCCGTGCCCCTGCCCACCCCTTGCCTGTGCCAGTGCCCTCAGACCCCTTGGCACCTTGGCACCAGAAAGGGGGGACGAGACACCTGGAGCCCCCCCTTGCCCGCCCCAGCCAAGGGCGAGGGAGGGGGTGCCGGGGGGCCGGAGGGGAGGAGACGCCCGCCTGTCCTTGGCGCGGGCGCAATTCAATTAGCGAGGCCTGGCCCGCGTTCAGCGCAGCCAATAAAGCTAATGGCCCTGCGCAGGCCTGGCGCTGCCGGGCGAGGGGGGGTCCTGGCCATGGGGGCCATCTGCTAATTAAATTGGAGGGGGGGGGACGGACGGTGGAGCCAGCGGTGACGTCACCTGCCTGGTGCCCGGGGAGGGGGCCGCGTCCCGGCACCTGTGTGCCCGCGGGCCCTCTGCCCGCCCCGGGGCGCTGGGCATGGCCGCAGGGGGCTGCGGCGGCCAGGGGCCCCCTGGGCAGGGCGCCCCCCTGTACAGCACAAGGCTGCCACTGCTGAAGCCCCCCTTCCCTCTGCCCGGCCCCACRCGCCCCTCCGCCCCGGCCCCCCTCCCCGGCGCTGCAGCTGGTTCGCAGCCTCCCGGGGGCCGGCGCGGGCAAACGCGGTGAGCAAAGTGCCCAGGCCTGGCACCGGCGGCCGCCTCGCGGGACGGACCCTCAGCTGGGGGTCACGGGGCATCGTGGCCCGACCCCACCAGACCTGTGCAGCGCTTGGCACGGCCCGTCCTGGCGGGCAGCCGCAGCTCCCGTTGGCACCCCTGCGGCAGCGAGGCGGGGGGTGAGGGGTCCCTTCCCCCTGCCCCGTGCAAGCTCCGTGCGGGGGGTGCGGGCGGCGAGGGCTGTCCTGGGGGTGCCCCGCGGCCAGCAGTTCCCCTGGGTAACGCCGCGCGCGCGGCAGGCAGCGCCTCGTCAGGGCACCTGCTTTGGTGAGGGGACCCGGCTGCGGGGGGGACCCTTGGCTCGGGTGGGGAGGGGACAACCTCGAACCCCCGCTCAGACGCCTGGGGAGGGGCCAGGCATGGCCGGGGTGCCGTGGGGTGAGTCCTGCAAGGAGGGGAGGGAAGTGCCCCGTGTGCAGGCACTGCCATTTGGGGCTCATGTTGGGGGGGTTCAGAGGGAAACTGAGGCAGAGCTGGGGGGTCACTGGTCGAGCTGTGCTGGATCCCGGGCATCCAGGCTCCTCCACCCCCGAAATGAGAAGGGGTTTGGGGGGGGCTGTTAGCATGCAGCGGGGAGCACGCGTGTGCGAGGGGGGGCAGGCACCGGCGTGGCGTGTGAGCCTGATGGGTGCTGAGGCCCTGGCGAGCCGAGGAGGAGGGGGAGGAGAAGGCGGAGGGGGAGCGTGGCGGAGCTGGCTCCCACCCAAGCACTGCAGGACATGGGCGGGCACGGTGCTCCCTGCCTGGCTGCCAGAGCGCAGGCGACGCTGGGGGACTGGGGGGGACCCGGCCTGGGGGGACCGCAGCCCCCAGGCCCATCGCTGCACAGCGGGGTGCCTGCTGCCGGGCACCTGCTGGGCACTTCCCGGGCACTGGAGCCCCTCACTCCTGGGGGGCACGGCCAGCTTTGGCTGTTGCCCCCGGAGCGTGCCTGCAGCAGAGGTCGGCTCCCGCGCCCCCCGCGCTGGGTGCCCCGCGGGCAAGGGGCACCATGACCCGTCTGAGCTGGTGCTTCGCCGCCCTGGTGCGCTGGGGGAAATACTTCTTGTCCTGCCTCCTGCCCCTCCGCGGCTGCCAGCGTGGGGAGGTAAGCAGGCGCTGCCGGGTGCAGGGTGCTCGGGGGTGGGGGTCAGGGAGCACACGGGGGGCACAGAGCTGGGGCAGGGACTGGGGGGTGCACGGAGAGGGGGGTGCAGGCTGGTAGTGCCCCTGCCTGCTGCGGGCACTGGGGGGGTTAAACCACGCAGGTGCATGCCCGGTGCAGGGGCAAGTCCTTTGTCCCTCCTTGTGCCCCCGCCAGCGTGGCACTGTGACCCTGCTCGCTAACCCCCCCTGCCCCTCCCCATGCCCCCGCAGTGCCTGGCTGGAGGGGTCCGCTGGGGTCTGCTTGCAGTGCCCCGTGCAAAGGGGTCCGCGGGGATCCCAGTGTCCCTACAGTGCCCAGCGCGGGGGATCCCTGTGCCCATCAGTGCCTGGCACAGGGACCCATCCCGTTGGGCCTGTGCTGGGGAAACTGAGGCAGGGAGGGGAGCGGCTCCAGGCTGGTCACAGCACTTGAGCCCCGACTAGTCCCACTGCAGTGCTGTCACTTATTTCCTTAACCTTTACCAAGACCAGCGGGCTGGCATGTGCTGCTCCGGCTGGCTCCACCGCTCCGGTGAGACCGTGCCAGCAAAGCGGGTGCCAATGCTACCGCGGGGCAGTGCCAGGGCAGGGAGCTGGCCTGGAGGGAGATGCCCCCGGCTGTGTGGGCACCCAGCAGTGTGCAGGGGGCACAGGGTGGGCAGCCCTGTGAGCTCCCAGGGACATGCGTGGGTACTCAGGGCTGGGGGGTGGCACCGGTGGGCCGTGTGTGGGTGGTGGGACTGTGGTTGTTTGGTCCTGTGGTCACCCGCGTGTGCCTGGGGGTACGTGTCTGTGTGTCCCTGATGTGCGTGTGCGAACAGGGATTCATGGGGGGTCGTAATGCATGTGTGGGCTCCTTCCCCGAGGGGTTTGTGTGTGTGTGTGTGTGTGTGTGTTCACACGTGGGGGCGAGAGTGCACTGGAGCTCACAAGAGTTCCCAGTGTGTTGCTGGAAGGATATCGTGGTGTGTGTCTGTGCACAGACTCCGTGTGTGTGTGTGTGCATGCGTGTGTATGTCCATCAGGATGTATACGTGTGTCTGTGTAGTATCATTGGGGGTTTCCTCTGCTACGAGCTGCTGCAGGGGTGCTCCCATCCCTTCCCATGCCCGAACGTGTGCTGTGCGTGCCCAAGGTGCGTGTGCGCCATGCAGGAGCTTGGTGTGGGTAGGGTGTGCGCGTGCGCACACACACGGGTGCCCACGCCAGGGCCTGTGCGCACGTGCAACGCAGACGGTACGTGTGGCGCATGCACCTCCGTGCAAGGGTGTAGCGCGTGTGCCCCAGCATGTGTGCAGGGTGTGTGTGCAATGTGTGCGTGTGCGCCTCGTGTGCCTGAGGACAGCGCAGGGACACCCCTGTTGGAAGCAGGCGTGGGCGGCACGGAGCTGCCCGTGCCATGGGCAGGGGACACTGTGACCCTGGGGGGAGGAACAGAGGACCCCTACCAACCGCAGCCCTGCACTGGGCATCCCTCCTGCATGGCAGGGCACAAGGAGAGGCGGTACGTTCCCGAACCAGTGGTACCCATGGAGAGGGGTCCCTGTGCTAAGTGCCCCCATCTGTGCCCCCTGATGAGCTAAGGAGCCCTAAAACCTGCCAACAGGCAGTGCCCCCCCGTCCCTGTCTCCGTCCCCGTCGCATGACCTTTGTCCCTGCCCCTCTGAGGGGCCCAGGCTTGTGACAGCAGTGAATGGGATGGGGTGATTTATGGGGGGGTGGGGACACCCCTCACCACTGGGGCCTCAGCTTTCATTCATGGGCAGTAACGAGGCGGATTAATGAGGGCTGTAAAGATTCAGGGTGCGTGGATGGGGTCTCCCCCCCTGCCCAGCACTTGGGTGCACCCGTGCGTTGGGGACAGCACGTGGAATGCAGATGGGGAAACTGAGGCACGGGGCAGAGGGAGGGGACTACGGTGCCCGTGGCCCCATCGTGCTCATGATCCCGTGTGAGTACGGCTCGTCCTGCCTGCGCCTTCATCCTCCCCCACCGTGTCCCCCCACCCTGACTCAAACCCTCGTGGCTGCAGGGAGCTGAGCACAAGTTTCCAGGCTGGAGCTGGAGTCATCGCTGGCCGCCTCCGCTTGGGGCTGGGGGGGCACGGTGCCACTCAGCCAAGCCCCCCAGGAAGGGCTGCCAAATCTGCCCAATCCCTCCCATGATGTTTGGGGGCTGCCAGCTCCGCCTCCCCCTCCCCAGCCTGGAAGTTGTCCCCCCCTGCTGAGGCCCCCCAGCTCGGCGCATGAATGTCCTTGGGACTGCGCCACTTCCTCCCCGTCTCTCATCCCAGGGGTGGGACGTGGGGACCACCCAGGGGACAGCGGGGCCCTCCCTGGCAGTCTGCTGCCGGGGGGGGGCGGGGCACTTTCCTGCAGGACCCTGTAGAGGCTGGGAGCAGGACGAGGGACGGGGGCGGCGGGGGGACGTGGGTGGCGGGGTGCCCCCCGGGTCAGGCCGCGTCGGCGCGAGCAGAGGAAATGAATCCCAAATGTTGCGGGGGGAGGCAGGGACGCGCCGCGGCTCCCGGGCAGCGGGCCCAGTCCCGCAGCCCCTCGGCGGGGGGGGCCTGGGCTCCTGCCAGCCCCCCAGTCCCCCCGGGGGCACCTTGGCCGGGGTGCCAGCCCCCCTCCCCGGCCAGTGGGTGCTGCGGGGGGGCGTCATCCT
>NW_020450727.1:2287994-2345225 GCF_003343035.1 Apteryx rowi
GCAGGGGGCTGGAGCGGCACCGGCCCCGGGACCGCAGGGGAAACCAGCGGGGTTTGGACCGGGACCGGGACTGGGACTGGGGGATACCGGCAGGGATGGCCCTGCCCCGCGGTGGAGCTGGGGGGACCACGCCGGGGAGGGGGCACCCGGGCCGGGAGCAGGGGGGCGCCGGGTACCGGGCGGACTGGAACGGGACCGAGAGCGGGACAGCTGCGGCAGTGAGCGCCAGGTCGGGGATCCACGAGTGGGGACCGGGACACGGTAAGGTGCAGGACGAGGGGACCGGGCTGCCGCGGGGGGGSCTACGGTGCCGGGTGGGGGGAGCTYGGGGCCAATCCCCCACTACCCACAGCCTGGGGCGCCGGCGGGGGGGACCCCCTCCACCCCGGGGGCTGAGGCTCTGCTGCTCCATCGCAGGGTGAGGGACTGGGCAGACTGGGGGGGATCTGGTTTGTGCTGGGGTTTCGGTGCCGTGTGGATGCCGCAGGGGCCCTGCGCCCCTGTTAGGCGTTGAAACGCTCTGAGCCGTGGGGCACAGCTGGGTGCAGGGTGCTGTCCCGCAGTGGGCCTGAGGCCACCCGGCAGAGCGGGACCCAGGCATTCTGGTGCCCGTCACCGTCCCAGCTTTGCAGCCTCAGCAGAATTGGGCTGACAACCCAGGTGTCCTGGTTGTCCGGAGGGAGCTGGACCCCCCCACTGCACCTCTCTGCAGTGCTGGGCAATGAACCGGGCAGTCCAGGCTCCGTGATTAATCTGGCATCCCTCACCGGTGCCTCTTCCAGCCCAGGACACCTGGGTCCCCTTCCAGGCTCCTTGCTGCGAGGCCCATGGCCAGGGACACCCACACCCCCCTCTGCTTGCACTGTGGGGCCAGGCCCCTGGTAACGGGTACCTGTGGGTCTGCGGGTGGCAGCCCCAAGAGGTCCCCYGGGCCCCCCACATCCCCCTGCAGTTCCTGGCCCTGGGGACATGGACGCTGACTGGGATCCTGCCAGTGCGGAACTGGGATGTGGTTGTTTGATGGGATCGGCTTGCTTGCCGGCTGCACCCTGCCAAGCGGCGCAGGCGGGGATGGCACCGGGTGGGCACGGTGCCTCCCAGCAGCGGAGAGGTGGGAGCAAAAAGCTGGGCTCTGGGCCTCTCTGTCGGCAGCCCCCCGGCACAGGGATGGTGTTGGCACCATGACAAGCTCAGGGGGCTCTGTGGGGTGGGAATGGGGGGGRCTTTGCTTTCCCAACCAGGATAATCACTGTTAACGAAGCATGCCAAAGCTGCCRTGTGGGGCCTGGCTGGGGTGGGGTGCGTGCGTGTGTGAGACACGTYGGCATCCCTGGGCGCCCCCACCCCGGTGCCCTGGGAGCGTGGGCCAAGGCCTCTTCCCGGGGCACCCTGCAGCCCTCCAGCGTGGCAGCTGCTTTGCATATGCAAACGAGCTCATGGCATCGTTAGCCTTCGCTGTCACCCAGCAACTGCGGCGTGAGAGCCTGTGGCCGATCACGGCAGATGCCGGAGGCATGCGGCGGGGGCAGGAAGCCGAGGGGATTTGGGCACTGCTGGGGAAACTTTTCCCACGGCTGTGGCCACGGTGTTGCCTGATGTGATGTCTGTGTGCACACGTGCGTGCATGTGCGTCACTGTGTGCACGTGTTCCTGCTCCCTTGTGGGGCCGTGCAAGGGCCAGGGGCTGGCGAGGGGCCAGCGAGCAGCCCCACGGGGAGCGTGTGCCCAGGGAAGAGGGGCCTGCATGTGCGTGCACAAACCCTTGCGAATGTGCACACAATTAGACATGGATCTACACGTGGGGGCGCAGACAGCTACACACTCAAATGCACACACATCTGCTTATTTTGCGGCTGGCAGGAATTTGCACATCCTTGCATACTCACAGGCACGCATATGCGTGCAATGCACTGACACATATGCATGGCACATGCATAGCACGCGCGGCACCCTCACAACCACTTGTGCGTGGCTCAGGCGTGCACCCAGCAGGGGCAGATTTGCACACATGCATGCATGTGCATGCCCCGTTTGCCTCCGTAGCAGCAGGGCCTGGTGCCCCTGACCTCTGCGTCCTCTGTCCAAGTGTGCACTGGGGAAGCTGAGGCAGGAGGTGTGATAGAGGGAGCCGTGTGGCACCCTGATGCTTCGGCACCATCCCACCCAGCTCTCTGCTGCCTGGCGAGCCATCCTAGCCTGGAGGAGAGCAGAAAACCCAGCGTCCAAGGGGGGGAGGATGCAGGGCCTCTGCTTAATCTCATTAGTCTTGGCATGAAAAGACTAGGGCTCTCACGTCTTTCTCTGCGGCTCTCACGTCTTCATCTGGCTGCGGGTGGGTGGGCACRGCTGGTGCTCTGCCAGGGGATGGAGCCCCCTGCCACTCTGGGGGTGAGTTATCTGCCCCCCCAAACCCTGGCACAGCTGGGGGTAGTGGGGTGGGCAGCGGCTGCCCACAGAGAGGGGAACAGCCCCGCTGCTGCCTGCCGCAGTGCCAGGATGCCCCATGCCCTCRGCTCTGGTGCCCCCATGGTCGTTCTCCTCCTGCCCGTGCCTGTCCCTGCCAGGGCCCTGGCTGGYGGAGCTGACACCTCTCTGGGCACTGAGCACCCTCCTGCTGGCCTGCGGTGCGGGGGGCTAGGCGTATCAACCTATGGATGGGCTTGCACGTGTGTGYGATGTGCACGTGTATGTGAACACACACATGTGACTGGTTGTGTGAACTAGTGAGTACGTGCCTGTAATCCCATGTGCAAATGTGTGTGCACACGGGCATGACTGGAAATGCTTGCACATGAACACACACACGGATGTGCCCAGGAAAACGTGCACACACGTGTGCACACATGCCTGCCCACACACCAGCTCCTACACACACGCGCGCGCACACACACACACACACACACACACATTCAAATCCATCCTTATGCCCTTACACTCGTTGCATCGTCCCCACCCTGGCTCCCAGGGGCTGTGCCAGGCAGGAGTGGGCACAGATCCCTCCGTTGCCCACCCGAGGGCACATGGGGGTGATGTCAGCCTCACGGGTGCTGGGYGCAATTCCCGGTGTGTGACCTTGCACAGCCACCCATGGGTGCTGGAGTGGCTCTGCCTTGGGCACAGCTGGGGGCAGCCGCCCTGCGCGGGGGCAGCACCTTGAGCACAGCTCACCTCCCCAGACACRCTGCACAAGCACCCTGTGCACCAGGACGCATGCTTAGGGACACCACGCGCACACTGGACACACGCAGGCGCCGCATACCCCGTGCGTCCCCCATGTAGACCCCAGCTACATGCTACCCAGCATGTGGCACACAGCTGTGCCCATGCGACACATTGCAGTGAGACATCCTCCCGCACAGCGCACGTGTCCCATAATGCATGCGCATGTCTGGGTGTGCACACAGTTGCATGTTCACACACATGCATGCAAGCACCTCAGTGCATGCACACATGTTCCCCTATGTGCGTTCATGCATGCTCACACACAGGCACACATGTGCATGCATGCACACAAACATGCATGCAGACATGCACTCATATGTGCACGTGCGTGCACACACACGCTCCCAAAGGCACATAAACACTTGTGCACCCACACGCATGCACACGTACACGCATGCACTCAAACACACATATGCCCTGACATGTAGGCACATGCACGTGCACGCACGCACATATGTCCGTGCAGACGCGTGCGGCTCGGCCCCCTGTGCCCCATGTGCGCCACCAGGGGGCGGCAGAGACTATTCAAAGGGGCAGCGCCTCTGGGGGGGGCATTCCCCCCCCMCGCAGCCCTGCTGGGGCCCACGCAGGAGCCTAGGCCCTGGCCACGCTGTCCCGCGCCGTGGCACTGGGCCTCCTGCAGCAGGCACCGCTCAGGTGAACGGAGTGCTGGGGGCTCCCTTTGCACGGAGCGGGGTTTGCGCTGCAGGGCAGAGGGAGGATGAACCCCCTGCCCGCGTGCAAGCTGAGGCTGGGCCGTGCAGGTCAGGGCAGGGAGGAGGTAGGGGTGTCGCGGGGTCCCTGGCTGGCAGCGGGGTCTCGGAGCTGCCTGGGGCCCTGCTGATGAAGCCCCCGTGTCCCCCCAGCCCCAGGACCTGGAGGCCCCCCCGGCGCACGCGTTCAAGGCGACCAGCTTCAAGAAGGTGAAGGCGTGCGGGATCTGCCGGCAGGCCATCACGCGGGAGGGCAGCACGTGCCGAGGTGAGCGCCCGCCCGCGTGGGCACGGCCGGCGCGTCGTGGCCGCGCGGGGGCCCGAGGGGGGGGCGCAGCCCGCCCTGCCGTGCGGTACCGCAGCAGTGACAGGAGGGCCGGGGAGCCGCCGGGGTGACGAGCTTGTGTGCGCAGGCGCGTGGCACGGAGACCGGCGTGCGAGCTCACGTGGAGCTGCGTGTGTGCACCGGTGTGTGAGTGCAGGCGGAGTTGTGCCGAGCGTGTGTGTGAATGTGGCACGGACTGCATGTGCACGTGATAGACGTGCCTGGGCACACGCGTGTGCAGACGTGTGTGAGAGATGAGCGTCTGCGAGCCAAGCGTGTGCAGCAGTGAATGCACTCGTGTAGGTGTCTGAGAGGCGCCAATGTTTGTGAGTGCCCCTTTATGCAAGGGGTTGCCTGTGTGTGTGTGTGTGCAAGGGTGCGTGTGCAAGCCCGTGCACAGGTATGTGTGTGCCTGCATGTGCGAGGGCAGGAGCTTGTGCGAGGGCAGCAGCTTGTGCGTGTGCAAGGGTGTGCATACATACCCAAAAGCAGGATCACGCACAAGCATGCACAAGCAAGCATGTACTCATATGTGTATGCATGTGTCAGAGTGGGGGCTTGTGCATGTGGAAAGCATGTGTGCAAGTGTGTGCATGCCTTTGCATGGAAGCACGAGGTGAGAAAGGCATGTGGACGTCGCTGCATGTGTGATGTGGCTGTGCATGGCAGCTACATGTGCGTGCAGTGCACGTGCAACTTCATCGTTGCACACGTGTGCACATCTAAGTTTGCACGTGTGTGCCTGTGTGCATGCACTCACAGCCTCCCCGCCCTGCTCTCTGCCCCCTTGCGTAGCATGTGGCCGCTCTGCCCCTGCGAGCCAGGCGTGTCCCGGTGGGACACATGCAGTGATGTGTCCCCTCGCACGTGTGCGGTGACGCCGGGCCCCGTGCGAGGGGCGGTGGGGGGAGGAAACGCTCCTTGCCGCAGGAACAATGTGGCTTCCTGTGTTCCCTGCACCGCAGGAAATGACCCTGGTGGGGACARGACCTGGTGCGGTGGCCGTGGCCAGGGCCACACTGCACGGGGACTCCTGCGTCCTCCTGGGACGGCATACGGGGGAGCTGCATGGGTTTGCTGTTGCAGGGGTGCACGGCTGACGTGGCTACTGCTGTGTTGGGGCATGGGCTGGTCCATCGCCGTGGGGCAGTGCCAGGGGTCCGAGGCACCTGCTGGTCCCCCGGCAAGTGGGGGGGCACTGGAGTCCACAGGGCACAGGGAGAGCCGAGCGGGTCCCAACATGCACACACATGTGAAATGTGTGCAAGCACTGCTGTGTGTCCGTGCATGCGGGTGTGCAGAAACACTGACTGAGATTTGCACCTGCATGCGGGCTCCTTCATGTGAGCACGCAGAAGTGTGCGTGCACACATGGACACAGCAGGCTCACACACAAATAAATGGTCATGCACAAGCACGCGTGTCCACCCAGTCCCGTGTGCACACAGTTGTGTATAAACTTGCACTGTGTATCCACAGCAGCATGCATGGCTGCAAATGCAAACACATGCACCAACACGTGTTTTCATGCAGTCCTCTGCAGAGGACACAGGTGTGAATGTGTAGGAGCACATCACCAACACGCGTGGGCAGGCGTGCACAAGCACTYCTGCCTGGGAACACCCCACCACACGTGTGTGCATGCTGCTGCACGTGCAAGAGCTTGTGAGCCRTGTTTGTTCATGCTCTCTGTTAAGCCCCAGGCACCCGGCTGCGCACATGCACACGCTCTGCTGCCACGTTGTCACCGGGGCTGCGGAGTGGATTATGCACGGGGAGGGGGTGCATGCACCTGGGTGCTGTGTGGGTGCATCTAAGTGTGCGTGTGTGTGCGCCTGTGGGTGTGCAGTGCTTGTGCCTCCAGGTGTTTGTGTGTGTGCACGTGCCCATGTGCAGGGCACGTGTGTCTGTGTGTGCACGGGTGCCCGCTTGCATGTGTGTGAGTGTGCGTGTGTGCCTGGGCGGGTGCCTCGCTGGCTCTACCTGTCTCTAAGTGTGTGCATGTGTGGGGTGCGTCTCTTGAGGTGTGCGTGTGCATGTGTGTCTGTGTCCACATCTGAGTGCCTCTGCGTGTGTTTGTGTGTCCAAGTGTTTCTCCGCATGTCTGCGCACGTGTGCGTGCATCAGTGTGTGTGTCCGGGTGTTTGTGTGCGCCCGCACGTGCATGCCTCCGTGCGGTCTGTGCCCGGTGCTGACCCGCTCCACGCGCATCCCTGCSGGATGCCAGCCCCGGGCATGGGCTCCCCATGAGCTGCCCCCCAGCGATGGCCCCGGTGTCCCACTAACCCTCTCCCCCCTCTCGTGTCCCGCAGGCTGCAAGCTCTCCTGCCACAGAAAGTGCCAAGCCAAGGTAAGACCTGCGCCCCGCTGCCTACCGTCCCCACCTGCCTTGCCTGGGGGAGGACCTGGGTGCTTTTTGCGCCCGGGGGAGTTTCTGAGCCCTGCAGCAAGGAGTCCCATGGGTTATCCCCTGGGGTGCACGGGTCGGGCTCTGACAGCTTGCGGGAACATCCCCGAGGGGGACACTGTTGTGCCACCCGGCCACCTGGTCCCCGTGGCGTGTGCTCGTCTGGGTCTGGGGGTGCAGCCCTGCTCAGGGGGGCCCTTCGCCCGGGTGGCTGGCGCCGAATAAGCAATGCCACCGTACCCGTGGCAGTACTGGCCCCATCTGCCTGCGGCACGCATGCTGGGCACCTCTCCCGCTCCCCCAGCACCTCCGGGGTGGATCTCGCTGGCACCACGCGAAAGCAGAGCTGAGGATGCCCAGCAGCCGAGCGAGCGGGGCTGCGGCGTCGGCCGGCGCTGCCCCAAGGCCACGCGGAACGGCTGCCAGCACCGCTCCCGCGCCRTCCCCTCGCCAGGCGCTGCGCCGGGAGCTGCTTGCGGGAATTCAGGCCTTCGTCCCGGCTCTTCGGGGAGGTGGAGGTGGGCACRGCGCCTGCCGTCTGCACTGCGCTGCCGGGGCAGGGAAGGCTGCGTTTTTCCAAGCCTCCGGGAGGGGACGAGTGCCAGCCGGCRCCGTGGCTGGCATCTCGGGCGGGAAGAGCCCGGCACGCCCCGGGCAGGCGGCACAGGCTGGGACGTGCCTGTGCCCGTACCCGTGCCTGTGCCCGGCCGGGCAGGGAGGGCGAGGAAAGGCCCCGGAGCCTGGGGGCGGCCGCGCCGGGAGCTGCCTGTGCTGGAGGCTGGGCACGCGCTGGGCTTCGCCACGTGCCGCGGCGTGGGTGGTGCGGGGCGCGCGCCGGGGTGCAGCCTTGGCGCCCTGCCCCGGCCGGGGTGCTGGGGAGGCAGGGGCTGCCGGGGCGCCTTGGGGCCCTGAGCGGGCAGGGCAGAGCCGGCTGGGGGCTCAGCAGGGCAGTGCCTGGCTTGTGCCGCCCCGGGGACCCTGCGCCGCCCCGGGGACCCTGCGCCGCCCCGAGGACCCTGGGCCAGCCATGCCCTGGGGCTGAGCCGAGAGAGGTGGCTTGCCTCAATGACTGGGTGCTGCCGGTGGGACCCAGGTATCCTGTGTTCCGCTGCCACACTCTCCTCGGCAGGCGGGGACACCAAGGACCCCCCTCCCTTGTCCCCACAGAGGGCCAAGCCAGGAGCTTGGGTTTCACCCTGAGGCCCAGCACTGACRTGTTGGGAAGGTGCCAGTCTGCCCGCAGCGGGGCACATGGTGGCAGAGTGCATCTKCCAGTGGTTTCCAGGTGGGAGGGAGTGATGAGACGTGCCCATTTCTTGAGAGGAGCGCAGTGGGGATTCTCTGATGTCTGATATGGGGTTGTGCACTGATACAGGGTTGCAGTAGGAACCCTGTGTCTGGGTAGCTGGTAAACAAGGGAAGCCCATGGCCTGCTCRCATGGCCAGCTGCAGTTCATTAACTCGTGTCACCCTTCCCACGCTCGCCGGGAGCTGGAGACCCCCCCCCCGTGGGGCTGGCTAGCCGAGGGGGGTGCTGCTGGTGGTGGGGGCGTGCATGGGGCCAGGGATAGGGGCCTGCTCTGCAGCTCCTTGGGCCAGGGCCCGGGGAGGGGCTCCTCTAGCTGGGCAAGTGGCCAGCTGACTCACGCGCCGGCTTGTTATCGTAGGGTCTCCAGGGAGGGCGTGTGTGGGGAAGGGGTTTCGCACACGGAGAAGACGGCCTCTTGTCCACCTGAACCTGCTCACATTTAACCCCTGCACCCCCAATAGGCTGGCAGGGGGTGTGATGGGTCACCCCAAGATGCTAGGTGCTGTGCGTCCCCATGCTTCCCCCTCCTGCCCTGGAGATGCTGCCAAGCTCCTGGTGCCCCCTGGCTTGTTCCTAGCCTTGGAGCCYGGCCAGCGATGCTATTCTTAGCATAGTCCCCTTTCTCCCCATGTTTACCCCCCGGGACCTGCCCCGACCCCTTGTTCTGCCCCATGCCTGCCCCCGCAGCTGGCTCTCTGCCAGCTGGCTCCTGGCCCAGGTAGGGGAAGCCCCCAGCTAAAAACACCCATTCCTGCCCAAAACGGACTGGGCCCGGTGGGAGGGGGAAGGGGGCRAAATAAGGGTGTGTTGGTGGGTGCTGGGTGTGTAGCGTTGTACAGGGGGGTGGTGGGTACAGGGTACCAGGGCAGTGATGGGGGTGTTGCAGCTGTGACAGGGGCACGGGTGGGTTGGGGTGACACCAGGGAGGTGTGGAGGTGCTGGGGAGAGCCGTGTTCCCRGGGGGGCAGTGAGGGGGTGAGCAGGCAGGGCTGTGCTGGGACAGGCAGGACGTGAGCCCCCGGCCGGGGCCGTGCCCTGCGCCCCTGGGGTCCCCCCCGTGCCCCTGCCCGGAGCAGGGGCAGCAGAGCAGCCCGTGCCCCGCGGTGGCAGGCGACCCTGGCGGGGCGCCCGGAGCCCGTGGGYGGCACCGGGGGGGCCGGGGCAGTCGCACTCGCATCATCTGGGAAGCAYGAAGCCGTTCCCATGCCCATGTAAGGCCCTTTGCGCGCCTGGCCCCTCTGCTCAGGGATTTTTCCTTGCTTAGCAAACCTCCCTCCCTCCCTCCGAGAGGGATGGATGGATGGACGGACACTGGCGTGCATCCGAGCCCCCCGTCCTGCCCCCTCTGCCCATCTCTCCCCCCACGAACTGTTCCTGCCAAAGTGGGGGGGTTGTATCCTCCTTTTACGAGCGGGGAAACCGAGTCCCGGAGCCCTGCCTGGGGGGCAGCCGGGGGGGGGCCGCGGGGGGTCTCCCGGCCGTGGGGTGAGGTGCCCCGCAGCCCAGTGCGCGGTGCTTTCTGTGGCAATGGCCGGGCGCGTGTTGGCGCGTGCTCTTTGCGCGCGCGCACCCCGGCGTCGCTCCCCGACCGTGGCACGCCGGGCACCGCGGAGGTGCGGGGCCGGGAGGCCGCGGCGGGGGGGCCGGGAGGGTGCTCTGCTCAGCGTCTCCCCGTGTGGCAGGGCAGGGCGCAGACCTGCGCAGGYGCTTCCCAAATCGCAGGCCCCACGGAGCATGGGAAGTGCCGGGGGCGCCCCCATCCCCGGGGATGGGCTCGCTCCAGCTAGAGGCTGGACTTTGCTGCGATGCTTGTTGGAGAGGCTGAGAAAACGCAGTTGTGCAGGGCTGGCTAGGAGGGGATGGGGGAACACGTCTTTCCCRGCGGTGGAAGCCGGCGCGGTAATGGCCCGTTTGGCTGGGGAGCGGGGAGAGCTGCTGCGTTTGGCTGCTGAATTGGCCTTCGATCGCCAGGGCGGTTCTGGGAAGTGAGCTCAGCTGTGCTGTCTTGCGGCCCTGGCCGGGCTCCAGCCTGTCCCGCTTGTCCCACGCCGTGCAGGGGGACCCACAGCTCCTGGGACAACGGGGGTGCTGGGCAGTCGGCTCTGCGAGGAGGGGAAACTGAGGTAGGGTGAGGGCTGCTTGCTGCACAGCGTGCAACACCGTGGGGGAGCCGTGCTCCCCCAATCTCCCCCCAGGCTGCACCCCGGGGAGCTGGYGGTGAGCTCCTTGGAGCTGCTCCGGGCTGCTGCTGTGTGTGTGTGCGCCTGCGCGTGTGTCCATGCTCGTGAACATGTGCATGTGAGTGTGCATGCCTGCATCTGAACATGAGTGTGTTTGCAGGATCGTGCATGTGTGTGTGCATGAACATGCTTGTAAGCACGTTTGTAAGTGCATGCCTGTGTGCATGAGCATGTCTTTGCAAACACATGCGTGTGTATGTGCAAGAACGTGTGTGTGCACRGGCCTGCAAATGAATGTGTGTGTTTGTGTGCAAGAATGTGTGCACRTGAGTCTGCAAGTGCAGGCATGTGTGTGTGCATTAATGTGTGTGATGGTGCACATATGTGTGTGCATGCCCTGGGCTTGTGTGTACATTAGCATGTTGCATGGGAGTGTGYGCATATATGTGGCCAGTTCTGCGTGCACACGTCCCCAGGGACACTCGAGCCCACAGACACGTGCTCCTGCCTGCATGTCCTCACATGCACATGCATGTGTTCACGTGAGTGTGTGTGTGCATGTTCACATGTGTGTGCTTCCCRCAGGCCCAGCTTGGGGCCTTCGTGCCAGTCCTTCCCCGCTGGCCTAGAGCCAGGCCCAGCTTGTTTTTCAAGTGCCCCCTCTGCAACGGGAGTCCGAGGCGGTTTGTCCATCATTAAACCAGGTGCTGGAGCGGGGCCAGCACCGGGCAGTGAGGCGCGTCCCGGYGAGAGCAATCGCTCGTGGTGCCCGCGGCACCTCCTGCCCCTCGCGCGGGGACAGGTCCTTGGCCGCGGGGGCAGTGCGGGGGGACCCGCAATGGGGTTGGCTTTGCTGGAGAACAGCACGTGCCTCCTCCCCTTTCCCTATTGCTGCGGGTGCGGGGGACCCCCAGATTTGCAAAGCAGGTCAGGGGCAGGAAGGGAAACTGAGGCAGGGAGCGGTTGGACCCCTGCAGGCAGGCTCGACCCACGGCGATGGGCACCTGCAGCCTGGATGGCTCCGTGGCTCAGGGCACTGGCATGGCCAGACCCCCCACGGCTGTGCTGGGCACGGTGGCTGCAGGGAGGGGACGTCCGTGTCCTGGCTCATGCTAGGGGACATGTGGCTTGTCCTTTCCCTCCTCAGYGCTCGAACTGCTAGGCCCCCCTGCCTCCTCGCTGTGCAGGGGAGGGGATGAYGTGCCAGTCACACACGGAGCTGGGTGTCCCATCCCTGTCCCCGATGCCCCGTTAAAAGCCCCCCCTCTTCGAGACAGATAATTAGCAACACCCCTGGTCTCCACAACAGAGCGGGCGGCGGGGTGGAGGAATGCCGCAGGAATGTGTCCTTGGCCCTGGCACGGGCCCAGCCGCGGTGGCGGGATGGGGGGCTGCTGGGGGTCAGCCCTGTCCCGGTGCTGTGCCAGGTCGTGTTTACGCAGCAGGTCCACGGCGGGGGAGTTCTTATTTTTTTCTTGCTGTTTCCCTTTTCCTCTTCTTTACATCACCGCCAAAATATTCGGCCTCTGTCACAGCTCTGGGGGGGTCAGCTCGGCTGCTCGGAGGAGCTGGGGCCCTTCTTTGCACCCTCGGGCTGCTGCTGCCTGCGGGCAGGGCGGGCAGGGGCGAGGGGGTGCTGAGGCCGCCCACGTTCGCTGCACTGGTGAAGGCTGGCCGGGGCTGTTCTGGGAGGTGTCAGCGAGGGGGGGCGAGCGGCAGTCAGCGGGGAGCGCCAGCCGCCCCCAGCCTCCCTCTCACCCCTCGGGGGCTCCCAGACCAGCCCCCCGGCCCTGCTCTGTGCTGGTGGGACTGGGGAGGCAGGACCGTGCTGGATGGGGGTRCTCGGGGGGGTCTCTGCCTCGTTTCCCATCAATTTTCTCCTGTCCTGGCTCTGGCYGCCCTCCTGGACCGCTCCGCATCCCCCGCAGCCACCCTTCGCTGGCCGTGCCTGGGCAGGGCGCCGGGTCCCCGGGGACCCCCAGCACCCTCGGAGGGGAGGCGCTGACCCTAGATCAGCCGAAACGGCCGCTCTGGCTAGGGGAGGGGTCCCACAGCCCCTGCCCTGGGCTCCATCTCCTCCCCGTGTGTTTTCATCTCYGGAGGCAAACTCCTGCCCCCGGTCCAGGCGCCTGCCCCGTGCCCACCCTGCCCTGGGCCAGCCGCGTCCCCAGCCAGGAGCTCCCTGGGCGCCCGTCCTCCGCCGGCGTTCGGGGCCGCGAGGCTTTTCCAGGCCCGGTGCGCCCGCGGGCAGTTGTTTCGGCAGGAGGAGGCAGGCAGGGAAGGCTGGCTGGAGAGGCCCAGGTTCCTCTGTGGGTCCCGGTGGGGGGACCCCGTGGGGCACAGGGCCGCGAGGCAGCTGGACCCTCTCGCTCTGGCACTGCTGCCCCGGGGGCCCCGGGTGGAGGTTTGTGCCTGCCGATGGATGGAGCAGAAGGATATTTTCAGGACTTTTTTGTCCATGTCCTGCAGAGGGGACACGTCATCTCCCTGAGGGACAGCTCCTGCCGCATCCCCAGGGACAGCTCCCGGTGTCAGGGGACAGGGACTTGCTGTCAGTGCCCTTCGCTCACCCACTCGTTTCCATCTCCTGCTTGACCGCTGTTATTTTCCCATCTGTCCCCTGGCTTTTCCGGCACTGGGGTTTCCCAGGCTTCAGGAGCTGTCCCGCCAGGGACGTTTCGTTTCCCAAGGAGCCGTGGCTGACAGGGCCCGGGAAGCGGCTGCGGGGACTCGCGCCCTCTCCTCTGGCCGGAGCAAAGCCAGGGTGGGTGCCCAGCCCCTCGGGTGTTCACCCCTCCTCTGCCCCACGCCGGGAGGCGAGCGCGCAGGTCGCAGCCCTCCTCTCTGCTGCCGAGCCCCCCGAAATCCCCGGGCCGCCCCCCACCAGCCTCCCGTGCCGCATGCCRGGGGGTTTGGATGCTCCCGCGGCCGCAGTCTCCGGTCCGAGCATCTTCGCGYGGCGCCTGGCACCGGCAGGGCGCAGGGGACGCCCGGGACGGGGCAGCCGTGGGGAGCGCTGGTTCGCGCTGTGCTGGAGCCGAGCCCTCGCCTGGCTCYGGCCCCGGGAGGAAACAGCCTGGCCTGGACAGGAAACCAGTGGGAGATGTTCAGCGGAGATCTGGCCCCGGTGCTGCCCACTGYGGCTGCCTGAACCCCGCAGCGGCCACCGCGCCGTGCCGAGGGGCACGGTGCRTGCGGGGGGACGCCGGAGGAGCCGCCCCCCTCCCAACCCTGCTTATTCGTTAACGTTGTCGTTTCAGGCCATGCTAGGGCAGGCTGAGAGCGAGGGAGCCTGCCGGCATCAGGCCCCTCGCGCCCCTTCGCCAGCCGCTGGCGGGCAGAAGGACGCCTCGGGGGTGGTGACACCCATCCCTCGTCCTCCTCGTCCTCCCTGTCCCTCCCGCCGCGTCCCTCCTGCCGCGCTCAGCGTGGGCGGCTCCCCGGCCGGCCGTGCCTCCGCTCCCCGTGCCCGTGCCGGTGCCTGCACGCACCCGCGTCGTCGGTGCCGCGTGCGACACTTGGCCGGGCCGGCCTGCCGGGAGGAAACCTCCCGCTTTGCCCCTCGCCTACTAACCGCAACCAGAGCCAGATGTGCCGGGCGGCCTCGGCGGGGAGGTGCAGGAAAGCCTGACTCATCCCTGGACGCCTGTTCTTTGGGAGGCTGTGGGGCTGGGGGTGCGGTGTGGGGCAGGCTGGGGGTCCAGGGCAGGCTATGGGGCCAGCTATGGGGCAGGCAGTGGGGCCGGGGGCGCAGTGTGGGTCTGGCTATGGGGCCGGGGTTGCAGTGTGGGGCAGGCTGTGGGGCTGGGAGCAGAGAGGGTGGGTTATGGGGCAGGCTGTGGGGCTGGGGGTGGGGTGAGGGGCGGCTTGGGGGTCCAAAGGGATCCTTGCAAGGGGACCTTTGCCCCCGCTGTGCCCCCTGGAGTGGTGGCTCTTGGGGGAGGATGGGGTTTAGCCCCTGTGTCTTGGGGGGCAAAGGGAGAGCAGAGGGGCTGGTGTTTGCTCTGGAGGAGGATGAGGAGGTGCCCGCCGGGGGTACTGTGGCTCCCTTTGCTTCGTCCTCAGCAGCAGGCAAGGTCCGTCGGTGCCTCTTGGTGCTCCCTTCCAGTGGTATCACCCGGCCAAGGCTGCTGGGGGAAACTGAGGCAAGGAGAGATGTGCAGGGCTGAGCACAGGTTGGGTAGGGCAGGATCTGCTGGGGTGGGATTGAACTCGTAGGGCTAATTTGTCTCATGGGTGGGTTCAAATCCCTGCAGTGCCACCATAGCCCTGTCCCCCCGCTTTGTGGTCTTTGGAGGTCACTTAGCTGATCCGTGCCTCAGTTTCCCCCTGTGTGTAGCAACACCAGGGGCACATCTCCCTGCTTTGCTGGGGGGGAGGCAGGCAGAGAGGGGGTTGCAGGGCTGGGGTGGCTCACAGATGTCTTCCCCTGGTGCATGTTGGGGAGCATGGTGGGGGTGAAGAGGACTAGCCCCCAGTTCGGCTGGAGGGACCCCAACTGRCAGGGTGCTTGGGTCAGCCATCCTGGGCCTGCCCTGGGCTCTCCCCATAGTGCTGGCAAATGCGAATCGCCGTGGCTCACTCCTGCCCTATGCCGCTGGCCCTATGGAGGAAGGAAGGCAGAGGGAGAGCCCCTCACCWCCGTCCTGGCGCCGCCAACCAGTGTCTTTTGGGGGGGTTGGAAGCTCCTGGAAAGGCAGATGCCATCTGCCATGAGCAGGAAGGGGTCTCTGGGGGTCCTGCCCCACAGCGGCTCCAGGCAGAGCTGGCTGCGCTGTTTTGGCTGGGCCCGCAGCACAAGGACGGAAATGCAAACAGGAACGGGGAGGTGTTGGGTGAGAAAATGTCAACAGTGCTGGGGCTGTTGGTTGGCTCGTGGCCTCCCTGGCCTGTTTGCCTTTCTATGGGCCGCTGCAAGGCGGGCTCAACCCCCCTGCCCCACTCCGGCAAGGGCTTTTCCGTGGCATGTCCCTTCGATCCCGGGTCTCCTGGCACTGACCACTTGCTCGCACAACAGCTGCCAGCACCCGCAGCCAGGGCTGGGCTGCCTCCGTGAGGGCTTGGGGTGAGAAAAGAGGGATGGTGGGGAGAGGAGGGGCTGACCGTGGCTACGCAGAGCCCAGCATGCCCTGCCAACGGGGCCTGAGAGGCCCGAGGAAGAGGAGGCTGAAGGCAGATGAGAGGAAGGAGAAGGGGACATTGGTGGTTTTGGCACAGGCCGGTAGGGCCTGGCACAGCTCCATGTGGTGGGGGTACCCTCTCTGCGGCGTGAGGAGGGGTCGACCCCTTCCCCCTGCCAGGTCATTTCCATCATTTTCACTTTGCTTTTCTGCGGGCGGCTGGTAAATCTCTGCAGCTTCACTCTCCCCCCGCCCCCCTCTGGTGGCGCCTGGGGGCACAGCGCACCCGGGGCCCGTTATGGGGCATGGACGCCCCGCGGCACCCGCCGGGGGGGCCGAGCCGCCCCCTGCCAGCAGCGCCTGGGGGTGCCGAGCAGAAGGGCCCTGGGAAGGGCCCCCCCCGGCGCCCGCCGCCCCCCGCGCCGGGGGGGGGCCAGGCGATAAGGCCCAGACCCCGCTGCGCCCCGGCGGCCGGCCCGGGGCCTCTTGGCACGGGGGGCGTGCGAGGCATCCGCGCTTCGCTGTGTTGCACGGGGAGGCGGCGGSGGGGGGGGGGAATATTTGGGCTGGGGGGGGCCTGCCTGCTCGCCGGCGCCCCTAGCCCCGGGCCCGCCGCCCGGGCCTGGCTCCCGGTTGCCTTTAAGGGCGTTTTGGGGGAGGCGAGGGGAGCGGAGCGGGGCTGGGCGTGTGCGTGTCGGACTTGGAGCGCGCCGTGCAGCTGGGAGAGAGGGAAGAGGAGAAGAAAGAGAGAGAAGGAGAGAGAGGAGGGAGGGGAGTGGTGGAAAAAGCCACCCGGGACCCCCCCTCCTCCCCAAACCCCCACCCCGGCGCGCCCCCCGGGCTCCCCAGCACCCGGCCCCGGGCGGCCCTGGGGGTGCAGAGGGGCGAGGGGGGCTGGCAGGACCCCGCTGCGCCCCTCCGTCGCCGGGGTCCTGCCTGCGGGGAGCGAAACCCTTCGGCTCTCCCCCTTCTTCCCTCCCCTCCCTCCTCCCTCCCTCCTTCCTTCCTTCCTTCTCGAGGCTTGTCCYGAGGAGGGAGGGGGGGATCTGCCTGCAGTCCGCCTTCACGCCTGCCCGCCGCGGCGACGCTGGGCTCCCGCCTGCCCCCCGGCCCCTCCGGGTGCCCCCCGCGGCCCCGCGCGCCCCCCGGCCCGGCAAGGCTGCGGCGCCGTCCCTTTCGGATGTAGGCAAGCGAGACCCCGGATGGATTTCGGGAGCGTCATGAACCAGGTACAGCCGGGCTAGGAGGGCACGGGGTCCCCTGTCCCCGCAGGGGGGGACGCGCGGCACGGGGTGGCATCCCCTTGGGGGTGGCGGGGTGCTGAGGGTCACGCGTGACATCTGTGTGATGGGGTTGGCGTGTATTGGGGGGACCCCTCCCGACCCCCGGTGGGGGTTCCCCCCAGTTTGTCGGTTCTGGCGGGGGGGGGTGCAGGGTGGGGGGTGCTTGGAGGGGGCAATGTGCTGTTTGCAGGAAGGAGGTTTTGGGGTGAGGGTCAGGGCTGGTTTCCTGCATACTCCGGTGGGGCTGTGCCCCCCGTGCCCACCTCCGCACCCGCCTTGGGAGGTGGCCTGCGGGGTGTCCCAGTGGGGACACCARCACGCATCCGGGTTTGCGCCACTCTACAGTGCGGAAAAACCTGCCCCCGGGGAGGGAGGGATGTGCGGGGATGGGGGAGCCCTTCCCGGCACCCCAGTCTCCCCCTGCCCCCCCGTGCCCGCAGGCGGGAGCTGGCACGGGCGATGCCCGGCTGTGCCGTCTCCCCCAGAGAGCCGCGCCACCTTGGGGGGCCGCGCGACAGGCTGCGTCCGGGCCGGGACGCCCTGGCAGCCCAAGGGTTAACCCCCCCTCGCCGATCCCCCTCTGCGGGACCCGTCAATGGTTAAACCCCYGGGTTAATGAGTGGTGAGGAGCCCGGCAGTTAAGAGCCCGGCTCCTCAAATCTCAGCCGGTGCTAGCCCACCGGTGCCCGAGCATGGGGTGCACAGGGAGCCCCCGGCCGTGCCCGCCGGCCGGGCCCGGAGAGGGTTAAATTCGCCAGGGCAGGTCCCCGCGCAGATGTTTTTAGGCTGTGCTCCTGGGAGAGGAAACGGCCCGAGCAAGGCATCAGCCGTTTTGTTTTTAAGGGGAAAACAACAAAAAGAGAACTGCTCCGCTCGGTGGTGCCCCCGTGGCCATGCCAGCCCGGGGCGGCCGGGCACTGCCGGCCAGCGGGGTCAGGGGCGCCCCCTGGGACGTGTGCCCCCGGCTGGGGGTCCGCTGTGGGGCAGCTGGTGTGCACGGGGGCAGCACCGGCAGGGCCGGGGGGGTTGTGGCATCCGTGCTCCTGGGGCCCCCGCGGCGGATGCTGCGGTGGTATCTGGCTTGGTGACTGTGGCACGCCGGGTTTTGGGGTGCTGGGGGTCACCTGCAGGAGCACCCCATGTCTCTGCAGCCGGTGGCTCTGGGGGGGCTCTGTGTCCTAGAGCTGCCCCCCCATGGTGCTGGTGGGTCCCGTGCTGCTGGGATCCCGGTGCCCCGATGCTGTCCCAGACCCGCCGGACACGGGCATGGGCACGGGCACTGCCAGCAGCGCCCGAATCTGCCCTCCCATTTAGCCCCGCTGCGTGTGGGTGGCCCGACACCTCCTGGCCAGTGCCACCCTGCCYGGAGCCCAAAGCCACCCCCGGCCCGGTGACCTGCCCGGAGTGGTGCCCGCGGAGGGGTCCTGAGCGAACGGACCCCAAGCCAGGGCTTTAAAGTGCAGCCGTCAGCGCTACCGAAGTCTCCCGTTAGCAATTGCAGCTGGCCGAGCTGACCGTGCTGCAGGAAGGGCAGGGCCGGTGGTGACGCCTCGTGGGGCTGCTGGCCGCCCGCCTGCGGCACGGCTCCGCTCCTCGGCGCCGTGCTCCTCCACGCCGCTGGCTTCGGGGGTCCTGCGCCATGGTCGGGGTCCGTGTGCAGGGCTTGCCTGGGGGGCTGCTGCAGAGCTGCACCCTAAAGTCTGCCCGCTGCCACCCTCCTGCTTGCTTTAGCATTGCCCCGTGGCCAGCCTCGTGCGCCCCGTCCTGGTCCTGTGGCACCCAGGCGCGGTGGCGGCCGGGACGCTCAGCCCCGCGGGGGCACCGGGCAGCCCCGCTAGGTGTTGGGGGCTGTGCGGAGGAGGACGGCTCAGCACACGGCCCCCGGGCTGTGGGCGAGCGGCCCTGGCACCAGCTTCGAAGCCTTGGCCAGGGCCATGTCCCCTGGTGTCCCCAAACCTCCTGTTCCCGCAGCAACCCCTGGCTGGCCCCATCCGTCCAGGCCACATCCCCAGCACCTGGCTGTGCTCCCTCGGTCCCCTCCGATAGCTGCAGCGTGTTGCTGGCACAGCCCCAGCATGCAGTGTCCCCGTGGCAGCGCCCAGCCAGCCCCACGGGTGTGGGTCGCCAGGTCTGGTGCAGCTGCTTGGTGGTTTGGTGTCATTACGGCAGCTTCGGCTCCTTCCTGTGGGCTGCGGATAGCGTGCCGGCCCCGGCCCCCTCCTGCTCACGGCTTGGCACCCTTTCTCCGGGTGGAGAGTGAGCGGGCAGAGCCGTGCCGGCGGTGCAGGGCAGGCCTGGCTGCAGCACCAGGGCGCCTTCCCCACTCCCTGAGGCCGGCCGCGGCCCCACGGGGGCTCGGGGGCTTCCTGGGGCCGTGGGGCAGCCGGGAGCCTGCGGTGGGGCTGGGTCCCCACCAGCGTGGCCATGTGCAAGGGCACCCGCGGGGCAGGGGGTGCACAGCCCAGGGGGTGGCGGCCAACCTGCCCGCCTAGGGACTTGGGTGCTGGCCAGTCCCACGTGAGAATCCCTACTCTGACCAATCCTGCGCGAGAATCCCTGCTTTGCCCAATCCCATCTGAGAATCCATGCACTGACCAATCACATGTCAGAATCCATGCACTGACCAATCCCGTACCAGAATCCACATGTTGACCAATCCCACATGAGAATCCATGTACCGGCCAATCCTGTGCCAGAATCTGTGCGTTGACCAATCCCACATCAGAATCCGTGCACCGACCAATCCCGTGCCAGAATCCGTGCGTTGACCAATCCCAATGAAGACCCCTGCGAGAACCCCCATCCTCCCCAGTCCCACGGTGACTTTGTCTTTGGCCAGTCCCCTGCGAGCCTTGGCCTGGGCGTCRCGCCCCAGCCAATCCGCTATTGCCCTTGCCACCAATGGCGGGCAAGCAGCCCCGTGGGCACCCAATCCCGCGCTGCGCTGGGGCATGGATGGGGCTGGCAGGGGCACGGCGGGGGCACGGYGGGGGGCGCCCTGGGGGTGGCGGCCAAGTGGGCTGCGCCGATGGGGCTCCGGCAGCGCCGGGGGCTTGGGGGGCAGTGGGGCCGGGCTGGCTCCAGCGGTGGCCACGGTGGCGCGTGCTGGGCCAGCAGCTTCCGCAGGCTCCGGGGCTGGGCTGGGGCCGGAGCCAGGCACGCGCTGGCCTCCGGGCTGGACCCGGCGCCTGGGAACGTTGCCTTTTTAGGTGCTGGAGCGCGGCGCGTCCCTGCCCCGTGCCGACCCCTCCAGCGTGCTGAGGAGGCCGCTGGCGGGAGCGGGAGGCCGCCCTGCCTGCCCCGAGCCCCTCTCCCTGGCACGCGGAGGCGCCTTTGCCCCGCTACCAACCAAAAAAAAAAGCCCTTTTTCCCCCCCAAATATGCCCAGGGACAGAAGCGACGCTGGCGTCTCCCCCTTCCCCCAGTCCGACCACTGCAACTGATGGGGTGATTGCTCAAACCCCTTCGGAGCCAGGAGCTGCCCTTATTTGGGTTGAAACCCGGGCTATTTTGGTGCTGCTGGTTCAATCGAAACCAGTCGGAGCCGGAGGCCCTGCAGCTCCCCTGCGTGTCGCCTTCCTGGTTCGGTCCCTCCTGGCTGCGGTGGCTTGCTGGGCTCGTGGTGGGCCACCTCCCGGCAGCCCCTCATCCCAGGCGGTCAAACCATCCCGCTCACGACGTCCCGTGTCCCTGGCCGCGGACGGGGTCCCCGGGCGGGCTGTGCGCCGCCGTTGGGGCGCTGGTGGGGCCTGTCGCGGAGGAGCCCTGCGGGGCGGCGCGGCACGGCCCTCCCTTGCCGTATCTCCTGTCCCATCTGCGGGGCCGAGCACGCCGGGCGGCCTCCCTCAGCCGCGCCGCGCTGGTTTGACCTGCTGCCGCGTTCCTGGCGGGGAAGGGCCCCGAGCAGGTCGCCGGAGGCGCGACGAGAGGGAGAGACGGGGGCGGCCGGCCCCCCGGCCCGCAGAGCGGCGCAGGCGTGGGAGAGCCGAGGGGGCAGCGAGCCCGGCGGGGCGGCGGGCTCAGCGGGGTGGCTGGGACCCCGGCCGGCGCCCGCAGCTATTGCACGAGGCAAATCACGCACCTTGGTGCTGCGGGCGGCCGCCGGGTTTCCCGACCCCGGGCCGCGGGTGCTGCGTGCAGGGGGCCGGCCCGCTCGGGGGCAGAGGTGGTCTGCAGGGCCGAGCCTGCCCGCGGGCGAGGGGTGGGCTCCAGGGGCAGGATGACTTTTGCTGGCGCTGCGGCCGCGGGAAGCGTCACGGAGGGGCACGAAGCGGCTGTGAGGTTATTTATGGGGCCAGCGCCTGGAGGCGTTTGTAGGAAAAGGCACCGGGCGGGTGAAGGAGGCTTGAATCATGGGCTGCTGAGGAGGGGGGAGATCCTGCAGGGGGCTGGGACCACATCAAGGGTTGGATTAGGAAGGAGGGGGGCCGCCCGCCAGGCGCGAGGCGCGGGGCACGTCCCTCTGTGAGCTTAACCAGGCGCCCTGTGCGTCAGCGCGGCGGCGGGGAGCGGAGGCAGGGCTGCCGCAGACGCTTTCCAGGGCACGACGGCAGCTCAGTGGCTCCTTGCTCTGCCCTTCGCCTGCCGCGCTCGAAACGGCCGGCCAGGACCAGGGCCACCTCCTTGGTGCCACCGTCCTCGGCGAGAAGGACCCTGCTGCGGTGGCCGTCGCGGGATGCTMGGGGAAAGCCTGGTGCCAGTGCTGCTTCCCGGGGTGCCGGCGCGGGCAGGAGGCTGGGAGCCGAGGGGGTGGCGGGCAGGGGGCAGCGCGGCGGCCCCGACCCAGCTGCGGGGCAGGAAGGGGATGCTCGTGGAGCGAAAGCCTGGGAGCAGCAAGACCTCTGAGCTCCAGTGTCAGCCGGGCTCCTGACTCACCCCGTGCCGCGGGCCAAACCGTTCCCTGGGCCTTCGGCACATCCTGCCCGGAGGAGCTGCTCTGCGGGACCCCGGCCGAGGGGGGAGACCCAAAAAAGCAGTGGAGCCCCTGAGTGCTCACGGCCGTGGGTGGCGGGAGAGAGGAGACGCGGCTCAGCTGGGCTGTGCTGCCTCCTTGCTGGGGGGCTCCCCCCTGCCTGCCCCCTTCCCCGGGGACCCCTTGTGCAACGGGGGCCAAGGGGCCCCACGCATCTGCCCCGGCCCTTGCACAGCGGGGTGTCTGTCGCTTGCCGCGAGCGGGCCGGGTGGAGCGCTGTGCGAGGGGGGGACGAGCGGCGCGGCTGGAAACATGCCGTCCTCCCCCGAGGGACTTGTTGCATAAACAGGAGATTAGCTGGGGCTGCGAGAAATGTGCGGCTCAAAGGCCGGGCACGGGGTGGGGGGGCAGCAGGCAGTGCATGGGGTGGGCAGGGGGGCCTGACCCCGGCAGGGGGAGCGTGTTGTCGGTGTGGGCAGGGTCAGTGGCCAGCGGAGCTGTCTTTGAGCTCAGGTCGGTCTGGGAGCTGTCAGCTGTTCGGACACGCCGTTGCTGCCTCTCTCCGAGCCACCTAGCCTTGTCTTCAGGGTCGGGGATCTCCTGGATCCCCAGCAGCAGTGTGTGGCTGGAAGGGGATGGGATGCTGGGCAAGGCTCGTCCACCAAGGTTGGAAGGAGTGCTGGAAGGGGGACAACCTTTCTCAACTTCCCCAGCTTGGTGGCCCCAACCTGGCTCTCCTAAAGCATCTTYTGCCCCTGGCTGCTGCAGGGTGCTGGAGCAGAGCTCATCCTCTCCCCCATGCCGTGGTGTGAGGGACTTCAGCGCAGCTCTGTCGCAGCGGCAGGGCTCGAGGGAAGAGCTCTGGGAGCCACCAAGAAGGTATCGTGGCCAGTGGTTGTCCCTGGGATCCCCTCTCGGCTGGAGTACGGTCTTGGGGTGAGCAGAAAGCAATGGGGGAGCCCAGGGAGGTGATGCACAGCCCAGCTGGGACGTGGGGTGAAGCTTGGGTGACCTTCCTGAGAGGRAAGAGGTCTCCCGTGGGGTGACATGGGACTGTGTGAAAGGGGGGTTCATGGGACTGTGGTCACGTGGGGTGGGCTCGGGGCAGGCTGAGCTGGCATCTTACCACGCAGCCTCTCTCAGTGCCACCCCAACATCATCCTGCTGGGCACCGAACGCGCCGCTGAGTCACCATCCTCTTTGGCAACTGCATTTTCCGCTCTGCAAGATGGTTTTGTCAAGGTCTTGCTTCCAGCCCCTCTTCTTCTCCCCCCACTTTCTGGGGGTCAGAAGTGCTGAAGGCAGTTAAGTGCCTTGCTCCCCTCATTTGGGGTCCAAATCCCTCCTAGGCTGGGGGGCCAGGASGGCAATGCCTGTGTCCGAGCCCTCCAGCTTGCGATGGGGGGATACTGGAGGATGGGGCTGGGGTGGGTGGGGGAGGTTCCAGCCTTTCCGCCCCACGTGCTGTCCAGGGGGGGTCCCTTTTGGCAGGCACGTCTCCGGCTCCGACCACACCAGCTCGGCTCAATTGCCGGCGTCTCCGTGCCTCGCCGTGGGAAGCTGGGAAGGGCTGGCTCTCTGGAGGGGGTGAGGCGGCTCCGACCGCAGAGCGAAACATCTGGGGCCGCTCGAGCGCCGCAGTGCTGGGAACTGCTCGCCGCCTTGCCTTCCCCCGGCCGCCTCTCGGTGGGCGTTCGCTCCCCTGCCCTCCCTGCCGTGCCCACCCCGGCTGCCTCGCGTAACACCCCTCCGTAACACCCGTCTGCGTGCGGGGAAAACAAGGAGGAAAAGCAAGGACACCCCCTTGGCCTGGCTCCCTCCTTGCATTTATGGATCGTGAGCCGGCGTCAGGGTTTTCCCCTGCCTCTGGGCCCCTGTGGTAGCCCGTGTCCAAGCGGGACGTGCTCTCACAGCTTTGCAGCTCCGGCTGTGGGGGCCCTCCTGTTGCTTTGGGCCCAGGAGACTGGGGATCTGGTTTTCGCATGACTTGAGCATGTTGGGATTCACACGAGGGCTCGCTGGCTCACACCGTTGGTCCTGGCGTTGCAAGGGTCAGCACCGGCCCGGATATCGGACGGCTCAGGAATGTTTATCAGAGCTCCTGGGGAAGGGAAAAACAAAAACCGCCACCCAAAGGAAGGGATATGCGTCAGAGATGGGCCTGTATAACCCACCGGCAGCCAGGCAGGCAGGGCTGCGGGCTGCGGGCCAGCCCTTGCCTTGCCCCGCGCGCGGCGGCTCGGCTGCCTCTCCCCCTGCCCCAGCCATAAGAAACCGCTCTCCTGCGYGAGCCCGCCGTGTGCTCGGTGCTGTACGGACCCGGCCTACTCCYGAATCGCGGGGCTCTTCCATGGAGGTTTGTCTCCCGGATGCGGAGCATATCTCTCCCCTGCCATCCCGTGGCTTTGCTCTCGGCACCTGGTGTCTCATCCTTGGGGCCYGCAGCTTGGCCGGGTGCTGCAGCGTGCTCGGAGCTGTACAAAGTCAGCTGAGCTTTGGAGAGCGCGGGCTAAACCTGCAGGGAATGCTTTGGCTGGAGCAGGACCAGGCRATGCCCCTGGGAAGGCGTCAGAGGGCTCTGGGGTGTTGTGACTTTGGTGTGGCTGGCCAGGTGTTTAAGCTTGGCAAAGGGATGGAAACCTCAAGGATATGAAGTTTCCACAGATGTTGTGACAGCTGATACCTGGATAGAAGAGACAGAGCCCATCAGCATCCCGCAAAGGGAGGGCTGTAGTGTGTGCCCAACCCTTTACAAGACATCAGAGAGTCCACACAGGCCCACAACCGCAGATACTAATTCACTTGGAAACTGGGCTGCGTCGGTTTTGCTGCTTGGCTTTCACCTTCAAGGAAAATCTGGGTTTAAAAGCAGCGGCTTGCAGGTTGCCACTTGTGAGAGATGGGGCTGTGGGGTGCAGAGCCCTCGAGACTGGGAGCAGCAGGTCAGTGCCAGGGCCGAGGAGGAAGGGGGCACCTGAAAATCAGGGAGCAAAAGGAAGGGGAGGCGCCAGCTCCATTTAACGGGCACCTGGTGAAGGCCGGTTAAGGTGGAGCGGCGACGTGGGGGGCCTGGCGGGCGGGGGGGCTCTGGGGCCGTGGCTGGCGGGGGGCAGCAGGTCCGTGGCGATGCCGCTGCGCCTCGTTCCTCACATTCCTGGGCAGGGCTGCCGGGCGGAGGGGTTGCRGCGGTGGGAGCCAGCCGGCAGGAATGCAAACACCGGCGGGGGGAGAAGAAAGGCTGCTGTGTCTGCCGCGGCACGGCGAAGCCCAGGCAAGGGGCGCGCGTGCCCGCTGCCGTCCTGCCACTCTCCCAGCACGGGGTCCCTGGGGATGGAGGTGACGGTGGTCCTGGGGTGCCTTCCCACTGCCTCCTCCCTGTTCGGGGCCAGCAGGAGCCAACTCAGTGCTCCCAGCATCCTCATCCTCCGTCAGGAGCGGGGGCTTGGGAGGTCAGCGATGCCAGGGGTCTCACCCAGCCCATGTGTGAGCCCATCCTGTGCATGSGTGGTACCCGCTGGCCCCGTGTCTCCTCGGAGCCTGGCGCTCGCCTCGCTCCCTGCCTGTCCCGGCAGAGGTGGGGAGGAGAGGGCTGGGGACTGCTGCGTGATTTGGGTGATTTGCTGCTGTTTGGGCACAGTGCCCTGGAGCCGCCCGGCCGGGCGATGCGCTCGCTGCGCCTTGCGAGAAGGGTCGTGTTGTGAAGTGCCTTTTCTGACCCAAAGCATTCCCCGCCGGCGAGTCAGGGCGATGCGGACCCACAGCCCGGCGGGCAGGTGAGGGCTGTGCGGCCGYGCTGCACCGCAGCCTGGGGAGCCCGAGAGGGCTTTTGGGGTGTTTCAGTGCCTTTTTTCCCTTGGACGGACTCAAAACCTCTCCCCCAGAAGGTCCCCCTGCCATTTCCCAGCCAGGGCAGGGGGAGAGAGGAAGCATCTCCCCCCAGATAGGTTGTTGGGCTCCTTCTGCCAGGGTCTCCGCTCTGCACCCCGGCACTCCCGTCCCAGCCACCCTCCCTGCCAGAGCCTGGTTGGTGAAACGCCCACAGCACAACAACCGGCTGCGGTCGGCCCGCACTTCCTGCCTGCCTGCCTGCCTGCCCGCGGGCACCGAGCCTGCCTGGAGTTGGGCGCAGAGGGGCCTGAGGCCTGGAGGCAGCTGGGTTGGGGTCCGGCAGTGAGGAGCGGGGCGGGCAAGGAGATGGGGAGAGCCAGGCTCCCCCATGCCAAGCCAGGCTGAAGGCTCAGCCCCTTGCTTCCTCTTCCTCCCAGCAGGAGGGATGCGCCTGCATGCCGGGGTACAATCCCACCTGGGGGGCACTGTGTGGGTCAGGGTCTTCCCTCTTCTCTATGAACGCAGTGGCTAATTTTAGCCAAACTTGAGAGAGGGAAAAAAGCTTAAAACAGTGTTAAGTTCCCACAAGATTCATAAAATTGCCTTTCTGAGAAGAGAGAGAGACACAGCCTGTGCTAGTGTTTCCTGTGAATGGGAGGAGAGGTGTCTGGAGAGCACAACCCCATATTAGACATCAGAGAATCCACTAGAGTAGGAAACTACAGCCACAGGAACCCCAGCTTTGTTCTTCTCCAGCTGAAGGAACATCTCATGTGTAACATACAAACCCCCTGGTGCAGAAAGTGGGAGCTGGGCATGGGTCCCACCTTGCCGCAGGGCCTTCGTGTCCCAAGGGGGAGCCTGAGCAGCATGCCCTGTCACCGGTCCCTGGGCCCCAGGGCTTGGTGGCCCCTGGGGTTCGGGGAGCTTCTTTTATGGGGCCTTATTTGAGCATCCTCATGGTGGAGGTGCTCACCAGGTCCTGGGCCATGGTGCGGGGCCTGGTGGGGGCTGTGCGAGCGGCATGCGGAGGCGCGCGGGGTGCTGCACGGTCTTCGCCGGCCCCGGCCTGGCCCCGGTTGAGGCAGCTCGCCGCCGGAGAACATTCCAGGGAGGCTGGCGCAGGGCCAGCGCCGCGGGGCAGGGAAAGGGGCCTTTTATGGAAGCGTTTCTGCATTAGAATAAAATCATAATAATAATGCACAGGGGAAGGGAGCAGGAGGAGGAGGAGGAACCCCTGAACAAAACACAGAGGCGGGATGGGTACGGTCGGGCGGCCAGGGAGAGGACAGGCTTCGGGCACCGCAGTGCGGGGACCAGGATGCTCAGAGAGGGATGGGATGGGGTGAAACCTGCTTGTCCCCCGGCAGGGGAGGCTGCGTGGGGCACAGGAGGTCTCCATACCCCGCACCAAGGTGGGGGATCAGCCTCTGAGCAGCGTGTGGCAACTGAGCCCATTGGCACGAGGCATCGGGGCTTGGGACAGGGCAGGGGACGTCTTGCTGGGGTTTACTGCCCGTGGGGTCACACGGTGGGGGCTCGGAGGGGACGAGGTGTGCTGGATCACAGCCTCTGGTTGCCACCAGCTTCTCTGGGCCTCTGCTGGGCCATGGGGCTGTAGCGGCTGTTCCTGGTGCCCCTGAAAAACAAGGCAGTGCCTCTCCCGCCGTGGCACGCTGCTGGTTCCCGGCAGACTGAGGTGCACGCAAAACCCAAGGTTAATTGTCAGTAATTGCCACTGGTAATTAAGGTAACAATAGCCAAGCTGTTCAGCTGGCGTCTGCAGAAGAGCTCACGAGGCTGGGCAGGGTTTTGTTCCAGGTTTTGTTCCAGGAGCTTGGATTTGCTCTTGGCATCAGGCTGCCATGCCATGCCCTGGCATCAGGCTGCCGTGTGGTGCCATGCCAAGCTGTGTCCGTCTGCTCTATGCAGGGCTGAGGCTGACTGTGCCCGCTCGCTCCTGGCTCCCCAGCCAAGGGCACATGGCATTGCCGGAGCAGAGCGCGGCATGGCCCCGAGGCCTGCTCCCATCACGCGGGAGCCCAGCCTCCTCCTTGGGAAGCATGCCCAAGGTGGCACGAGTTGCCTGGTCCTCCTGTCGCTTCCTTCTGCTGGCCCGGGGCTTGCGCGGGGGGATGCTGCAGCCAGGCCCCTTCCCACGCTCTCTGCTCAGCGTCAAGGCCACAGAGACTAATTCTTGCCCTTTTTCTGCTTTCTTGCAGGCTGCAACCCCGTGCTCCCCCCCTGTCAACTATGAGCTGGTAAGTGAGCGCTGCTGGCCCTGCGTGCATGCAGGCGTGCGCGTGTGCAGCCTCTGGGGCTGACGGACAGGGATAGACCCCGGCTCTGCACTGGCCTTGCAGCTGTCTCTGCCGGGGGGCTGCAGGGTGTGAGTCTGTGTGTGCCCCCAAACAGCAGCGCTGGGGTCCCGTTGGGGGCTTAACGTCATACCCCAATTTMGGCACTGTGCCCCCCCCATTATTTCTGGCCTGCAGGGCACCCCGTGTCTGAGCAGCGCGAGCAGGTCAGGGACTCCAAGAGCTGGGGCTTTCTAGGAAAATGGGCTTGCATGGTTCCTTTGGACAGGACGGGACCCTGTTGAGGCTCTGGTGTCCCCCGGAGCTGAGGGAGCTGATGGCCTCCCCTCCCTGAGCTGGAGCCGGGGCGGTTTCTTGCATGCCCGGAGATGGCTCTACCAGATGTGTCTTTGGCTCTGGGCGCCCAAGGCTGCACGTTAGCATCCCTTATTATTGTCGCCCCCTTGTTTTGTCCCTCCTGGGGATCTTTAACGAGTGGCCGGAAGCACACGGGGCTGGACGGAGGTCAGGGAGCCTCTGGGGTAACATGCAGCCCTTCCCACCCCGTCCTCTCCGGATACAGGGAATGGCGAAAACAGCTGGGCATCCCTGGGGGAGGACGGTCATGGGGTGCTGGGGCGGTAGCTATGTTTCCCTGCCCTGAGCTGGGCTCTCCCCATGCTGATGTGGGGCGCAGCAGGGCTTTGGGGGTGGCAGGGCAGCGGGCTGGCCCCGAGGCGAGAGTGCGGGGGGCAGAGGTTGGGGAAGGGCGGCAGGGCAGTGCCCGGGGGCAGCGTCTCACTGCAGGGCACGGCGGTGCTACCCGGCTGCCCCGTGCCCAGCCTGGCTGTGCCAGCCGGGGCGAGCTGCGCGGGTGTGCAGCACTGCTGAGGCTGGTGTCGCCCGGGGCTGGCACGGCTGCTCTTTCCTTTTGCTCCAGGCGTGTGCCAAGGCCTCTGCGTGTTGGGGCAGGTGCAGGGGAGTGGAGGCTGTGGCAGATTTTGGCTCCTGGCTTGGCTGCCAGCAGCCTGGCAGTGCCAGGGGGTGGTGGCTGTGCCCCATGCAGGACCCAGCGCTGGGCACCCGATAGCCAGGCAGGGATCTCCCCTAAATGGAGTGGGTTTGCATGACTGCCTAGCCCTATTTTGGCTTTTTGCCCTTGAATGACTTCCGTGCAACCAGGACACTCCTGAAGGGTGCATRTGTGCACCCAGGGCCCTGCAGAGGCTTAGTGCGGCCCCGTGCAAGCTCACGAGAGCAGCGCGTGAGCACAAACATACGAAGGCACGGGAGCGCGCTGCCTGCCACCGGCGGCCCGCTGCGGTTATCTCCCTGGGTTTAATCTCTGCGCGCACCCCCTCCCTTGCCCGTGCCTGCCAGCCTTCGTGCTCGCCCCAGGGCACTTATCACCAGCAAAAACATGTTGGCTTCGAGCTGGGACCGTTACTGCGGCTTCGGGAGGAAATCGAAAGGGGTTCGCCCCATCCCGTGGGCTGGAAATGGCAGCCCCTGCCCCGCTCACCCGGCTCCTGGGACGGGAGCAGGAGGGCACAGACTGGTCTYGGGGACCCCCACCATCCTCCTGGTCCGAGGACTGAGACCCCCAGGAACTGCCCAGCTGGGTCCTCTTGCTGTGCCGCCCCCAAGCCTTCCAGCCATGGGGCATCCCCTGCCCCCTAAATTTGAGGACTGGCTGCTCTCCCCCACCCTGGGAGAATTATTCCTATCCCCAACCCCTTTTCAAAGCTGTCTGTCTCCACAGGAGACATTTCCCCACGGTTGCCCCTTTTTCAAGCCTCTCCCGCTCTCAGACCCTCTCTCTCCTCTTGCAGTGCCCGTTGGTGGCCGTGGGGTCGAGGCGAGAAGCCCCTGGGATGTTTGCAAGCCCCGAGGGAGCCGGGTTTATCTGCAGGAGCTGTGTCTGGCAGCGGCCCGCGGCCCCGCTGGGTGTGGGGCTGTGCAGGACTYGCTCTGTTGTTTACTAAGACGCTTCGTGTGGCCTGCAAAGCCCAGCACCCGGCGAGGGGGCACGGCCACGGCCAGGGGGCTGGTTTTCTTGTTGCAAATCACCGCAGTGCCCTGGAGCCCTGCTGCAGCTGGAAGGTCATGGAGGAGGGACCTAGGAAGCACTAAACATTGAGGGTTTGGGAGCCCCCAGCTGCTTTTTGGGGTCTGGGAGGGGGGCAGGGCTATGGGGTCTGGTGATGGAGGATCCAGAAGGGATTGTAGAGGTGCCGGGAACGCCGGGTGCCCGTAGCCGAGCGAGTGCAGGGCTCAGCCGAGCACTGTCCATCTGCTCCAGCGTGACAACGGTCCCGTGCTGAGAGGCCAGATGGCAGCGCCTTTGGTACCCGAGCGGGGCTCCAAGTCACCCCGGCTCTGCGCTTGGGTTTCGAGGGATTCCCAACCTTTAGGAAGAACGGACACGTCCTTCCCACAGGGACCTGGGCAGGGAAGGAAATGGGACCATGGAGCATTTCCTAGGAAGGGCCAGAAATAGCCAGGGGGAACTTTTGAACCCAGCCTTCACTCTCTTTGTTTGTGTGCGTGTCTCTCAATCTCTCTCTCTCTCTCTCTCTCCCTCTTTTTCTCTCCTTTTTCTCGCCTTCTCCTTCCTCTCGCCTGTCTGCCCGCAGCCGTCCCAGGGGGAGAGCATCACGAAGCAGGTAGACACCCTGGTAAGTGTTACGCCACTGGGCCTTTGCCGGAAAGCTTTGGAGGCTGGTCTCAACCTCGAGACGTTACCAGGAGTGATTTGTGCCTATTTCATTGCCACTAGCCCCCAAGGGACACCTGCAGCCTAAATCCCTCAGTCTGCCTCTGTGGAGACCCTTGTGGCTCCCCGACCCTGCTGAGACCCCCCAGACCCTCTGCCCTCCCAGCAAATGACCCTGGTTGTGAGAGGTTGAGAGGATTGCCCAGGGTCGCTGAAAGAGGCAGTGTTGGAGCTGAATGGGGGATCTGGAGGAGGCTGGGGCTTCTGCTGCAAAGCCGGCTTTCCTGTCCAAGAACTGGGGAGATGTTATTTAATCTGAGGACATGAAGTTGCTAAGACAGTGTAGACAAATGCCCTGCCAAAGTCAATGCAGACAGCTTCACCCTGCCCTGCAGCCGGCTTGCCGTGCCTCCATGCACACCGGAGTTGGGACCGGAGGGATGGAGCAGATCCCCAGCCAGGATGTAGGGAGAGTGGTTCCTGTGAGGAAGAGGAGCTGAGAGCCTTCCTTGCCTAGGGACCAGCTTCACTCCATCCCTTTGGCAGTCCAGGCATGTTTCCGGCCCTCTCCAAGCTGAAGGAAGAGCACCCAGAACTGGAAAAACCCAGTGGGGTGTCAGGGACCCCCTTTGCTGCCTTTGCTCTCTTTTGGGGATGTTTCTGACATTTCTCCATCCTTTCTTGTGGCTAAGATTGCCCTTTCTGGAAGGTGGAGCCAGAAGGGATCTGTGGTTTTTGGATGGTACCTAGAGCATGGGGACATGTTGAGCCAGCCTGGGGTGGGACACCAATGGCTGATGGTGCTGGAGGAATCTTTACCCCAAAGTCACTGGCACTGATCAAAACTGGGCCTGGGACCAGTCTGCTCCAATCTTCCCTGTGCCAGACCAGACTGGGGATATACTGGTTTGAGTGGGACCATGTGTCTCGGTGCCTGCTCCAGAGGGGATCTTTACAGGGTCTCTTTAGCCCGGCCGCCGGCAGGAGTGTTTAATAACACGAGTGCTTATTCCTATCAGCTGATCGCTGGCTGACTCTTCCTCGTGCAGGGGCTGGCTGGCGGGGACGGGAGCGCCGCTGTGGTTAGAGCGGGGAGGGAGCAGGGCCGGCCCATGCGCCCACATGGCTGAGCCCGGGGGCTTGTGCCAGGGTGGGTGACAGGCTGTCGGRGGGGTCTGGCTGTGTGAGCGCGCTGCTCCGGGCTGGGAGGGCGCCGGGAGCAGAGCCACCATGCCCTGGAAGTGGATTAGCAAGGGTCTCACCATGGCCAAGGTAGGGCAAGCGTGGGGAAGTGGGCCCCGTTCGCATGTGTGGGGTTGGCTCGTGGTGGCACGGGGGGCAGGTGGGGTGGAGAGGGGCTCTTGTGTCCCAGCCTTGCTCGCTCTCCTGTGCCTCAGTTTCCCCAGCTGGGAGAGGGGAGCATTCCCAGTTTCCCCTTGTCGTCTCTGTCACGTAAGGCTGTGTCTCAGGACCCTGCTCCAGCCGCGTGGGGCAAAGGGGGCTTGTGGGGCTCCACTGGCTGGACGGGTGTGTGTTGGCGACCCCAGATGTCTCCTGCTGCGAGGGCTTAGGGCAGAGCACAGCCTGCGGCAGGGAGCCTCTCCTGGCCACCGGTGACGCAGGGACTAGCCCACTTTTGGGTTCAAGGTTCCTCTGTTGTCTCCCCACTCCCAGTAGCCCGATTCTGCCTGAGGAGGTTTTACCCTCCCTTTTTGCTGTTTTTTAACTCTTTTTTTGCCCCCCACCTGGCTGGGGTGAGCAGGGGATTTGGGGCACCATGGGGAGCCCTTGTGAGGGGGGATTATTGCTGGCATCTGACCCCCCCCCAGCACTCGGACGGGGACGCTGTCTCCTGGCATGGCTTTCACTTGGGCAGGGAGAACGTCAGCCCTCCCAGGCCGACAGGATCCTGACGGGATCAGCTCCCCCAGCCCTGCAGGCTGCCGAGCTCTGCTCCRCCGGGCGGCCTGACCTTGAAAGGGGAACGCGAGGCTGATGGAAAGCAGGAGCCGCTGCAGGGGGTGACGCTGGCTGCACACAGGAAAATCAGCCCCGGGCTGAGGCTCCGACACGGAGCCAGGGACCGTGCCAGATGAGAGACGGTGGGTGAAGGATGCTGTGGAAATCTCTCCCGCCTTGTCCCGTTGCCTCCCACGCTCCCGTGTGCTGGTTGCGTGACTCCGCTGCCACGCTGTGCCCTGAAGCAGCTGCATTGCAGCCCTGCTGGTGGTGGCAGCAAGTCCTGCAGCTCCAGGGTTGCTCTGCTGATGGAAGAGGCACCCATGGAAGCTGGTTGAGAGGCACATATCTGATTTAACTGGGTTTGGATCCCTCTGGGGGATTGGGATGTGCTGCCTGTGCAAGACGAGCCTTTAAATGACTCCTGCTTGTTAGCTGGAGATACTAAAACTAATGAGGTGTGAGTGTGTTTTTCCTTAGCGGTTTTTTTTGGAAACCCTGCTTTGTTTTTCGGCTGGGGTCACAAAGTCACTGAACAAACCGGCTGCAGATGAAATTCTTGAGGCCGGAGAACATGCATAAATAGAAGTTTCCTGCTCTGAGAGCTCAAACATTTCCTCCCGGCGTTGGGCTCCGCAGAGCCCCGGCCAAAGCAAACCATCGTGCCTCGCTGGCTCCTCACCGCTGCGCAGGCAGCGAGCGTTTCCTGCCAGGCCGTAAACCTGCCTCTTCTGCTGGTGCCAGGCAGGTACAAAGCTGCTCTATCAGGCCAGGTGTGCACGCACAACGGCTGGCTGAGACCAGAGGAATTCGAGACATGCTTGAGACTGTCTCCCTGCCAGCCGTGCCCTCCTCAAAGGCCCTCCATGACTGTGTCTGTCCCAAAGTGCCAGCTCAGCTGGGCTGGGCTGTGTGAGCTGGGTTTGGTCCCTGTGGTTGTAGGGGAAGAGCAGCACCGTTGGTCTTTGGTGCCGCCAGGATGCTCGGCAGGGTCACAATGTGTTTTCGAGACAGCAACGCTTTGGGGGCGTTGCGGTGTGTAGCACAGTGTGTTGGGAAGGAGATGCTCCAGCAGCGTCGTGACACCTGGCTCTGCCAGGACCGTTGTGACGTTAGGTGCTATCGTGACATTTGGCATCTCGTGCCACCTGCATGGGGACAGCGTTGTGCCGTTCGCATGGCTGGTGAGGGGCTGGGAAGGAAAGCGGAAGGGTGCCTTTCTGATGTGATCAGGCCACGGCACCGTGGGGTGCTGTGGGGGCTCCTGGAGCGGTGGCACGTGGGTTTTGGGACTGAGGTAGGGTTGGCGCAACAGGTGACAGTGCTGGCCGCTGGCTGGGTCCCGTGGCAGTGACTCGTTTTTCCTCTCTCATCCTTTAGGATGCCACCAAATCCCCCAGGAGCGGGCAGTCACGCCGCAAAACATCCAGGTAAACCTCAGCGCCTGCCCCCGTCTGGGGCCACAACAGCTGCCAGGGATGGCGGCTCCCCGTGGGCCCTCCGGAGAGGGCTCTCCTGCCGCGGGGGACCCAGCGAACTGCGTGGGGATGGGAGCGCATGGCAGGGACAGTGTTACCTGCTGGCTGGAGCTCAGAGTAGGGGTGCTGCACACGGGGTGGCTTGTGCCCAGCTCTGCTGCAGGTAGGAGGCTTCTGTGCCTCAGTTTCCCCCTCTGGTGACAAACTCTGCCCTGCCTGGCCCCACCTGATATTTCCCTTCTCCAGATGGGCCAGGTGGGCTGCCAACACACTGTCCCCAAGCCGGGGTCCCCACAGCTGCACCCCAACAGGGCTGTCTCGAGGCAGGGTTGTTCTCCGAGGCCAGGGCAAAGCCGTTTGCAGCCTGCCCTTGGAACAGGAAAGATTGTGGGCAGCCATGCCCTGCCACTGCATCCCCACAGGTCCCAGCCCATGTCACTTAACCCAAAGAGCTGTGCAGGATTGGGAGGGTCACTCGTGTCCCCTCCTCCACGCCGCGTCCTGATCATGGCCCCCTCTCTTGCTCAGGAGCATGAGCGTGACTGCAGCCATGGAGAGCAGCTGCGAGCTGGACCTGGTGTACATCACGGAGCGGATCATCGCCGTCTCCTACCCCAGCGTGGCCGAGGAGCACAACTTCCGCAGCAACCTCCGGGAGGTGGCCCACATGCTGAGATCCAAGCATGGGGACAGCTACGTGGTGAGGGGCACAGCTGGCTCTGGCAAGGCTGGGGAGGTGGCTGGGGTGCTCTGGCCCAGGGACAGGGTGCTACAGGGGCTGGGATCCTGCATCCTCACCTTCTGCTGGTCTCAACTCCAGTGCTCGGAGCCGGAGACGGGGGTCTTTGCACTGGCACAAATGCATTTTTCTTCCTTGAAGTTTTCTAGTCTGTTTTGGACTCTGTGGGAATTTGGGGCTGTTGTGGTGCCCTGTGGCAAGGCATTCCCCGTGTTAACAYGTCCCAGGAAGCCTCTCATGGGGGGTTTGGGGAGGCTTCGGGGTGAGGAAGAGGTGGAAGAGTGACAACGGCAGGTGGAGGAAGGTGTCCCCTGACACTGGTTTTTCTCTTCCCAACAGCTTTTCAATCTTTCCGAGCGGAGACATGACATCAACAAACTTCACCCCAAGGTGAGTTGCACCTGTGGAGAGCAGGGGGTGCTGGGAGGGGGTTTGGAGGACTCAGGGCAGGGGAGGGAGAGATGACTCTAGGCTCTGCTCCCTGTTGCAAGCTGTTCAGGGGAGGAACATCCACCCTATCTACTCTGCTGGCRTAGGGGCAGGGGGGTGACAGCCTGGAGGAAAGCACGGGACTTCCTGATCAGTTTGCCAGGTCTCAGCCCAACACCCACTGGCCCAAACCCAGCTGTTGTGGCCTCCTAGTGAATTCCCCTTGATTCCCCCTAAAGTGTCATCCCCATCCAGGTGAATGTGGGGGAGCCTGGGGCAGCCAAGCTGTGAGTGACCCACAGGGGGCTGAGATCTGGGGCCCCCTGACATATTCCCCCCTCCCCCCCCAGGGCTGTGATCTGGGCAGTGGGGTGCATGTCCAAAAGAGAGCCTTGGAGGGGCATTTCAGGGCAATGTGGTGGCATTTCCCCGCTTTGCTCACCCTGGATGCATGCTCTAGGCTTTGCACACCARCAGGCAGGGGAGCTGTAGAGGGGGCAGAATGAGGCATGGATATGACCCCCTGCCTCTGTTGCCCCTCTTTCTGTACAGGTGCTGGATTTCGGGTGGCCTGACCTGCACACCCCTGCGCTGGAGAAGATCTGCAGCATTTGCAAAGCCATGGACACATGGCTCAACGCAGCGCCTCACAACGTGGTGGTGCTGCACAACAAGGTGGGCTGGGCCCTGTCCCAGAGGTGCATGATGATGGAGATCCGGGGACGTGCAGGGCCTGGGGGGCCACGGGGACGAGGCTGAGCAGCCGCAGGGGTTGGCAGGTGCAGGGGATGTGCTTGGTTTGGGGGGTGTGTGTGGGTTGGTGTGCGTGTATGTAGGGGTCGGGGTTGGGGTRCATGTGGCTCAGAGTGTCTATGGGGTTGCTGGGTGCATTAGTGTGTGTTTGATGTATATGGAAGGGGTTGGTGTGACGTATGCAGGGGGGGTCAGCATGTGTGCAGTGTTTGTATATAAGGGTTGGTGTGTGTATAGGTAGAGGTTGGCATGTGCATGGTGTGTGCACGTAGGAGTTGGCGTGTGCGCAGTGTGTATGAGGAGGCTGGTGTGTGCGCGCCCATGYGCAGGGCAGCCGTGCCCGGGTGCTCACATGTGTTGCCACCCCCGTGACGCCCCTTCGTTGTGTGCCCGCAGGGGAACCGCGGCCGGCTGGGGGTTGTCGTGGCTGCCTACATGCACTACAGCAACATCTCGGCCAGGTGAGACGGACCGCCGGGGCTGCATCTCTCCCTGCAGCCCACCRCCGTGCTTCAGCCCTCTCCCAGTCTCCTGCAGCCCCTGCTGGTGCTGCGTCGAGGCAGTGCTGGGTGCCGAGGGCTTCCTTCCCCTCACGTGCTCTTTCGTTCCTGCAGTGCGGACCAGGCTCTGGACAGGTTTGCCATGAAGCGCTTCTACGAGGACAAGGTGGTGCCAGTGGGACAGCCCTCACAGAAGAGGTGGGTCGTGGTATGCGTCGCAACCTGGGTTTTGCCCCCTTGGCCAAGGTGTAAGGGGGGTTCTGCAGGGCAGTTGGGTGCAATCTGATGGGGCTGCTCCACTGTGGGTCCTGCCCTGATCTGCCTGTCCCTGCTCTAGGTACATCCATTACTTCAGTGGCCTCCTGTCTGGCACTATCAAGATGAACAACAAACCTCTCTTCCTCCACCACGTCATCATGCACGGCATCCCCAACTTTGAATCGAAAGGCGGTAGGTGCCTCCAAGCCTTCCCTCCAGCCTGGCTCCCGTGACCTAACCACTGCCCCATGCTGCTGGACTGCTTGATTGCTGAGAGGGATTTTTCTTCCCCATAATTTCATGGGCAACTTGAATTCTTTCCTCCCTTTCCACCTCTGGGACTGATTACTCCTAGTAGCAGGGCATGAGCCTTTTCCCACAGAAGTGCACTCCCCTCGGGGCACTCCTCCTGTGCTGGGGCTCTCAACGCTGGGCAGCAGTCAGAGCTGCAGGGCAAGGAGGCTTTTCTGATGGCTTTTTGGAGGACGGGACCAGGCTGGGGTTTGGCCTGAGGATGCAGTGCCCTGCCTGGTGCCACTTCCCACCAGGGCATCGAGAAAGGGTCCCTAGCTCAGGGACCAAGCAGGCTCTATCCTACCTCCATTACCAGTCCAGCCTTTGGCACAGGTCCTACAGGACCCAGCTGGGCTGTAGGAGGTCCTGTCTTCCCCCTTTCCCCCTGACTCCCAGCCCTGTCCGGCCTGGGAGCATCCCTTTCGGCCCATCTCGCCTCCCTGTTGCTGTTCCAGATGTTGCCCGCAGCTGGCTCCCTTGCAGATGCTTCCTGGCTGAGGCAAGGAGCGGCTGTTTGCCTTGGCTCCCGCGCTGTTTGGATTTCTACCCCGTGACTAATCCCTGCCCTGGCCCCTCCGCCCTGCCGGCTAACAAGGCGCCTTCTCTCCCTTCATTGATGTCTTCCAGGTTGTCGGCCCTTCCTGAAAATCTACCAGGCCATGCAACCCGTCTACACCTCGGGGATCTAGTAACTATCTCATCTCTCTCCTCTCCGCATGGGGTCCTGGGGTGCTACCCTCGTTGCCTAGCTCACGAGGGCTTTTGCGAGGGGGCAGATGGAGAGATTCAAGGCCAAGTCCCTGGTGGTCCCACTGCCCCGTGCTCAGTCCATTTGTTGTGCCAGGGCTGGTGGGAACTGAAATGGAGGCTTTCCCTTCCTTGGAGGCAATGACTGGCCGTGCTGGGCTATACTGGGCTGGACTGGGCCCTCCTGCTGGGAGGGCTGTAATGACTCTGTGTATCGGCAGAGGGAGCCTGGGGCTGGCTGTCCCAGGCAGGGAGCAGGGGATAGGGGACACCTCTCCCTCCCTTGGGGTTGGAGGCGTTTCATTTCTCTCTGGCCGAAGAGCTGCTCCTACTGCCAGAAGAGCTTTGATCAGTGCTTAAAACCCTCGTCTCCCTGCCCCATCACGGTCACAAGCACTCTCCCGAGACATGCTCTCCCAGGACTGTTTCTCCCTCCCCAGGGTACCCCCATATACCCTATAGGACTAAAACCTGCCTGCCCCCCGAGCCTGTGTCCCCATCCTTGCAGTTACAGAGTAGATTGGGGAAAAGGGATTGTGAAGAGCATCTTACCCAGAGCCCCTCTAAATTGTCTTTTTTTCCTCAAAAAAGGGTCCTCGCTGCCATTTAACTTCCCCACAGTTTACCCTGACACCATTCTCCAACGTGAGCACCCTGAGCCGGGTTTGCACCCACACTGGGGTCTCCCTCACYCTGCCAGGACTGGGGCCCCGGGAGCGAGTGCTGTCAAAGGCAAAGCAGGAGCTGATTTCTCCAGACACAGTGTGGGGCTGTGTCCCAGCCTGGGTCCCCCCAGCTCCTGGCCCCACGTCCAGTCTGTGGCTGAGCCCTCTTGGGAGGGAGCAAAGCCCCTTATCTTTGGGGTATTCCCGTCTCACCCCCCTGAACCAGGAACTCCCTTCCCGGCCAGCTGGGTGTCCCCGTTAGCCGAGATTTACTGCCATCCCGGCCTCGCCTTCCAGCTTTTAATAGGCTGTTTATGGGATGCTGGTAATAAACTCCAGGTTTATCTTGCCTGTGAAATCCAGCTCCCTTCTTCCCTCGTCCCCCGTGCTTGTCCCCGATTGCCAGACTCTGACGCCACCGCTCACAGGCAACTCCCCAGCACGCCGGGGAGAGGAGTGCTTTTGACTGGGAAACTGAGGCAGAAAAGAGACCTTCCCCTAAGACCTCTCCCTCCCTGTCCCCTGTCCCGCTTGACACATGGGAGCAGGGTGGATGGCATGATAACCTAGCCATGTCGCTCAGGCCCCGATCAAACCCTCTGACCCAGGATTTTGGCACCCTTATCAAGCTGTCTCTGTGCCTCAGTTTCTCTCTCCTGTCTGCTTCCCCCCTGAGATTGAGGTGCCCCTTGGAGTGGGGGGCAGGACCCTCCTCTATCACAAGGAAAGCCAACTCCATGCTCTGAGCCTTTCCTGAGGGCTTTTCCCAGCTAATTTTGGGTGGAAGGGGCTGGTGGAGGCAGTGATAGGTGCTGCGGGGGGAGCTTTCCTGTCTCTGGCCGTGGCTGCTCCCTGCTGCCCGGTGCCAGGTCTCTGTACCATGGCTCATGTCCTCCTGCCTTCCCTCTCCACAGCAATGTGCAAGGGGACAGCCAGACGGGCATCTGCATCACCATTGAGCCCGGCCTGCTCCTCAAGGGTGATATCTTGGTAAGGAACCTTGTCCCCAGCCCAGCTTCCCATTCAGGGAGCCCTGGGCAGCTAGGGGACCAGGGGACCTCAGGCCTCGGAGCATCCTGGCTCCGCTTGGGGGTCCCKGGGCTTCCCCCCTGCCCAGCTCCGGGGGCTCGTAGGGGCTAGCAAGTCTTCATGTCCTGTCTGCTCTCCTTTCCACAGCTGAAATGCTACCACAAGAAGTTTCGCAGTCCGACCCGTGATGTGATTTTCCGCGTGCAATTCCACACGTGYGCCGTGCACGACCTCGACATCGTCTTTGGCAAGGAGGATCTGGACGAAGCATTTAGAGGTAACCATGCCTGTCTCTGCAGCATCTTCCTCCTGTGAACTCCCTTCTCCCAGTTTTGTGCTTTTACTGCAGCTCTGACGCTGCTCCCGCTGCTGGGACATCTGGGCACCCATGGATGGGGAGTGCAACCCCAACTCTTGTCCAGTGCAGCTCACAGGCCTGGGAAAGACCATCTCTGCTAGGCAGGCTGGCCCTGAGACCAGCTTTTCCCTCTGCTGCTCATGCACCAGGGTCAGAGAGGGCTTTGGTGATGGGCAGGTGTTACATCTTTGCATTGGCATGGTAGAGATGAACAAGGACATGCTCCTGCTCCACAGGGTGTGGTATCACTCGGGGACAGGTGATGGCATTGTCCCCTTCATTGCCCAGATCCGGTACCGATAAGGAAGGGTTGCCTTGTCGTTGTTTCTGAGCTGAGATGCTCCATGCTGGTATTGCCGGGCTCTGTATCCTGCCCAGCTCTTGGCTGTGGAGGGCTGGGGCACTGCCCCATGCTGTGGGGGCACATACCCCGTGCTCCCCATTCTTGAGCTGGTTGTGGCAGGTGCCCAGTGCTCTGGATGTGTTTGGGGTGGTCATGCGGATGCTGTCAAAAGGACAGATGGAGACAGTCCCCTTGCTCTGCTCTTTCCCTCCCAGATGACCGCTTCCCTGAGTATGGGAAGGTGGAGTTTGTGTTCTCCTATGGCCCCGAGAAGATCCAAGGTATGGCTGGCTCCCCTTGTGCTGCCATGGGGGGTGGGTAGGCTGGATGCTGGCCCCCTTCTCCTTCTTCCCCGCACCTCCACCACCCTTCCCACCACCCTGCTCCCCCATCTCCAGGCCGTGCTGCTCCTCTTTCCTTCCCCTGTCCTGTTTGCAGTCCCCTAATCACAGTGGGGGGGAGGTCCTTGGTGCCAGGCAAGTGGGAGTGCCCGGGGTGCACTGGAGCCCTGGATCACCTCCTTGGGGAAGCTGCACTCTGGGGCACTGGATGGCTTGGGAGAGAGGGAGGGGGCACCTGGGGACAGAGAACCCCCCAAAACAAGTCCAGCACTAGGCATGCTTGCTGTGGGTCTCTCTCTCTGTCCCCAGGCAATCCCCAAACCCCAGCCAGCCCTGTACACCTTGTCTGTGTGTCCTGATGCACTTTCCCCCATCCTGTCCCTCGGCCTCCCCGTTCCTTTCACTGCCCTGGATGCTCTCCTGCCCTCTCTGCCTGGCTGTGGCCCCCTTTCCTTTGTCTGTCCATCAGGGAATCCCTTTCACTACCTGCCCCGTCCGGTCCCATGAAGCAACCCCTGCCGTCTCAGGGTACCAAATCCTGCAGAAGGGCCAATACACGACTCTCCTCCTGCCTTAGCCTATGAAGCTGCCCCTCTTTCCCTTGCCTGCATGTCCTCTCCACCTCTTCTCCCCATCCTGTCTGCACCAGCTCTGCATTCACCCTGACTGATCATCCCTCATCTTCCCAGGCATGGAGCACCTGGAGAACGGTCCCAGTGTCTCTGTGGACTACAACACGTCTGACCCACTCATCCGGTGGGATTCGTATGAGAACTTCAACATCCAGCGCGAGGACAGTGTGGAGGGCTCCTGGGCTGAGCCGCCCCTGGCTGGCAAACACCTGGAGAAAGGTTAGGGCTGTGGGCAGTTCGTGGGGGTAATCCACAGGTTCCCATCCTGCTCCTGGAGAGATGAATATGGCAAAAGGGTCCCTGTGGAAATCCACCCTCCTTTTCCAGGAGAAGGAGAAACTGGCAGGCAGCTAAGCTGGGGGGACTTGACCACTGCTTGGGGGGAATGTGGCCAAGAGACCTACGCTACTAATTGGGGACAGGCAGGTGAGCAAAAAAGCTGCCCCCCAAGCCTGCAGGGACCCCCATCATGGGACATTGAGCCCCGAGGGCAGGTTCATGGGGCGAGGCAGGATGCGGTGCCTGGGGTCRTCACCAGCCCAGGTCTGGCCAGGCTCCTGCAGTGCCCCCATCTCTCATAGCCAGGTTTCTCACATGAGCAGGGTTGCATGGGGATGCTGGCACCTAGGTAAACCCGCATGTTCCCCCGAGATTCCTCCAGTGCCCATAGGCCAGCTGAGTGATCCAATCTGGCCACATCTCCCTCAGGCCACAGCATAGATGGAGTGAAGGGGAACTGGAGATCTCTAAATAATTGGGCCAGAGGGAATAACGAACCTCGATGGAGATGCTCTGAGACAGTGCCAAGGAGAGGTGCTGAGCTCTGGTGGGAAGCTCTTACTGACTTCTCTCCCCCCGCAGTGGCTGGGAGCTCAGGCTCTTCCCTCGGCGCTCTTGCTCTCACAGTCCTGTTTGCGCAGAGCAGGATCTAGCCCTGGTTTACATGCCGCTTGCTCCCAGAGCTCTGGGAAACCACATCAAGATTCCAGCCCCACTAAAAACCTCTTTTGGGAGCCAGGAGCTGGCCCACAGAATGGCCAACCGGGGCCATTATGTCTCCCAACTCCTTTCTTGTGGTGCCAGTGTGGCAAAGTCGTGGGACATAGCCGTGCCTCAGTTTCCCCTTGGGATAAGGATACCTCGCTAGCACCGGAGGGCCTGCGCTGTCGCTCGGAGCCTGGGAAACTCTTGAGCACCCGCTTGGATGGCGCGAGTCGATCGCCTTCGCCTGCTTGCCAGGAACAGAGCGTACTTTCCTGTCGAGGCGTGGTGGGCCCGTGTCCCGGCTGGGAAACCACCTGTGGCTGAACAGATGCCTGAACTTTCCTGGCCGGGTCCTTGCAGCTGGTCCGGCCAGGCGTCACCGGAGCGGTGGCGCGAAGCAGGGACAGCTGCGATCCCTGGTGTGCCTGAAGGTCACCGGTCACCGCTGTGCCGCGGCGGAGCTGCGCGCGGCCGGGTTCGTTGCGGAGGGCAGGGGGGCCTCCGGGTGCCCAGGGCAGGCGAGGGAGTCCCCCGCCCCTGGGCAGAGTGCGGGGCCGGCCCTGGTGCGGCTGCGCGGAGCTGGCACGGGGCRCCCTGCCTTGGCGCAGGGCGGTAAACAGAGAACTCGTGACGCGCGGGCTCAGCTATGCGGCGGGCGCCTCGGGTACCCTGGGTGACCCCATTCCTGCTGCGCGGAGCCGGGTGTCAGCACGGCCTCTCCTGGGGACAGCGGTGGGCAGCGCCAGTGTTTACATGCAAGTGGGCTCCCTCCTGGTTGCGCGCCAAGCTGTGGAGAGGTTTGGCCTGGACGTGGCCGGAGCAAACAGCTCCTGCACGGAGCTGCAGGTCCAGCCGCTAGGGAAGGGGATGCGTCCGCCCATGAGTACAGACCCGTGTCTGGGGGCTCCAACTCTGTCCCGAGCTGGTGGAACTGGCTGGCAGCCCCTTTCTGCCTGCAGAGAACTGCATGCCTCGACGCACATGTGTTTCACCTTGCTCTGCCTCCAGCCCTGACCCTCAGCGCTGGGAGCATGGTGGCTCTGTCCCGATCGGCCCCTCTCAGTGCCGCTTTGGCTAGGGCGAGAGCATTTCCATCCGAATGTGGGTCTCCGAGGGGAACGGGGACCCCCAGAGCCGGGGTCCCCGGGACACCGGGGAGCAGAGCAGTGTTCCCAGCCCTGCGCTGGGGCTTCGTCTCGGGGCCGCGGGAGGCTGCAGGTCTCCCCACCGTCCCCTGGCTGCTGGGTCTGCTGGGTCTGCTGGGTTTTGCCTCCCTCGGCTGAGGGCAGGGGCTCATTTGCCTCCAGCCCCAGTTCCCCGGGTGCCTGGGCTGGGGACATCCCCTCCATGCGTGTGGCCCGTCTATAGGGGACCTTCCCCACGGCTTCCCCCATGCCGTTCGGAGGGCACCTGGAGCTGCGGTGGGGAGAGTGGCCGCGGGCTCGCAGGGAGGGGGCTGGCCTCAAGCTCTCTGCTTCCTTCTTCTCCAYTGGGACTTTCCCTCTTTTCCAGCTCTGTTTCCTTCCTCCCTTGCTCTGCCCCGGCCTTTTGCTCCAGCAACCCGTGGAGAGCAGGCAGGCGAGGGCCGTGGGGCACCAAAGCATGTGCGTGAAGGGGCCGGGCTCGGGCCCGGTGTCTGGGGAGGCGGAAAAGGAGGCTGTACGAGGGGGTCCTTGTTTATGGTTGTTCTCGCCTTATTTGGTCAGGGAATTGCACGCCGCATTTTTGGCACGGCAGGCGCGAGCGAGCGGCGGCCGGGGGCGGAGGGGGGTGAGGCTGGCACGGGGACCAGCGCTGGGCTGGGATCAGCTGCGGCTCCTCGCCTCTGCCACTGCCCTTCCCTGCGGCTCGGCGAAGGCTCCCCGGAGAAGCCGCTGCGCTGCAGGAAGACGGGATCTCCTGCGAGCCGGTGGGTTCCCCCCGCCCCGCGTCGCCGCTGACCCCCGTGCCGTGGCTGGGCACAGGAGCTCTCGGTGGGGGACGCCCTTTCTCTGGGTGCTTTGGCTCCGTTTGGGCATCCCATCCAGGCTTGGAGGGGCTGCTGGGCTAGATGGGCGCCCAATGGGCTGAGGGTGACCCTGAGTGGAAGGTAGCCCTGAAGCCAGAGGAGCAGGTGGATCCCGGGGGATCTACTGSGGGATCTGCTGGGGATGGTGCTGCCTTGGTGCTACCCTCGCCTCCAGTGTGCTTATTCTCAGGGGGCTGGGGAAGGGGAAACTGAGTCGCAGTGCAATTGGGATATGACAGGTTTTGCCCTGGGCAGGGAACACCCTGGGATTTGAACCCCCATCTCTCCCTGTTTGGCAGAGAGGGGTCTCGGCTGGGGCAGGCTACTGGAGCAGGGGGTCAAGCAGGCAGGAGATGCTCCCCAGACTGCCCCCAGTGGCAATGGTGCACCCTGTTAGCAAGAGTGAGGAGCCCTGCGATAGCACCTGCGGCCCCGTCCCACCGCGCGCCGTCCTCTCCTGCACTGCACAAGGTGGATCATGTCCCCGGGCGCCTTGCAGCTCCCCCTTGCCATCCTTCCGTCTCCCCGACGGGACTCAGGGACTGGTGCCGGCTCCGTGGCGGGTTCCCCTGGCGACTGCAGCTGCGATCAGGTGGAATGGTTGGCTCCGGAGGCTGATGATGGGGGTACTTCTTCCTTCAGCTGCATTTGGGGGTTCACGTGTCCCCTCCCTGGGGTGGAGCAGGCCGAAGGATGCTTCAAACAGCGCCTGGTGCCTCTGCTCCTTGCAGCAGCCTTGCTGCTTGCAGCCCTCTGCCTGGACACCGTGCGCATCGTGTCCTGTAGAGGGAAACCAGTAAGGTCCGAGCATCAGGGTCCAAAATGCTTATTTTTTTAGGGGTCTCCATTGTCAGGGAGCTTGTCAGTCGGACAAATCCGTGGGATCCCTCCAGGTGGGTTGCTCTGCAGGGAGCGGCGAGCGGGGCCAACCCCTTTCCCTGCCTGTGCTGGCCCGAATGCCTGTGGGGCACTGAGTCGAGCTGCAGGCAGCCTTGCGCACCCCACGCTGCTTCCTCGAGAGGCCTTTCCCTAGCCAGTGGGGCTTGGGGGCTGCGCGCTGCCGGGTTTGCAGCTTGCTGGAGGATCCCTGCAGAGACTTTTTTGGGGTACTGCAGAGCTGATTGGACACAGCTGGAAGGGGAACGTTTTTTGCCTAAACTTTGCTGAGAAAATCAGTGCTGTTGTGGAGCAGGGTGTGGGGTTAGGGCTCACCCGGAGCTAGCAGAGGGGTTGTCCCTGGGTTTGGAGCATGGTGGCACGAAGGGGGTGAACGCTGGGCTCCGTCCTGGCCATCGTCCTGCAGCAGCGTGAAATCGTGCAAAAGGGCCGGGCACATGTCCCCAACTCAGCAGCTCCCTGTAACCATCCTCACTTGGCCCTGCCAGCACGTCCTGGTGTCCGGCCTGCCCACCTCCCTCCCACGTCCCAGCCATGCCGTCCCTGCCATGGGCCGGCCCTGCATGCCTCCTCTTTGTCCCGAAGGTCTCGCTGACGCTGGAATGAAGGCGGTCGAGGCCTGGCCAAGTCCAACATCTGCTGGAGACTTGCTAAATCCCCACCTGAGTAATGCTTCTGGCGCGAGGTTTGGTCACGATCACGCGCATGCGTGCTGCCCTTCCTCGGTGCCGTTCGGTGGGGATGTCTCTGCTGTCCTGGGGTGCTGCTGGTGCCGGGAGGGAGATGGGGTTTTCCAGCACGGGGAACAGGGATTGCAGTGTCCCAGGTCAGCCCAGGCTGTGAAACCTTCCCAGCCGATGTTGTTGTCTTCCTCCTCCCGCCTCGGCTCCGCCGTCCCTCCCCGACCACCTGCCTGCTCCCCGCTTGCCCGGGGAGCCTGCACTGTCCGGGCTCGCCAGCGGATGCCGGAGCGGGGAGGCGCAGGCCAGCCTGGCCCTGTGCCCCCAGGCTGTGGGTGTGCAGGACAGGGAGGTCTCTGCACCCCATCCCAGGGCGTCTCCCTCCGGCCGGGGCGTGCTGGTCCTGCCACTCCTCCCGGCGCCTCCCATGCAGCTCAGCAGTGCGGYGCTGGCCCCGCTCGACCCATTGGTGCAAGCTGGGCTGGCCGAGGAGCTCGTCAGGGAAGGGTGTATAACCGGGGTGGGGAGCTGGCTGAACACCCTGCACCTCCGGCACGGCACGTCGCAGGGAGAGCCAGACCCCCAACGTGGCAGAGGCTGGGGGGATCCCAGGGCCCCCGAATTGAGCTGGACCCCAGTCTGGTGCCTTTCTATGGGTTGGCAGGTCCCTGGATAGGGGCGGTCAGGGGTTCCCTCCGTTATTCAGGGTCCCTGCGATGGGGTGGTGGCTGCCCTGGTGGGTAGCATCTCACGTAGCAGGGTCGCATCCTGCCCCACACGTCTGGGACTGAGGCTGCCAATCCCATGGCCATGTGCAGCCTGCCTGGACAGAGTGGGTACACGGAGGCGGCGAGTGAGTCGCTCCGGAGGCGGGGAGCCAAGACGGACCAGGCTGGAGCTGTTAAAGCCATCGCCGAAGCTCCCAGCAGCGCTGGGCTGCTGCTCTCCCCCCTTTGTCTGGCTCCGTCCCCTGGCCGGGCTCGGTGGGGAGGGAGCCGCTGGCTCTCGTCTCGCCTTCGCCAGCTGACTAAAGCCGAAGGAATCTGATTCCCCCTCCCCATCCCGCCCCTCTCCATGGTTGTCTGCTCCAGCCACTGCAAGGTAAGGGCTTGGCGGGATGGGGGTTTTTGGGGTGCGGAGGGCCTGGCGAGGGGGGGCCAGCTCTGCACCTCCTCCCCGAGCATCAGGGACTGGCTAGGCTGGATGTGGCTTCCTTGGGCAATGAACTGGGAGGGTTTCTCCTTGTTTCTTGTGGTTGGTCCCCGCAGGGAAAATGCTGGAGCGTTGGAATGGACTGGGGATGCGGCTACCTAGCAGGGCTGGGATGCCAGGCAAGGAGAGGACAGGCTTGTCAGCTCTGACAGCTCAGCACCTTCCCTTTCCCCTTGAAACGTTCCTTGAAGTCAAACCCTGTCTGAGTAAGCGTGCATGAGAGAGCGCAAGCGCATGCGTCCAGCTGGACCTGCCTCTGGGAAGCAAGTGCTGTCAGCACCGGAGCTGGGGAGCCGCTCTGCCTGACCCCCCGTGAGGTGCCCATGGTTGCCAGGAGCTTTGGAAATGGGAAACAACCCCCCCCCCAAAAAAAAAAAAAAAACAGTAAAAAAACAAGCAAAACAGAAGTCGGTTTTGTGAGGATGCTAACTTGGTGCTTTTCACTATTTGGACCAAAGGGGGCCCTGAGTCAGGGGGTTGTTTAGAAATGTGGCTGCTCTTAGCTCCCTGTGGGCATGGACCAGAACAGAGGAAATGTATGCTTTTTGGGGAATAGATTGGAGGTTTTGCATTTGCTTATGCATTTTGTATTTGCAAATGGATGCATAATATTTTGCTGTGTATTTTGGGTCGATCAAGCAGCAGAGTTTAGGGGAAAAGGGGATTAAATCTCACCTGCCTTCCAGGCAGGGCCAGGACGTGGGTTCACGCACTGGTCTGCAATCACCTGGACTGGTGAATTGTGAGCACGTTCCCAGCGCAGATTTTGGCCTGGACCAACTAGGGAAGTGCCAGGCAGCTGCTGGGTGGATGTCAGTCATGCTGTGCCTCCTGCTCTGGGACAGGGCCATGCATGCCGTGGTCCTGCTCACCAATCCAGCGCTCACACGTTCACACTGTGGCGCTGGTGAGGGTTGCTGGCATCGCTCGTGGTGAGGATGGTGGCGGGGGAAAGGGCAGAGAAAGGGATTTGCAGAAATGGGGTGGGTTYGGCAGATTGCATCGAGAGAGCCAACACGGAGAGCTGTGGCCTTCAGAAGGGGTGGGTGGCTCGGCCACAAATGGTTTCTACTCTTCTTGAACTGTGTGTTTATTTAAGAAGGAGAAACTCAAGTCTCCAGTGAGACACTTGCATTTGCAATTCTGGYTGTGCCTCCCAGCTCCGTTAAAGCATCATGCGTTGCCTGAAGGGACATCCCCTCTTCCCACCCAAAATGTGTAGTTGCTCTTTGAGGACAGATGTGACATGTGTGCATGGTGGCACCAGGCAGGGCTGGGGGTCAAAAACTGGGGGGTTGCCGCAGCTGGGGGCCTCACCCTACCAGCCCAGTGGGGTGGTGCTCAGCACCTGGCGTGGGGAGGCTGCCTGAGCAGCTCGCTCTCTGGGAAACCGTCCGTCCRTCCAGCGGGCTGCCGCCGTGCCTAGGAAATGGTTAACGCAGTGCAGCCCTGCCTGCGGAGGAAGTAGTTAATATTCATAGCTCGGAGCTGTCTGTCCGGCTGTCCTTCCTTCATGGCAGCTGGTGTCTCACCCTCCCCGCACCTCGCTGGGGTTAACTGGGGCTGGGACTGTCGTCACGAAATTAGACGTGGGCATCCCCGAGCCCCCCTTTCCCGCTGCCTCTCCCCTTCCCCTGCGGCTCGGGGCTGCGAGAGCTCCCATCCCTGTGTGGTCTGGGAAGGAGGGGAAGGGAACAGCACCTCCTCTGTCTCCAGCCGATCTCCGCCAGCTCTCGCTGTCTTTCCCTCCTCCATCCTCCCCTCGGGTGCTCTGCCCCTCGGGTGGGCGCTGCACCCTTGTCCTGGGAGCCGCCCGGGGCCCCCGTCCCAGGGCTGAGCCCCTCCGTGGTGTCCTGCCATCRTGGCTCTGCGGGCGGCAGAGGGACCCTGCGGCTGCCGTGGGGACCCTCTCGCTCGCCCCGAGGGGCTCGCCAGTGGGGAGGGAATAGCTCTGTGAGAAGAAAAGCAAAGCCAAGGGGACCAACGCCAACCAAAGGCAGCCCCGGGCCGGCAGCTCCTGTCCTGGACGGACACACGGAGCCGGCTGCGGACGCCGTTTGAGCTGCCGTCGTGCCAGGTCCCCTGGAGACCTCTGGTGCTGGAAGGAGCGAAGGAAGGGGAATTTGCCGCCCACTCCTTCTCTTCGCCTGGGATCTTTTCTTCCCCATCCCCTTTGGGTAAGTCCTGACTTTGCTTTTCTTTGAGTGTGATGGGATGGGGGGGAAAGGGGCAGGGGGCATGGGAAGTTCATGGCAGTGTCTCAGGGGCTGGGGTCACTCTTGGCATCATGTCTAGGCACACGATGAAACCAGAGCTGTGGGGGGCTGAGCTCTACYCTGTGGGGACTCAGCCTGGGTCCTTCACCCTATGAAGGATCCTGGTACCCTGTGATCCTGCCTGCCAGCTCACGCTTTGCAGATGCTCCAGGGCTAGTGCTCTGGCTGTCCTGGAGTGGAGGGAGCAGGTGGGATGTTGTTTATGGCAGGATCAGGGAAAACACGGTGATGCCCCGACTTTCCCATGTCTGCCAAAGATGGGATTTGTGCTGGTGCAAGGTGTTGTTCAGTCAGACACTGCTGGACCCGAGGCAGCTGGCTGGGATTTGGGGAAACGGATCTTTCCTCTCCCCACCTGCCTGTCCCCCTGTGCTGCTGCCACATGTGTTGTGGACCAGGTTTTCTTCCAGGGACGAGCTGCAGGGTGTTGGGGAGGGAGAGGGCAGAGCATTGTCCCGCTGGGGGCAGCTAACAGTAACCAGGGCGGGACCAGTTTGGGCTTAGCAATTCCCCCAAGTGCGGCAATACGACCAGACTGATGACGCGTCTGGGGCTGAGCCCTGCCCAGGCCAGGATGGCACAGCCTGCCAGGCTGGAGCTGCTCTGACCTTCGGGGCTGAAATCTGACCTTGCTGGGAGCTGGGACCACTTTGCTGCAAACAGGAACCTGGGATCTTGCTGTTTTGTGGATGGTTGTTTTGGCTAAGACAGCCTGTGCCCCCTTTCCTCATTCTTATTTTTCGGGGCAGAGGGATTTTATCCAGCTTCTCAGGTGACAAATAGTTGATGGCCATATGATTGATAGCATGGTCTAGGGGTGACATGGGGGGCCTGGAGGTGTCAGGGAGTAGCAGATGCTCGGTCTTGGTATCAGAGCCGGGGGGACGTGAGGGGATGGGGACAGGGTGGGCTCTCAGGTGGGGGGCACAGCAGCCAGGGGACAAGTAGCTGGTCGAGGGTGGAGGTGCTGCAACCCTGTCCTTCCTTGCCACCCTGCTACTGCTCTTGGGCTGGGGACCACCAAACGTCCCCTGCCCCTGTCTGGCCAGAAAGAAGGTGGGATGGTGCATTTGGGGCTCTCTGGGCCTGCTGTGAGCTGCATTGTGCCCCCTGCTGACCCTGCTTTYGAGATGTTTCTCCTGGCCCTGGGGCAATCCCCAGCCCACAGTCTAATTAAAGCCTTTCCTATCTATTTTTTCCCCCTGGAGCCATGTGCTTTCATTTATTTTTATTTATTCCCTTTTTCTTTCCCTCCCCCTGCTCTATTTATCCCTGCCTCCCCCACTGGCTCTCGCTGTATTTCCCGGGACCGGCCAGCGCCCATCTCTGCCTTCCTGCTTGTTGCACAGGAGGGCCAGGCGATGTCCCAGCTCCAAGCAATGTCTCAGCCTCTCGGGTGTTGACACTGCCCCGGACGCTCGCTTCTTTTTCCTTTCTCCCTTCATAAGAAGGGATTCCCTCCCTCTCTCCCCCTTTCTGGTGAGGGAGGTGTTGCCGAGTCAAACATTGTGGGTTCCTGCCTAAACTGGGTGGATTAAGTTGCTCTGAGTCTCCAGAAGAAACTGTGGACTCCCATCCTCACCTCCTTTCCCACGCCGGGGTGTTYGGGAGGACCTTGCTGCCCCTGCCAGGACTGCCCCAGCAGGGGGTCCCGGGGCATCGTCAAGCCCAGAAGGGTCTTTGAGACTTGTCCACCTCCTTGGGATGCCACTGGTCGCCGTGAGGGATTCAGGAGTGGAAAGTCGATGGTGAGGGGGCTCTTCCCAGAGTGGGAAGAGGCTGACTTGGTATGTTGTGTGCTGGGTGTTATTTTCTCCCCTCCGCTTCGCAGCGAGGAGGGGTTGGGCGGCTGCATGTCTTGGAGCTGTTGGGGGGCCACACGCGCGTGGCCAGCCTTGGCATGTCGGGATGGGCAAGCGTGGCACACCCAGCCCCACAAGTGGACAGGGACAGGTTAATGCAGCGCCAGTGCCCCCCGCTCAGGGGCTCGCTTTCGGAAGTGTTTTGCTCGCAGATAGGAGCGCTCTGATTTCACACTATCGCATTAGAGCTGTCTTCCGTTCCTGAGTCAGCCGCCTGGCCTCCGGCCAGAGAAGAGTCATTTTTTCCTCCAAAAGAAAGTGTTTAATGCTGCTTGCAGGCCCTTCCAGGAAACCTCGGCGGGGAGCTGGAAAAACAAGAGTCTGCAGCCCAGCCGGTGGCATGTGCGGTCTGGGGGAGGGACGGGCACGGCTCACAAGCCGTCCCCATTGCCATTTCAGCAGCCGGGGTCCCTGGGACTCCTCTTTGCACCCAAACACTGTGTGACCCGTTGGGAAATCATTGAGGAGCACAGCCCGTGTTGCTGGGGGTGGCTGCTGTGGGAGCGGTTGGTGCTGGGATGCTAGGGAAGGGACATGAGGCCAGCAGAGGGGGGAGCCGGGGCAGCTGCGTGGTGCAGGGAGTCCTGCCCAGGTTGCTGGAGGGCAARGCGGTGACGTTGCTGTATCGTGGCTGTCTCCTGGCCCGTTGGGGCTTGGCTGCAGAGTGGAGCTTACTGCTTGCACAGGCCTTGAATTGTGGCATCGGGGCATTTGGTGTCTTCTTGGGGAGGAGACGCTACATGTTGAGAGTTGAGCAGAAATGCTGCTTGTGCAGTAGGAGAGCTGTAGGAGCTGTGGAAGAGCATCTGGCCATGAGTGAAGGACCCAGGCAGATCTGTCCACCCTGAAGGAGGGAAGGGGAAGCACAGAAAGGGTGGGAACTTTTCTGTAGCCAGGGAAGAAAATGTCAAGGATGGGTGGCTGGCTGGATCCATGCATCATCTGGGAGGAGAGCGGGAGGAAGGAGTGGGTGGGGGGTGGGAAGGTGGGTCCTGAGTTCATCTGTTCACCATCCATGGGATGAACACATCCAGCTGACACAGACAGATCCTCAGCCTGTCCTCCTAAGGCCTGTGCATGCATCGCTCCCACCCTTTGCATGGCCACAGCCCTGTCAGTCTCCCCAGTGCCCTGTGGCCCTTTGGTTGAGCCCTGCAGAGAAGTAGGGACACCGTTACATGCAAGCTGATTCCCTATCAGCAGCCCTGACTGTCTTCATCGATGGATCCTGGAGGAGAATTGCCATTAACATTGGATCGAACCAGGGGGGTTATTTACTGGGTGGCTTCAGAGCATGCGGTGCTTTCAGGGCAGGACAGCTGGAGGGAAGGACAGCGTGCGGAGCCAGGGCAGYGCGTGTGGAGCCACAGTGCATGGGGAGGGGAGATTTGGCTCCGGTGTCTTTGCATGGTGGCGCCTGTGGGATTGCGGAGGGTAYTGAGGAGACGGCAGTGTTGGTAGTTAAGCATTACGGCGGCATGGAAGAGATCGAAACCATCGGCTAATGGGACCCATTAGCTCCATGCAGAGAGCCAGCAATTGATCTCAGGTCTCGTGTTCGTTTCTCCCCCTGCAGAGGTTGGGCACACGCAAGGGCCCCTGGACGGGAGCCTCTACGCTAAGGTGAAGAAGAAAGACTCCCTCCACGGCAGCACCGGTGCCGTCAACACCAACCGCCTCCCGCTCTCAGCAACACCGAACCATGTTGAGCACACGCTCTCGGTGAGCAGCGACTCAGGCAACTCCACCGCCTCCACCAAGACCGACAGGACCGATGAGCCGGGGGCGCCTGGGGCGCCTGGTGGCCACACGGTGCTGAGCCCTGAGGAGAAACGAGAGCTGGATCGTCTCCTTGTTGGCTTCGGCTTGGAGAGTGCGGCGCCCATGCGCAACCACGCGCCGGGCCCTGTGCCCACTCGCTTGCCCGCCATGCCGGGCCGCCATGTGGTGCCAGCTCAGGTGCACGTCAATGGGAATGCTGCACCACTCGTGGCCGAGCGGGAGACAGATATCTTAGATGATGAGCTGCCCAACCAGGATGAGCACAGCGTGGGCAGCCTGGGCACACTCTCCTCCTTGGATGGCACCACCACCACCAGTGAGGCTGGGTACCATGAGGCACCCCGCGTAGGGAGCCTCTCATCCCTGCCCAATGGTCCTTCAAGCTACAACGGCACCGAGAAGCTGCTCAAAGAGGGACTCTACGACTCAGAGTCGCTCTCCAATGGTGGCTACCCCTACAACAACCAGAACACGCTGATGGGGCATCACCTCCGCGACCCGCTGGCTCACCTGCGGCCTTCAGCGTCTGCTCAGGAGAGCCTGGCCAGCTACCCACAGAGGCAGCCGGTCTCGCCTGCCCCGGTCTGGCTCCAGCCCCAGCCACTGGCCAGTGTCCAGCCCTACTTGTACAGCTACGACCCTCCTGSTGCCTATCGCTCCCAGTCCTTCCCGGCAGTGGACGTGGCCAAGTACGAGACGAATCCTGCGCTGCCCCAGGCCCCAGCTCGCAGCACCAGCAGCCGGGAGGCCGTGCAGAGGGGCTTGAATTCCTGGCAGCAGCAAGGCGGAAGTCGGCCACCTTCCCGGCAGCAGGATGGCGGCTTGGAGAGCCACAGCCCCAGCGTGTCCAGCTGCAGCCCCCAGCCCAGCCCGTTGCAGCTTGTGCCCCCTCACAGCCACAGCATGCCCGAGTTCCCTCGGGCACCCTCCCGCCGGGAGATTGAGCAGTCCATCGAAGCRCTTGATGTCCTCATGCTCGACCTCGCTCCCACCGTGCACAAGTCGCAGAGCGTGCCCATGGCCTCCCGTGAAGACAAGCCAGGGCCCCTGGTCTCCTCACTGTCAGCCCAGCCTGTCTCGGGCCTCTATGCCCAGCCAGCTCTGCAGGTGGCCCAGCCAAGGTCCTTTGGCACCTCCTTGAGCCCCACGGTCTCCGAACCTGTGCCCAAAGCCTATTCTCCCGTAGGTCGAGGCACTGGGGAGCCAGACTACATGGTGCAGGATTACCGGGAAACCTATTCGCCCTACAGCTACCAGCCGCCTCTGGTGCCAGAGCCGAGGAGTTACAGCCATGCCCCAGCCAGTGCCCCAGTGAGCGTCGTCCCGATCAGCACCTCGTACAGCCCCGCAGGATCTCAGCAGCTCCTGGTCTCTTCCCCACCTTCCCCTACAGTCCTGGCACAAACCCAGCTGCCACCCAAGGAACTGGAGAGCTGTGAAGACCTGTCGAGATCAGCAGAAGAGCCCTTGAATCTGGAGGGGCTGGTGGCCCACAGGGTGGCAGGTAGGATGCTTTGATTCCTTTGGGGGATGGGAGGGACTGTGTGTCCTGAGATGCCAGAGCCCACAGAGGTGGCATGGGGCTGCAAAATGTTGGGCTGGTGTGCCTGGCTCAGCTGAGGTGCTCCGTGGGGCTGCAGGGGCCTGGTGGAGGGAGGGATGGTTCCCCACGTAGGGCAGTGGAGAGCCGCGGTGACTCCTTGTCTGTGCCAGATCTAGGCTTGCCGCTCGGCCACTCGAGAGTGGATGTGCCCTCTGTCGTCTCTGGCGTTGGGTGGGCTGGCACCCAGCTCCAAGCCCGTGGACGGTGGCAGTCTGTGCCGCTCTCTCCTTGGCACCATGGAGCGCCGGGGCAGGCTGAGCCCTTGCCATGGCTCTGCTCCCTGCAGCGTGCTGTCTTGGGGCTGCTGGTGCAGCGGGAGGGAAATAGTTGCCCTGACCTGTGCTGGCAGACGCTCGCAGCAGCAGCGACCGGAAGGGAGAGAAGAGGTGTCCAAGGGGTTGGGCTCTTGCCTGCGGGGAGCAGTGCTGAAGCCCGGCTCCCCCTTCTGAGCCCTTGGGGGCACTGAGCTGGGGTTTCTCCTGCAGCAGGGCTGCTCACTGGGTCATGGAGGGATTCCTTCCTTTCAGGGAGAATATGGCCCAGTTAGGAATGATATTTCCAGCTCTGACTGATGGTGTCCTGTCTGGACCCCTCCTTGGGTGCGGTGCTGCCAGTGCCTGGAGCATGCTCCGGTTTAAGGTGCAGAGCATGTGCCTGTGTTGCATGTAGCTGGCTCCTCTCCGACTGCAGCCCCCTCCTTTCCCCCCAGTGTGTGTGGCTCTGGGCTCACGTCACCTCCCAAGCAGCCTGGGTGCTGCCAGAGGGGGAACCGTGGTGCAGGGCGGCAGCAGCATCCCCTGCCTTGCTTCAGGCCCTGCTCTCTGGGGCTCCCCGCCTTGGTTTTCTGCTCTGGTTGCAGCCAGCTGGACCTCTGGAGGTTTGGAAATGGACCTGGTGTGTGTGTGGGCACCCAGGTGATGGGAAGGCATTTCCCAGCCCAGCTGGAGAGGAGGAACAACACGGCATGGTTGGGTGCAATGCAGAACACTGGTGCCATGGGTGGCTGAAGGTGTTTGCTCCATGCCATGGAGGGGAAAACTGTGTGCTTCAAATTCCTGCCCTCCCCTGGCTCCAGCTCAGGGAGACTGGGGGCACAGGGGGTGCCAGCCCCCCCCAGGAATGGGCTCCCATTGCCCTGGAGCAGCATGGAAGCCCTCCCTCCATGCTCTTTGAATGAACAGTTGTTTAATTGTGGAGCGACATTTGGGAAGGATTCGGGGATGTGTCCAGGCTTAGGGCCAGCTCGTGATGCTGAGGCTTGGCAGCTCCGTCCGTTCCAGCTCTGTGCTCAGTCCAGAAACTTGCACGGTATTAGAGGGAGGGGGAAAAGGCTTGGCTGGAAAAATACAACCAGCACCAGCCCACCAGGCACTGGGCTGAGTCATTGCGGCACCGGGGTGGGGGGCAGGAGGGGTGCCAGTGGCGTGGGGAAGGACTGGGGGTTGGAGGGGTGGTGGTGGGCAGCTTGCATCCATCCAAACCCAATCTTTGTGATTCAGATCCGCAGAAGTACTTGGGGACCCAGGGCTTGTGCAGAGGGTTTAAAAAATCCCAAGGACATACAGATGCCCAAACCCCTGTGTATCTCTGGACTGAATATTGCAATAAGAAGCATCCCCACACCCCTCAAAATCCTCCTAACAGCTACAGGGAGGGAAAAAAAATGGGGTGGAAAAGAGCAGAGCCCCCCAGGAGAGGAGGGGGCAGTTAACAGTCTCTGGCACCATCCCAGTGGGTAATAGCATTTGCAGTGAGTCGGAAATGGATGTTTGCTTGTGTTTATCAAAAACTCTTGCCCCAACTCGGCGGGTCTGGGGAAGGGTCGTAGAGGCTGGGCCGGAGTGAGGCACATCCCCCCACAGTGCTGGGCTTCCCGGGAAGGAGAGCAGCCCAGGGCCAGTGCCCACCCACGTCCAGCTGTCACCGATGGAGCCTGGCTGTCCACCCCTGGCGGGGACGTGCAGGCGGGCGCCTGACCTCCGGCGGGAACAAGGCGTCCTCAAGGCAGCGCTGGGGCTGGGAGGAGATGGCCGTGGCGTTGGGGCTGGGTTTGTTTACATTCCCTGCTGCTATAAATTGCCCAGTGTGTCCCGGTGCAGCAATGAGGAGCATCTCGCACCTCCTCTGTGCCCGGAGGGTGAGCACTCCCGCTCCCGTTTCCCACAGGGCAGTAGAGGGACAGGGATGGTCCTTCACGTCCCCGTTACCTCCCAGCTAGGCATCTGGGGACATCCCTTCTCCTTGCCCAGGACCCCGGGGCATGTCATGCCTGGGCACCCCGAGATGCAAAGCCCAGGATGGCCATGACGGGTTGTCCCTGGTTGCCCATTGTGGTGTTTGCTGGTCTCTTCGCTGGGCAGCTGCTCTCTGGCCACGCCAGCCCGTACAGGGCTGGTGGAAGATGGAGGGGACCGGTGCGGTGTCTTCCCTGAGGGGACAGGTCAGAGCATCAGCTGGACATTTACAGTGTGGCACGAGGCTGTGCGTGGCTGGGAGCTGTCGTTCATTTCCCACTGGGAGCAGAAGGGGCGYGTGGAGCTGGGTGCAGGGGGCTGAGGTGAAGCGAAGGCTCCCTTGGACCCCAAGCAACTGCAGGCCCATCCTTGGGAGCCCGACTAATATTTTCTCTTGTTCTTTTCCTCTCTCTCCCTATTGTCTGTTGTGATATATGTCCTGTCTGTCCGTCTGCCACTTCCTTTCCCTGTGGTGGACCGTGTCTGTCTCCTGTGGTCTCCCACCCTCCCCTCCATCCCCTTTGCACCCCCTGTCCTGGGTGCACTGACAGAGTACAACGCCAAGCTCAGGGACCTCTGCAAGAGCACCAAAGCCCCCCGTCCTCCTCTGAGCCAGCCACGGTCCTTCTCCTTCTCCGGTTTGTTCTGTTCCACCTTCCTCTTTCCTTCTCCTCTCTCCTTCCTTCCTTCTCCTCCCTCCTTCCATCCTTCTCTGCCTTCCTTTCTTCTCCTCCTCTTTCCCTCCCCTCCATCTTTCCTCCACTTTTCCTGCATGCTGAGTGCTCCGTGTGTTGCATGGACACAGGATGGGGGGAGGCTCAGGAGACCTTCTCACACAGGATTGATCCCCTTTTTC
>NW_020450727.1:2345330-2637608 GCF_003343035.1 Apteryx rowi
GAGCTCCTCCAATGGATGGTGGAGCCCCTGGCCCTGGGTACAGACTCTCCCACCCACACTGGGCTTTGCTTCTCATTCAATCCCCGGAACTGTTGTCTGGTGGGTTTTATTTTTGTGCCATGTCCTGATGCTCACTCTAGCCCCTCAGAGCTTTGCCCCAGCCCTGGCTTGACCCCCGGGGAAACAAGGGCAGGGGTGCAGTTTGGCAAACCCCTGATTCAGCCAGCTCCTGGCATGGCAGGATCTTGCCTGCCCCAAACCTGGGGGCTTCCCTGCACGGGACTGTCCACAGCCAGGCAGTACAAGCTGCAAAGGCTGAATTTTAAGTAGTGTGGCTTTTGCAGGGCAAGCGCATGCCTTGCTCCTTGGAGGTGAATTTCCGCTGGGCTGCCAGGCCTGAGCGAGCAGTGCTGAGGACCTGCTCAGCTCCCATGCAGCAATCTGCAGGTTTTGCATCCATGCATCCCCAGGGCGGGCAGGAGGAGGGGGATGGAGAGGGGCTGGGGGCAGAGCTGGGGGACAGATGGTGAAGAGTGGGCTGGGGATTCACCGCTTTTGTGGGTGACTTCTCTCTCCCCACTAGCCGCCTTGGGTTTCTCCCCAGGAGAACCGAAGAGGTTTGAACCCTCCAAATCCTTGACTCAGAATAAAGTATTCTGCCTGTGCCTGTTTGCAGTGACGAACAGTGCTGCCGGCTGTGCTGTGCTGGGGACACAGCCTGCTCTTAAGCATCCCTGAGGCTAGGGACAAAGCCACCAAGCTGGCTGGGGGCAGATCGTGGCAGGGAGGATAGGAGCCCCGTGCCCGTCATGGCAAAGCCAGACTGGCCGTGCACATGCAGTCCTGACTCAGCTACTGATGTGGACCTGGCCATGAATTCCTCCAGAGGATGGGCTATAAAATCAGAAGCAGGGTTTATCTGGGCTTAATTCAGGGCTGCCCTGTGGCTGCCGAGCCTGGCATGCTGCTTTTGGCCACTGCCGGCACATGCTGTTCATGCCTCGAGCACACCTCTCTCACCGAGGGACTGTGCATCAGCCCCAGCTGCACACACAGATGGTTGCGTTGAAAAAGTGCCTTGGGTGGAGGGTAGAGGTAGACGTGGCTCTGGCCTGTGGGATGGACGAGAGTCTGACTCTGGCGGAGAGCAGTCCGGGGCGATGCCTGCTGCTGTGCCTCATGCAGGGAGGAATCAAGTTTTCACCTCTCTGGTGCTGGGCGTCCTGTGTCCCAGCCCAGCTGTTAACGGCTGGGTGCAGCATCCCCCGGCGCAGTGGGGACATAGTGCCAGATTAGCGAGTGAAACTGGCTTGCAGCAGGGGCGGCAGCGGCGGTGTGAGGCAGSGGGAGCAATGGGGGCGCAGCCTGCTGTTCGGCGTTTTGGCTGCTCTCGGAGCGCCGTGATGGGGAAACCTCGTTCGCGCAACCGGGCAGGGCGTCCTTGGGGAGTGTGAGCTGGCCGCGGACGGGTGGGCTGCGCGACGCCGTGCCCCTGGGGACAGTTTGCCCTGCCAAAGCCGGGCTGGGCTGCACATCTGTGGGGGGGCACACCAAGTGGGGGTAAGGACACTTTAATTTTCAAGAGTCGTTTCCAGCACAGAAATCACCCGGGGGGTCGGGGAAGCTGTGCTCAGAGCCTGGGTTTCCTCCAGGCTTTGCTGCAAGTGCCCTGCGATGTTTCCCACTCTCAGCTTCCGAACAATGAGTCCCTTTTTCCCCTCCTCCCTCCCCTCCCCGCCGTCCCCGTCTGTTTTCCATTTCTGGGGAGCAGAGAAGCAAAAGTCCGGTGAACTCATGGGTGTCTTGAGCGCAGGGCACAGAGAGCGGGATTCAGTGCCGCGCAGGCACTTGGCCGGTGCCCCCAAGCGCTGGCTGCTCCCGGGAGCTGTGGGGGCTGTGGCGGCTCCTGCGTCGCCCTGCGTCCTTTTGCCAAGCAGTTTTCCTCCAAGACCCGTGCACTGATTCCCACGTGGCCCCCTCCTCCCACCTCCTCTTGGCYGTTCTCCTTGGGGTGTCCAGCCACGTGCTCCCTCCCTGTCCCCTCTCCGCCTGCTTGGAGTCTGGGGACACCCACGTGCATCGCGGCCGGGTGGCACAGAGCCACGGCCGGTCCCTGTGCCAGACTGGGAGGCCCCATGCTGCAAACAAGTGATGTGCACTGACAGCCGTGCTCCAGGGACCTGGCTGTTGTGCCTCCTGAGTTAAAAAAGCAAGCAACGCGAACGCATGCAACTTGAGGTGGGGCCCAGTCCTCGTCTCTCTGCAATGCTCAGTCTCTGCAGCTCACTTTGGGATAGGCCGAGGGATGCTCCCAGTGGTGTTCTTGCAGCTTGTGCTCATCCACGAGCGTGCAGGACACAACACTCGGTGCATGAAGCAGAGAGAAGAAAAGAAAATGCAGAGCTTTGCTTTATTTTTTCCCCATTTATTTTCTTCCTGTGCTTGCAACTTAGGGGTTCATTCGCTTAGAAGAAGAAGTGGAGCAAAAGATTTAGGATGGCAGCTTACAGCGCTCCTGATCGGCCGCCGTGTCTGCGTCACAGCTTCTCAGAGCCCCTTTCCCGTCCCCCTGTGCTCACCGACGGCCTTTTTAACTGCCTGGCCCTGCCCCCCGGGCCGGGGCCCGCCGCCTCCCGAGCCACCGAGCACCTGCAGACGGGATCGGGGAGTTGTGTTTCAAAGCCGCTCTTAGTGGAATTTTCCAGGCCACCTCTGCTGCTCGAGCCAGCCCCGCTGGCGCGCGGCCCCCGCCTCTCAGCCCGGCCGCTTCTCCCCAGAGCGGTGATTTTATTGTTGTTGCCATTAACTGCACTGATTATTTGGAAATGCATCCACCTCCCTCACTAGCTCTGAGCCCGTCCCCGGGCCAGGAAAACTCTGACGCCGCTTGCACACGGCTTTGTTAGCGAGCGGTATGCGCAGAGAGAGAGGAGAGGTCAGCGGGCCCGAGGAGTCAGTGCCGTTCGCAGCCCCAGAGAGTGACGGGAAGCAGCTGATGGCTGGTTTTTCTCTGCGAGCCCGTGGGAAAGGAGTTGGTGTTTGAAAAGTGCATTTCCTGGAGAATGATATTGTCCTTTGATTTATTTATTTATTTATTTATTTGGCGTGCTGGGTCGAGAGGATTGCAAGCGCTCTCTGGCTCTGCAGGAAAGGCTGAGGGGACAGTGCTGTCGCCTGTGCCAGCCCCCACGTTGCCGTTCCTGCTTGCTGCGGCATCTCCCTGCTACCGCGGCGCTCTGGCTGGGGTCGCGCTGGAAGCTCAGGGGTACGGCCGGGGGCCACGGGATGTTGTCGGCCCCTCTCTGGGGCAGGGCGAGCAGCGGGTCTGAAATGGGGGGGTTGCCTCACTGCCGCGTGGGTCCCAGGGAGCAGAGGGACTGCAGCGYGGCTCTGAGTTGCACCCATGATAACTCTGTGCAGTCTCTGCTGAGGCTTCCTGCACCAAACCTGGCACCATGGCTGATTTGGGGAGCTCCTGCTCGGAGCACAGCCTGTGCCAGCCCTGGGTGCCAGTTAACCTCCTTGTGAGGGGAGCTCCAGCGTGGGGCCAGCTGGAGTGGACCTTACGTCTGGGCCTTGCTGGGCACTGGGAGAAATGGGATCCCATCCTTCATTCCAGCCCTCCAAGCACCCTCTGCCCCATGCTCGCTTTGCCCCATTCCTYGGCTTTCTCCCCCTCAGCCCTGCTCTGTGGATGAGCTAGGATCTCTGGTGGGACCTATCCCACATTTCCCTTCAGTGACTTGCTCACTCCCTACTTCGCCACTGGGACTAAGTGCCCCTTGGCCCTGCCCCATGCAGCAGGCGATGCTTTGCAAGGTAATTGCCCTCCTTTTGTTGGGGGCATAAAAGGGGAGAGACCTGGAGGGAGATGGAAAGACCGGTCTCCCATGTTAGAAAAACTTGTGCTGGGGAGGCAGGGGAGCAGCAGTGGTTTGCTGTGATTCCCTGCCCCATCCCTCTGCGTAGCCCTTCCACCTGCCTGGGTGCTCCCTCTGCCTTGGGGACTTGCTGCAGAAACACACCTTTTCCTCTGCTGTAATTGAAGCCACTTCTGGCTGCAGGAGCAGGGATGCAGCCCAACACAGCTCCTCCAGCATGGGGGGAACTGGCCCTCTCCCCCGCGAAGCACCTGCTACCCTGGGGGCAGATCCTGGCCCTTGTGCAGCCTGCAGGTCCCCACGTGCTTTGGGGGCTCGGGCAGGCAGCAACCCCCTTGTTCTGTTAGCCGTTGCCGGCTCTCCGGGCTGTTGGAGGATGCTCGTACCCACCATAGCTGGTGCTGGGGGATGCTCTGCCCAGCTGAATACTAGAGCCAGGCGGTGCTTGGGAAGGCTAAAGCAGTGATCTGGATGCTAGCCACAGAAAAAAAAAGCAAGCCTGGCTTGCTTTTCTGCTCAGCTATGGGCCACTGCTTTAGGGAATATCCGATCCAGCTTGAAACGGGCCGTGCCAGGGGGTTAGATGCTGCCCTGAGATGGGGCCAGGTGAAGCTGCCGTTCCGGCCGGACACAGCCCCGGGGAGGCCTCTCGAATCAGCCTTCTGTCAGCCCTGGGGAATCTCTTCCTGGTCCCCGGCTCAGCTGGTGTCTCCTGACTGCATTGCCCGCCCTGTGCTTGCCCCCGCAGGGGTGCAGTCTCGGGAGAAGCCTCCAGATGAGAGCGCTGTCCCTGCCCGCAAACGGCCCCCCAGCGAGAGCCACTATGAGAAGAGCTCACCGGAGCCCAGCTCGCCGCGCAGCCCCACGGTCCGTTCGCCTGTGCACAGCGTCTCGCCCGAGGTGGTCAGCACCATCGCGGCCAACCCTGGAGGGAGGCCCAAAGAGGTGCGATCAGGCTCGGCTGTGGGTGGGCAGCTGGTGGGGGGAGATGGCTGGGGAGGGGGAGGGCCTGAAGATTGCTAGTGGACCTTTAGCATCCACAGCATCCCATGGCAGGAGGTTCAGGGTTAAGTCATGCTTTTTGTGGTGTTTTTTAGCAGGGAAGATAGGAAAACCTTCCCCTTGCTCCCGGTGTCCTGGAGGTGCATGTTGTGGGGATGGGACTGACCCTTTCTCTTGCTCTCGTGCAGCCTCACCTCCACAGCTACAAGGAAGCCTTCGAAGAGATGGAGGGTGCCTCCCCCACCAGCCCACCCCCCAGCGGCGGTGAGATTTCTCCCCCCACCCCAGCCTTCCCCGTCTCGCCACAAACCCCTTACTCCAACCCCTGTAAGTGCCGCGGCTCCGGGAGGTGGAGGGGCTCAGTGGGTGGCTTTTGGCAAGCCAGAGAGATGCCAAGGGTCAGACAGCTCCAGGCTCCAGACATCCACCACCATGTTCATCACTCCTCCTCTCTCTCTCTCTCTCTCTCTTCTCCTTTCTCCCCTTTGCATCCCACCGCCTGCTGGTCCAGTGCCTCCTGCTGCTCCGCAACATCCCACACCCGGCACCTTCCTCTTGGCTTTTCCCTGTCCTCCATGCACTGGGGCAATTTGCAGCAGGGATCCTGAGGCTGGAGGGGAGAGAGGTGGCAGGGTGTGCAAGACAGCATTGGTCCCCCCCACCCACTCCAGCACCTCCCCATCTTTCCTAATGGCACAGCATAAAACCAGAGACGTTGCTGTAGCGGGAGAGCGGGGGGAGGCAGGAGGGGTAGGATAGATGCTCGGGGCAGTCTCTTACAGGCAGTGTCACTTCTCGCTCACTATTTCCAGTGCAGGAGGGGCCGAAAGGCTGGGAGGTATTTGCAGTAGCATGGCCCTTTGCATGTGGTACTTCTCCGCTCCTGTTTCCTTTCTGACTAACCCTGACCTGAGTCATGGTGGGTTTGTGTGGACTGGGTTTGTCTGACCAGCTCTAGTGGCAAAGCCCGATGTGGAGCAGCACGTCAGCACAGCGGGACTCGGGCTGGAGCAGGGCAACAGAGCAGCCGCTCAACTGGGAAACCTAGCAAGGCTGGTCACAAAGATGGCAATTCCCCCCAAAACTTTTGTGGGATGAACGCTGAGAGATGCACTGGTGCTGGAGATGCTGGTGCTGCCTGCAGCCCCCTCCGATGCCATATCCTGGTCCCAGCTGGCAGCACTGGTTGCAATAGGTCCATCCGCCCCGTTTAGCTTGTCCAGGCGGGCTCATGAGGCTGTTTCCTTCTGTGGCATTGCTGCTTCTCCTCTGCAACATGCAGATGTCTGAGCCYTGTTTCATGGGATGCAGCGAATGGAGTGTGGGAGTGTCCCCGGGGTATCTGGCAGCTGAGAAATGTTCCAGGGGGACATGGAGAGCTTGGCCCCGGGACGGGAACTCCTTGGCAGGGGGACAGTGGCTCCTGGGGATGAGTCACTCAGAGAGGTGATGGGAACGGCCTCACTGCGGAAGTGCCGCTGAGGCCGTGTGCCTTCTCGAGCGCCAGCCGGGGAGGCCTGGGAAGTTTGAAGCTGAACCTTTCAGGCTTAGCCAAAGTGCCACAGGGGGGATGCGGGAGCGATTCCCCTCCATGGGGAGACTGCTGTCCTCAGGGGAATTCCCAGCTGTGGGAGGACCCCACAGTTTGTCAGCCAGCGGAGGCGCAAGCTGACACGTGGCTTGCGGCCGACCAGATTTGGGGAAATCAGACAGCCATCAGGGCCGGGGAACACATTGCCGTCTCGCCCTTGCTTGGTTTCCCAGTGACTTGGCTGCAGAGTTGCTCCAACCCAAGGCAGCCGTGAAGACGTGGCCTCTGGGGGGTCTGGCTTTCCTCCGTAGCTGCCCACCACCCACCGCCTCCCAGACTTGGGTGCTGCGCCCCAGCTGTAAGTTGGGACATTCAAACACCACCGAGGAATGTGCCCTGAAACTCTCTCCAATCGCTCCTGCTGGACACAAAACGCCTCCCTGCGTAGCCTTCAGCCACTTCCGTGCTGAAGTCTCTTCCGGCGGATTAGAAAGCTGGATTGTTTGTGGATCTGGTAAAATGCAGCATCAAAGAGACAGGAGTCAAACCCATGGGGTGGGATGGGGCAGGACGCACAGTCAGCTCGGAGAGACTGACTGTACTGCGGTTTGCCTGGCACATCCACTGTTTCCGCTGCACCCTGAAACCATGCCTCCCAGTACTGCCAGTGCGTTCATATCCGTACCCATACATGCATATACAGCTCTGCCATATATGTGTGTGTATGGACACACACCACAAACCACATGTGCATTTCCACCTCTCAGGGAACATGCCATATACGATCATCCTCACCTGCCCGTCAAGCTGTTCTGAAGAATGTGGGATTTTTCTGAGAGTCCTGCTGCCTGTTTTGTGGGTGTGATGAGCTGCTCTGGGCCAGCCCAGCCTCAGCACAGCCAGATGGGGATTGGAAGGGGGGGTTGACTGTCTGGGAGAGCTGGCGGGGGGAGGTGGCTGCCCTTGTAGGTGTGACGAAGGAGGCTTGTGCCTATGGTAGGACCCTTCCCTTATGGGGACACTGCTGGGACGTGGGGTCTGGGCCTGCCCCAGCAGGAATTGCCCCCTCTCTCTGGCCTGCCATTCCTGGGGAGGCTGCTTGTTCCCAGGCACCTCCTGCCCTGTGTGCATCCTCAAACGGAGAGGGGGACCAGTGCTGTGTCCCAGGGTGTCGCTTCTGACAAGGGCTGGCTCCCTGTCCTGCGTCTCCTCTTCCCCTTGAGTGGCTGATTGCAGCCAGTGGAGGGAATAGGTTGTGGGGGGCTGCAAACTCCCAGGCAGCGACACCACYGACCTTTCTGAAGCTTTATTTGCCATCCCTCTGTTAACGCTGTTGTTTTTCCCTCCTGTGCCAACAGTGCGTTCTCCACCTGGCCTGGCCAAGACCCCGCTGTCRGCACTGGGGCTGAAACCCCATAACCCAGCTGAGATCCTGCTGCACCCGGTGGGAGGTGAGTGTGGGGCTGGGGTTGCAGGCGCTGGGGCTGGAGGTGGTGCTCCATGGGGGACATTCATGGGGATACCCCTGGAAGGTCCCTTGGCTGGAGAAGGCACTTCTGCCTCCTGCTTTGGGCCAGGCAGCCCTGGGGGGCTTGTAGCTTTCCCTAGGGCCTCTGGGACCATTTGCTGATGGGGGAGCTCAGTGCAGCTGTGGGAGGCTCAGCCCAGCAGGGCCATATGGCAGGGAATGTGTGGTTGCATTGATCAGCTCCCCATTACTGGAAGTCTTTGCTGGCGGAGGCTGAAAAAGCCCGGCTTCCTGTCTCCTCCTCAGCCTGCTCCTCCCTTGCTCCCTTCATCCCTCCTCCTCCCAATGCAGCTGGAGAGGGTTTGCTTTTTCAGGAGCCGAGCCTGTCAGCCAGGACAGTATCCAGAGCCCTCTCCATCCCAGAAACAGGTCCCTGAGTGCAACTCCAGCTACCCCACACTGGGCTCACTCAGCTGTGCTGGGGACACATCCCAGAGCTGTCGGCTAAGCCAGACACCTTGCTGCTCCCCAGCACCCAGCCCCTCCGGGAGGATCTCAGAKCTGAGAGCCCCTCTGTGACCTGGAGGGGAACGGCTTGACTGATGCTCTCCTGGTATTTGCTGGGTTTTTCAGAGCAGCTCTTTGTGGTTGCTCTCCGCCAGGCTGTTCCCATTTCCCCACCCCAAACCAGCCCCCTCAGGTCTGGAAATCACCTCTGGGATGCGAAGCTGGTTGCAGTCATCCCAAGGAGCTGTCTCTGGGGTGCAGGGGCCAGGTTGGGTGCAGGATGAGGAAGGTGTGGGTCCTTTCTTTGCTTTCCATGTGCCCTCATCAAAGCAAGGAAAAGCCTCTAAACTCAGATTTCTCTCTCTCTCTGTCTTACACCCCCCTTCTTCCATTTCTCCCCCACATCCCATCACTCCCCTGCTCCTCCATCTTTCAGAGCTAGAAGGGGAGGCGGGAGTTGACTCTGGCGAAGGTAAGAAAGGCTTTTCTTTCTCTGTATCTCTTTTCCCCACTCCTTCTGACTGTCTGGGCCCATCACTCAGAGCAGGCTAAAGCTGTCTGAGATACCAGGATTCCCTTTGTTGGAGGGGGCCCCTAAGTCACTCTTTGGAAGTGATTTAGGAGCCTGAGTCTTGCTGATCCCATTCCCTTTTGGGAAGGGGAGTGTTGTGTCTTGTGATGTGGTTGGATTCTCTGATGTCTCTGATGCATGGAGTAAAGAGGGGCCGATGCTTTTCTAGCCCCTGGTGTTGGGAGTTTCTCTCTGCGGTGTAGATCCCCAGTTACTGCAAAAGGAGCTGTGTGATTGCTGCAGTCTCTCCTGGGCTTGCACCTCACTCCTGCAACCACCTGGTCCCAGGAAGCACRTGGAGGTCTGTTGCATTGGGTGGCAATGGTCCAAGGAGGCTGAAAGCTCTTTGTCTGCGAATGTGGCGYGTGATGTCCTCACTGGAGACACACTGCAAAAGCTGGCACGCCTCAGCCAGCTTCAACCAGCCCGCCTAGGGGCTGCGAGCGACAGTCCCGTTTCCAGGATCCTTCCCTCCCCCTCTGGCTGTGCTGCTGCCATTTGGAGGAGAGCGAAAATAAACCAAAGTGCAGCACAAAAGGTCACAAGGCGCAAAGGCTGCAAACGTGCTGCTGGCTCAACTGGGCGCCAGCTCATCCTTTTGGGCAGTGGCGAAGCACAGACAGCCTGCGTGCATCTGTTGCCAGGCTGGCACAGCGGTGAAAAAAAGGTGGCCCAAATTCCCACAGCTGCGTCCACCTCCCTCCCCCAGGCTGTGCGTCTTGGCAGAATGCTATGGCATGGGCTGAGCTGGGACATCCTCAGTGTACTCATTGCCCGCGGCCTCCATCAGCTAGGTGGGTTTGCACAGCCTCCCATGCAGGTTTGGGTGCTCTGCTGATCATGGAGGTATTGCATGGCTCCAGGATGGCGTGTGTCCTGGGGCAGCAGAGGCTTTGGGAGTGCCTGCAATTACCCAGTGTGCCAACTTCTATCTAATCGTTGTTGGGTGGTTTTATGTTCTTGTTTAATGAAAGTTCAGGCCTTCAGGGCCAGGATGGGAAACTGTTTGTTCAGAATCCTTTTCAGTGAGAGGATGTCTCTTTTCAGTATGTTTGGTACGTTTTCCCGTGCCCCCTGGGAACAATTAGTATTTCTCCACAGAAATTCCTTGAAATACAAATATCAGCCTAAATGTGAACATTCTGGAGATACTGGAGAAAGAGTTTCCTTAAGGAAAATAACAAAAAAGATCTTCCATCTCCAGAATTTCCAGATTTTTCAGTGCTGGCTTCTTGGATGCCTCAAAGGAAGAAAAGTGGAGATAAAAATAGGCTTTTCTCCCAGATTTTCCTTCTAGGCTTTTCCCAGAAACTTTAACTTTTCACCCTCCAAAGACCSAAATATCTCTTCTCTCCTTCTACCAAAACCCTCAGGGATCAGACAGAAAGGAGCTTGAACTACACGGCTTCTCTGGTCTCACGATTCTCCAGCCGCTTGTGTGATGGTTAGCCTTGGTGAGGACTTTCGGCAACCCCGTGCTGATGGGGCTGAGTAGCCATCACCAACCTCTTGCAAAACTTTCCTTCTTTTAGCCTCTCAGATAACATGATGGCTTTAATGGGGCTGGGTCCGCAGCCCTGAGCAGGGACTGTTGTTTTGGCCTAAGGGAGGTGGTGGGAGCTTTTCAGATGGCATGTCTTGGTGTGGGGACAGTCAAACAGCAGTGCTGATGTGGGGCTTGAGTGGTGGTCTGCTCTGTGCCATTTAGCAGGGTGCAGCTCCTCTGAGCCCAGGGCACCTCTGTACCTCAACCACATGCTCCACAAGGATCTCTGTCCCTCTGGGATAGGACCTGGTCAGCAGATTGCAGCCTGCCTGGCTTGTGCCTGGGTCTGGGGTCTGGGGTCCAGGGCAGGAGAGCAGCTGTGCGGATGCGCTGGCAGTGTGTGAGGTTAGAACCTGGCTGCCACCTCCGAGGAGGCTTTAAAAAGACCGTCACAGTTGCTGCATTGGGTATTTCTGGCAGGAGCGCAGCCCCCCTCAGATTCGGAGAGGGTCTGGCACACAGGGAGCTCCTCTCGGGCAGGGATTCCCGAATGGCTGCCCACCCCCGGATGACTCATGGCCTYTCTATTCTCCCACCGTCTTCCCGTCTCCAGAGCCTCTTCCAAGAAAACATGAGGAAGCGAGATCGGATTTTTCAACCTAAAAAAATCCTGCCTAAAACTTCCCAGTTTTTTTTTTTTCATGTGGTGAACCAAACCACTCAGACGTGTGCCCACAGTTGCGCGCCCGCCCTCACTGTCACACACCTATGCTTGCACACCCACTCGTGCTTGCCCACCCATGCTCCTGCACGCTCACGCTTGGGCTTTCCCTTGCCTGCTGTCCTTCTCGCTGAGCCCCTGGCTCCTGCCTCACGTTAGTCTCTCTACATTAGCAGGAGGGGCTGGTATTTTTGCAGCCGTTTCGTCTTAACCTCTTGCAGGCTGACTCATTTGTACTGTCTGGCTAATTTTAGTCYGGGGTGGGGACAAGGGGGGAGATGTGTGTAGTTGTGAAATTAATTTAATTACCTAAGCAGCGATGAGTTTCTTGCAGCTGCCTTGGAYGTCCCCCCTGGATGCCAAGTGACTTGTCGCTGTCACTCTAAGCCTTATGTCCTGCCTCAGCCATTGGTACCCAGCCCATGTTGACGTCGCTGGGTTTTCAGCTCAGATCTTTCCTGGGATGGCTGAGGAGGGCTGGGCAGGGAGATGAGCCCCGGGGGATTGACTCATCCTCCCCTGTGTGCAGATGGGGCACTTGCTTTGATCCTCAGTGCATGGAGACGCAGGGAGGGAAGGAGGGAGGGCTGTGACAGTCATTTTCCTTGCAACTCCCCTGGGTTCAGCTCTGAACACTGCTGTGCATTGGCACTGCTGGCTGGAAGCAGGCTGTCTTGCCTGCAGGATTAGCCAGAGCCTGGTTGTTATGACTAATGATAATAATAACGTTTGTAATGCTAATTACTACTGCAGAGCTGCCTAGGGCATGGCCAGCCTGGAGCTGGCCATGCAAAGAGCTGGTGGAGCTGAGGACCTGTGAGGATGCCTGGCCCAGAGCGTTTCACACYGGCCGGTGATGTGGTCGGGCAGGGAAGGTATATAGGAAATAGCAGGAGGCGAGTGTCACGGGACCTACTCGCCTCATGTCCGGTGCCACCAGCCCAGCCCCAGTTCTGAAGAGGGATAGGTCCACTGGGTGCTGTGTGTCCCGCATGGGGCAGACTGGGGATGGGGACAGTCTCCAGGCCCTATTGTGCTCTCCAGCATCCTGGCCTTGCTCGAGGCCCAGAGCTGGTGAACACCAGGGCTTTGCCCGTGGTTTTGCTTTGGGTGTTATGCTCCAGCGCTGGGCACCAGAAGCAAGCACAGAGGCAGTTCATGGCACAAGAGTCGTGTGAGGCAGCCATGCCTCCTGGTGAGGTGTGAAATTCCTGCAGTGCCATGGAAGAAAGAGGTTAAAGCTGAAGCCCCTTCCTCCATCTTGGCTGGTGGGTGCTAACGTGAGGCTGGCCATTGCTGGGGGGGCATCCACGCGGTCGGCTTCACCCAGCCTCGATGGCGCAAGAACAGATTTGGTGCCTTCCCTGCTCTGCACTGAAGACAGGGGAGAAGAAATCCGAGGTGGAAGGGGAAAAGGAGATGGAGGGCTGGATCTGCTGGCCAGCTTGGCTAGGCTGCTGACAGCCAGCCCAACCTGCTATTCCAGGCATGGGACAGCTCAGCATCTCCAAAGGAAAACTGCTTTTTCCGAGCGTGCTTACGGAGTCATTTCAAGTTGGAATGGGGAGAAAGTGTTGAATGCTTCAGCAGAAATAGCTGGGGCTGCTGCTCTGGTCTCTGCCGTTGGAGATGGCAGGGATAGGTGGGCTGCACAGGACAGGGACCGCGGGGCATCATTGTCAGTCCTGCCGTGAGTCAGCATGGGCTGGGCTGAGCCACCGGCTCTATTTTTACGGGTTAAGGATGAGTGTGGAGCACGACGTGTGCTGTTTGGCATCCTGGCTGGAGAGGGACACTGATTCAGAGCAGGGCGGAGGGACAGTGGTGTCAGAGTCTGCAGTGAGGCTGAGTCACACTGCAGAATGGGACCATGGCCCCGCTCACTCTGGGAAGGAGTGGGCATGGTCCCGCCTCCATGTGTGCTTGCTGGGGGCTTCGGGAGCTCTCAGAGTAACCTTGAAGCCCATACAGGGCCCATCCTGTCTGTTTTTGCACAATCCCCTGGAGATGGGGGAAGGAGACAGGCAGATTTGTTTTAGTCTGGGTAAAATGATGGGGCAGAGGGACAGGGGGAAATGTGCAGCTGGAGGAGCTTGGGTCAAGCACCTTCACTGATTGAAATGGGGCGACTGGGAAGGGCACAGCCCTGTTCCCACACTCTTGCCAGCAGCGCGAGCTGCAGGCTCATCTGTTTCCCCTTCCCTTCTGCCGCAGAGCCCAGGAGCTACGTTGAGTCGGTGGCACGGACGGCCACAACAGGCAGGGGAGGGAGCCTGCCGACCGTCCAGCCGGAGGCCACAGAGGCACCCGCCAGGAATGGCGCCTTCTCCAACTCCTTCGCCACCCCCAGCCCCATCTCCACCAGCAGCCCCATTCACAGCGTGGACGGGTAAGAGAGCAGCGGGCAGGTCCTCATGGCTCTGTGTGCCTCTTTGCCAGCCGGCAGTGCTGGGGGCTCCTCTGCCATCTACAGAGGCGGTGGTGACCTGACACTACCCAAGGAGTTGGGTCAGTGGTGGTCACTGGGCCCTCGGCAGCATGTCGCTGGGAATGTGGCCCCTGGAGCGGGAGGAGGGACTGGGTCTGTATTAACGCCGCTCTGGGCTGGGCTGAGCATTCATCCCTTGCGGTGCAATGTAGCCCTCCGTCCCCAGCCCCTCTCCACCCCTGCCCGGTGCCTGCCACTGTCCCAGCCTGTACAGGTGGCAGGGAGGAATCAACCAGGTGTTTTGCTGGAAGAAGAGCTAGGAAAAGGCTCTGCCTCCCAGAAAGCGACATATTTTGGGTGGGAATTGGTGTGTGTGCGGGAACCGAAGCTGCCTCCAGTTGCTTTCACATGGCTGGCAGGTCCTGGGCTGTCGTCCTGCTGCTGCCACCTACCAACCCAGTGGCTCGCTGACTCCATGCCTCAGTTTCCCTGTGCACTGCTTGGAGATGTGGTGCCAGCGAGCAGCCACAACGAGCACCAGCAGCTGAATCCTTCTCCCCTCCCCATCTCTCCTCAGAGCCTCCATCCGCAGCTACCCGTCGGAGGGCAGCCCCCACGGCACAGTTACGCCTCCCCACACCTCGGCCGAATCTGCTTACCGGTCACCTGTTGCTTCCCAAATGCCCTCTGCTCACAGCAGCTACCAAAACTCGTCTCCGTCCTCCTTCATTGCGGTCCAAGGTAGTGCCCCAGGCCCAACGTACAGCGGCTCTGACTACCCTGACAGCCGTGGCGGCCTCCCGCTGGATTCCCAAGCTCGGCCACAGCCGCAGGTCAGCGTGGTGGGCATCCACACGCTGCCGGGGAGCCCCCGCACCCTGCACCGGACAGTGGCTACCAACACGCCGCCCAGCCCGGGCTTTGGGCGAAGAGCGGTCAACCCCAGCRTCACGGGTGCTCCCGGCAGCCCTGGCTTGGGCCAGCACGCTGTGGCAGCCCACAGCAACCTGGTCGCGGCACCAGGGAGTCCCAGCCTGGCCAGGCATCAGGCTGTGGCGGCCGGCCCCCCTGGCAGCCCCGCGTACGGCTACACCACCCCGGAGGAGAGGCGCCCAACGCTGTCTCGGCAGAGCAGCTCCTCCGGCTACCAGCCTCCCTCCACGCCGTCCTTCCCCGTCTCGCCGGCATACTACCCCGGCACCAGCACACCCCACTCCTCCTCGCCGGACTCGGCTGCCTACCGGCAGGGCAGCCCCACACCGCAGCCCGCACTGCCCGAGAAGAGGAGGATGTCGGCCGGGGACCGCTCCAACAGCCTGCCCAACTACGCCACCATCAATGGCAAGATGTCCTCGCCCCTCTCCAGTGGCATGTCCAGTCCCAGTGGTGGCAGCGCTGTGACTTTCTCCCACACCCTGCCGGACTTCTCCAAGCTCTCCATGCCAGGTAAGGGACGCCCARGGCCTCCTTCCCAGGGAGACAAGAAAAAAGAAAAAAAAATAGGAGAAACTTTTGCTTCTCCTATTTGGCATGTCTCGAGTCTCCCTTCCCTCCCCTCTCTTTGTCCCTCTGGCTCTCCCCTCTTCTTCACTGGTGAGCGGGGAAGTGGTTGTGGCTGTGATTTGATTTACTCCTCCTGTTGGTGTAGAAACCCACGGCACTTCTGGGGCTTGGGCCACTTCCTGCTTTTTCTGCTTTTCAAAACAGCAAATCCAAACAGGAAAATACTGACTTAGCATGAGAAGCAAACTTGCTGTCATGCTGGCATAAACAGTGCGGGAGTTTGTGTACAGGGAGATCAAAGCCCTGGGAGGCCGCTCACATCCGCGTGGCCTTTCTCCCCCGTGGGGACTCACCGACCCCGGAGCCCCATTCCCTGCCGGCTTCGCCCYGGAGAGACCCTGCTGCAGTGCATCCGGGTGGCCTCCTTATTTTGAAAAGCCATGCTGTGCCCTGGGTGCCACTGCGCCTGAAACCCGTCCCCCTGCCCTTGTTAGGAGACACCTCCGTGACGCCAAGATTGGGTCGATAGGGTGAGGGGAATAAAGCGCCGGCAGAGCGGCGGCTCCGGCGGCTGGGTTGGTTTCGCAGCCCTTTGTGGACTCCCTGGCTCCTGCGATGGCCGCATTGCTCATGTTTGCTGCGGGCTGCCAACCTTGTGGGCTGCGGGGAGGAGGGACGTTTCCGAGCCACAAAGTGCGAGTGTGAAACCGTAGCAATTAGGGACCAGGCTGGAGACTGGAGCGAACCCTCTGCAGGTGACTAGAYTGCAACGGGCCGATAACGCCAGGGATGTTATCTGACCCGGCCCGGCAGGTTGTTTGCTTGTCTGTTTGTGAAAAGCAGGTGGTTAGAAATGTAGTGTGAGCAAAGCAGAGGTTTCATAACGGGAGCGTTGGGGTCCCATCAGGGCCATGCCACAGACAGAGCGTGGCGAGGTTTGGCCACGCTGGGGCTGGGGACCAGCTGCCTTTCCTGGGGGGTATCTGCCTGTCTCGGTCCTCTGTGTAGAGCAAAGATAAGGCAAGGGATTTATTTTTATGATGGATCAGCCAAATCTTGATCACTGGAGAGCGGTAAAGAGCCTCCAAAGTCAGTGGATCTCCCCACTGCCCTCTGGAGATCCCACCTTTTTCCTCAGACAGCTTTTATTCACCTGGCTGGCTAACTTTTAAATGATGAATGACTTTTTTTCTCAGCATATGTGCAGGATAAGCTCTTCCCTGCATAGCCTTTCCAGGCTTGTGCCTGGGTTTAGCTTTAGGTGCAGCCCCGCCTGCTCCAGGTGAAGATCAGTCTGCCTGTTTGTTTGGACTGGAGCCTGCCATGATCTGAGGTTAAAGCAATATACTGGGGCTAAAATGAAGTGAAGATATTAATACTCCTGGAGATCATCTGGCCATGCTCCACTGCAGGCAGGAGCTACTAAAAACTCATACAGGGTTTTATATACAGCGTCTCTTGACTTTTTTTCTTTTCTTTTCCTCTTTCCTTCCTGCAGACATCAGCCCTGAGACTCGTGCCAATGTCAAGTTTGTCCAAGATACTTCCAAATACTGGTACAAACCAGAGATCTCCAGAGAGCAGGGTGGGTAAATATCTTGGGGTGAAGGATTCGGCCAAGAGAGCCTCATTTGAGACTCAGGGTGCACCACTGCATTGGAGGCTGGAGTTGGAGATAGCTGCAGGATTGTGGGGGCTAAAAAAGAATTTCCTGAGGGAAAATCCTGGGGCTGGGTAGGGAGTGAAGATGGACTGGGGATGCTGGGACTGTGGGAGAGGGAGGTTTGAGGCCCAAGTCAGCTGCAGGCTTGCATGAYGTGGGCTCCCTAAACCTTCCCCCTTTGAGCACCGGTCTCTCCCTGGTGTGCAGTGGAGCTGTGCAGCTTGGCGTGTGAAGCACCCAGATCTTGCACAGATACTGCTCAGAGGGGTCTCAGAGCTGGTGCAAGTGAGCTCCGCATCTTGACCACCACCCGCTGGTTTCAGAGAGCGCGTTGGCTCTGTGCCTGCCAGGCCTGAGAGCTGCCTTTCTCTCTCTGCAGCCATCACGTTGCTGAAGGACAGAGAGCCAGGGGCTTTCATTATCCGCGACAGCCACTCCTTCCGGGGAGCCTATGGCCTCGCCATGAAAGTAGCGTCCCCACCTCCCACGGTCATGCAGCAGAACAAGAAAGGTATTGTGTGCCCTTCTCATTCCCACGCCGAGATGCTTTCTATTGTTCGGCCTGTGGCAAGCGGGCAGCCGGGTCTGCTGAGTATGGTGTGCCCTTGGGTATGTGCTGATGTGGCAGCATACCTCCTTCCCTCCCATCGCTTCCCTAGTCCTCCCCTCCGGTGGCACGGGGAAGCACTGGACACTGTCTGCCCTGAGCTGTGGAGGGCTTGGGGGCATTTGTAACTGGTCCTCGGCATGGAGAAATGGGCACAGCCCTACAGCCCAGCAACACCCCAGGGGAGCCTGGCTTGAGGTCAGCCCTTTGCAAAGGACCTGATACAAGGCAGGTGTGCAGAAAGGCACAGCCCCCTCCCTCGAGCTGGGGATGCGCCAGAGTGCTGGCTTCCTGTGGGATCTCGGGGTGGCGGGATGAGAGAGGCTGGAGGGGACTGCTCCCATAGGTGAAGGATTGTGGGCAGCTGGCAGGGAGAAGGAGGAGGAGGAGGAGGAGGAGGGTGGCTCTGGTGCGAGAACCTCCCATCTCTTCCCAGGAGACATCACCAATGAGCTGGTGAGGCACTTCCTCATCGAGACCAGCCCACGGGGTGTGAAACTAAAAGGATGCCCCAATGAGCCCAATTTTGGTGAGTGTCCCCATGTGCTTTCCCATCTGCAGGGCTGGGAAGGCCTTTGCTTTGCTGGACTATCAAAGCAGGGCAAGCAGGTGTCTGGGAGAGCCCCTGCCTCTGCCACAGCCACTTGTTCCTGCATAACTGAGTCCTGCAGGTGTTGGAAGCAGGGCCCTAAGAAGCCTCTGGTGTCATGCATGCTCATGCATGCACATGTGTGCACACTTCTGTGTGCATATATGCACAAGCACTTACCTTCATGCATGCCTAAATTTAACTGAATACCCCTGTATGCACATGAACATGACACAAYGCACACAAATGCACCAATATGCATACCTACACGTGTGTGTGTGCACACACCTGAACATAAAGTGCACACCTGTGAATGCACATGTATTTTCACCTATGCACAGACACACAGGTGCCTGTCCATGCACATCTGTGTGCATGCACACAGACCTAGTGCCCTGCATGTGTACACAGAGATATACACACAGAGCAGACATGCATGTGCACACAGCTCCCCTCATGTGCCTGTATGTACACACAGTCACATGCACACATCCAATGGCATGCACATACACATGCTGCTTGGTCTCCTGCGCATGCACACACATGCAAATGTGGGCATGTGAGTGCACAGGGTTGCACAGACTTTGTCAAAGTGTGTGACAGAGCCTCAGCTTTTTGGGGGYAGAGTGAGAGGAGGAGAAACGATGCTGTTGGGCAGGGTGAAGGGCGGTGACTTCCCTTGTTCCAGTTATCCCGTGGCTAATGTGTTCCAAGGCAGGGTAATACATGTCCCCAGCCCCGTGCTGATTGTCTCCTGTCTCTCCCCAGGGTGCCTCTCGGCTCTGGTGTACCAGCACTCCATCATGCCCTTGGCCCTGCCCTGCAAGCTGGTCATTCCTGACCGAGGTAAGAGCCAGGCTGAGAAGGGAGCAATGGGGCAGCATTGTCCCTCTGCAGCTTGAGATGGGATCTTGGTTCCTCTGCCAGCCAGAGCCACGTTCAGGGCTGTATTTCCCCAGCAGAGCCAGTCCTGGGGATGTACCCACTCTCATCTCTGTGCTGGGGGCTGTGCTTCCCCGCCGTTCTCCTTACACCCCTGTGCTCAGACAGTTCAGATCCAGGCTGGGCTTTTCCCTCGGGGTGGCGTGCTGGGAGCCAGCATCCACCCTGGGATCTGATGCCCAGCAGTTGGAAAGGGAATAGTGCGTCTCCCCCCACAGCCTGGGCTGCTGGGGACTTTTCAAGCAGGGAGAAGCAGTGACATCTCCTCTCTTCTAGATCCTACTGAGGAAAAGAAAGACGCAGCGTTGGCCACCAACTCTGCCACGGACCTCCTCAAACAGGGTGCGGGTGAGTAGGCAGGGGCTGCCTGGAGCCCCGCTGCCATGGGGCGAACATGGCCTGGAGCAATTGCTCACCCCATGCCTGCTCTGTCTCCTCTTCCAGCCTGCAACGTCCTCTTTATCAACTCAGTGGAGATGGAGTCGCTCACGGGCCCCCAGGCCATCGCGAAAGCCGTCTCCGAGACGCTGGTCGCTGACCCCACRCCCACTGCTACTATCGTCCACTTCAAAGTATCTGCTCAAGGCATCACCTTAACAGACAACCAGAGGAAGTAAGAGCTCCCAGAGCTGCGTCCCCGGGTCCCCAGTGCCCAGGCATGTGTGGGACTTGGGTACCATGCTGGTAGCTGATTAGCTGTGACCCAGGGAGCATGTTGGCGAAGGACATCCCTGGGATGGCATTAGGCTGCTTGTAGGCAGGGATGAGCTCTGCCCTTGACTCCTGGAGCATCCCAGGGGAGACCTAGGGAAATGGCCCCCATGCTGATGAGGGCTCAGCAGCGATGGGCTGGTCCTGCTTCAGGCCGTGATGGTGGGGCAGAGGTGGGGGGCTCTCTGACTGTGGCTCCCTGCCTTGTGTTTCAGATTGTTCTTCCGACGACACTACCCCCTCAACACTGTCACCTTCTGCGACCTGGATTCTCAGGAAAGAAAGTGAGTGCCCTAGCCCAGGGGGAGCTCATCCCCCTGCCCTTCCCCTCCATCCAGGCTCCTGGGCTGCTTGGAGCAGGGTCTTTGCTTGCTCGGTCCCCCTTGCTCTGGAGAAGGGCAGGGATGGAGGGTACCCTCAGATACCCTGGGGAAACGCCAGCTTTTTGTGGTGACTTCTTGGTGTCTCCAAGCTGGGGGAGAGGTGCATCATCTTTGGATGCCARTTTACCCCCTTGGCTAGGTAAGGATCAGCTAACAGCCATGCTCATGAGTAATACTGGGGCTGCAAGAGCTGAGCCTGGAGCTCACAGCTCCCCAGCCGAGAGTCAGTGCTGGGCTGGAGGGAGGGGGCAGGCACCTTCGAAGAGTGCGGAGAAGGATCCTGGGCTCTGCAGGGCAGTCTGGTTAAGCTACTGTGGCCTCTCTGCTTGCAGCTGGGTGAAGGAGTGGGGTTGGGAGGGAGAGGCTGTGGAGAGCCAGCCCATCCAGATATGTGCACAGGCGTGCCTCCCCTGTGCACCCCTGATGGGCATGGCTGCAGACCATGGACCAGCTTGCGGGCGCTCCTGGGACTGCCATCTTTTTCCAAAGCACCAAACCTGTGAAAAATCCAGGACATCCCTGTGTCTGCATGGTGGTCCCCAGTGGGGTTGGTTTGGCAAACTATCTCATTGCTCTGTGGGGTGCAGCAGATGCAACTCCTCAAACCTCTTCTTCTCCTTGCAGGTGGACTAAAACTGATGGCAGCAACCCAGCCAAGTAAGTGCTTTCTGAGCTCAGTTCCTCTCAGCCCCCATTGGGGTGGCCCCTGCTTGCATTTGAGCGTTGGTTCCAGCAGGCCCTGACTGGGGATGCTCTATGCAGGGTGGACTCTTGATTGGCCATGAGATCCCCTATCCAGCCATGGCAGGCCCCTGAGGAGCTGCCTGGCACAGTGATGCCATCCTTCCCAATACATCCCCTGCATGCAAGCGATGTGGAGCTGGTCCGGCAGGCACTGGCACAGGGACCCTGTYCCACAGTGTGGAGGGATGCTTCCAYGGTTGGTGTCCCCACTGCCCTCTATGGGGAACAGTTTTCCTGGGCGCCGGGAGTTGGGCAGCAAATGCTAAAGGAGGAAACAGGTTCCTTGAGCTCACTGGGCTTTGCTAGCTTGTCTCGGGAGGGAAAAGAGCCTGGGACGCGTGATAGTGTGACAGGCCAAGCAAGATGGGAGAGAAGAGGTCTGTGGGGATGTGAGCAGGCAGGAAATGAGTGTGGTGTAGCCTCCATCCGATGAAGAGCTTTCCCACTCTGGGGTGGTGAGAGGCCGTTCCCCAAGGGACAGGCTCAACTCCTTGCTGCAGGAAAGTTTCACCCAAGCATGTGACCATGGTCCTGGGGACTCAGTAAGCATCTTTTGGCCCCAAATTCCTAGTCAGAGCAGGTACAGACCACACTGAACTGGCCTCACTGGAGACCGTCCTGGTGCCATTAGTGGGAGACTGGCTCATAGAGCAGAATGGCAGGGTAATATTAACCACATGTGAACCATGCAGTGCCATGATGACCCTGCTGGCTCTTCCCTTCCTTTCTTCCTCCTTCTCCTGAACCACGGGAGCACAGAGTTGCCAGCTGAGCCCAGTTCCAGGGCCTAATTCCCACTAATTTTAGCCATTATCTTAGCAAAGGGGTTTTTATTAGGATGCCCAGCTGCTGGGATATTTCCCCTCTTCAATTAGAAATGCCATGGCCTGGGCCTGTCTCACATTCTGTTCCCCTGTATTTATAACTTGAGTTTGCATGTTCTAATTAAAAAAGGGACATTTTATTCACTAAGGGAAGGATAGACAGGAATAACTGCATGGTCTCACCCAGCTCTGTGTGTGGCAGCACATGGGTCTGCTCTCCCCATGTCCCTGCATGGCCTTTCCAGTGTTAGAGGATCTCCCCAGTGCCTACCCCAATGGCTGGCCAGTCACACCTCTGTGGTTTCACCCAAAGGGAGGCAGTGCTGTGATCATTTAGAAGGTCTCTTCTTGGGGACAGCCTGGGGGAGGGTGACGGGAATGGTCAGAGCAAAGGAGCCAGGAAGGTTTGGTGGAGAGATGCTGGAAGGGAAATGCAGTGCTGGGCCTCAGAGAAAAGGCAGCAAAGGGAAGGGTAGGCTGGTCTTCATGTAGGCTGGTTGTCAAGATGTCTCACATGGTGTCATGCGGGATGGAAGTTGAGAGGGTGAAGCTGGACTGGCCCRTACAGGAAGAGTCTGGTATTGCCCCTTGAGTGAGCAGAGCTGGCAGCCCACGAGATACCCCTCAGAAAGGGTTTTGGGCAGAGCCCTGGGGCAGAAAGGCTTGCAGACAGCTGCCTGGGGAGCCCCAGGCTCCCCACCAGGGATCAGAGTTCCCTGTATTGCTTGCATCAGTCGCTGCGCCTCCCCCGATTTGTTGCCGGGGACCTCTCTGAGCCTCTCACCTTCTCCCACCCAGGCTCTTTGGCTTYGTGGCCAGGAAGCAAGGGAGCACCACAGACAACGTTTGCCACCTCTTCGCCGAGCTGGATCCGGACCAGCCAGCTGCAGCCATCGTCAACTTTGTCTCCAGGGTCATGCTCGGCTCCGGCCAGAAAAGATGAGCCGGCACTTGCGGGTGATTCTTGAATTTTGGAGAAGGACTTGGAGCTGATCCGAGAAGGAGTGCAAGGAAGTGCATTGTGGGAGAGGGAAGTGAATCGGGGGGGAGAAAGGGTTGGAATTTTGGAGGAAAACAGCAAACAACAAAAAAACCCAACAAAACCCCTAAGAACTCAACACAAGCCAAACACACACATAGAGGAATCAAAACCACGCACCTATGTAACAGAGCCACAGAGGCGCCCAAGGGGGAAGGACGTGGATGCATGTCCCATCGCAGGGAAGGTGACCAAATCAAAGCCGGCAGCRAGAGGTGCATTCTCAGCTTTTGGCATTGCGGTCCTGAGGCTGGACCAAGCGGTGATGTTCGCTCTGGACTGAACATGGGATTATGACTGACATGTGACATCTGGAAAAAAGAAGCCACCAGCAAAACCCGCAAGAGAAACTCCATCCCAACAGCTCTGTTTGCAAACATCTGTTGTGTGTTTGAAACAACCCATAGGAAATAAAACCCTGCCGGCACGTAAGCCAGGTCTGCAGAACAACGGAGGAGATGCCTGTGGAAACCTTTCCTTGCCTGGCTGCAGCAGAGGGTCCTTGCGGGCCCCTGTGCTTCTCCCCAAACCTGCTCGCTGCCTGGTGACTTGCTGGGGCACATGAGGGCTTGGTCTCGAATCCTCCCGTTCCCTGGGAGTTTGGCCTTGGGYTGATTGCTGGCCCAGAGCCTGGTCAGAGTCCAGGACTGGTCACAGGTGAGCGGTATGAGTCCACCCGGAGAGGGGGAATTGCAGCATTTCCACACACCTCCCCAGGCGTGCTTGTGCTCAGCCACGTGCCTGCCGCATGCGGCATCRTGTCCGGGGGCTCTGGCCGCTCTGCGCCTGGGAGAAGGCAAATGCACACCGGGAACTTTCTGGGTTGATCTAGAGTCACCTCCTGTCCTGCCTTCCCTTTTTCCCTCCTGTCACTAGTCCTCTTTGGCAGTTTTCTCCTGCGGCCTGTCACATTGTTCTCTTAACAAAAAGAAAAGGAAAGAAAAATATTGTAATAATAATAATAATAATAATAATAATAGTGGATGCTGGCACAGGTGGGTTTTCTGTGCAAAGCAATGGACCCGTGGCTAGCCCTATCTCTCTCTTCAGAGATGTGCAAACAGTTTTTAAATTGCATGGACGTTCAGTTGCACGAAAGGCGAATGACTACAAGTAACTGAGGCGCTTTTTACATTTTATTTTGGAGGCCACGTTAAAAAAAAAAAAGGAAGAAAATTAAGGAAAAAAAAAAAGGACCTGCAGTCACTGGGCAGATTTGGCTTGGTGGGGAGGTAACAGGTCCTCCGACAGGCAGCCCGCTCGGCCTGTGCATCCCCCCCGTAGTTGGCCTGCTGGAGGCTTGCATCTCCGAAAGTACTGTCGTTTTGCAGCGATTTAGGTGCCGTCGGCTTTTCCCTTCGCTTCAGGAGGTTCGTGCGGGGCGAGAGGGGGTGAAGGGTGAGCAGAGCAGCCGGGTCTGGCAGTGGGGGAGCAGGTGGAGGTCCCCAGCCCGTTGTGCTGCCCTGTGGGGTCTGGCTGGAAGTGGGGACACAGGGGGCACAGAGTGCCCTGGTCACACGTGCAGGTCCAGGGGCAGGAGGAATAGTCTGGATGGAGCCGCTGGGTTATTGAAAACAAGGGCTGAGCCCCCTGCTATGAACATCCTCCACTTAGAAGCCCCCCGAGCCAGAGGGGGACAGCCATGCCGCCGGTATCCCAACCTCCTGGGGTGTTGCGGCAGGGGTGCGGATGCAGCGACCTAACAGACGTGCTCTGCATGGGGGCAGGTGCCAGGCAAATGCCAAAACCAAGAAATCTTCAGTGCAAAGTGGCCCAGATGATAGGCTGTTGGGGGCAAAAATTTGAAACAGTGCTACAGCCCTGCAGAGCCCCCCAGAGAGCTCGCCTCCCTCAGACCGCCCCTGCCTTGATAGCTATAATATATATATGAGCTATACTGATAAAATATTGTAAGCTAATGAAATTTTAAGGAGGAAGAAAGGTTAAATTTACACTCCAAAAAATATTTATTTCTGCCATATTGCTTTCTGCGCATCATATCTCCCCCATTATATCCGCCTCCCCTCCTCTCCCTGCCCTGGGGGAACACCTGCACGTTATGAGAAAATCAAGAGCAGGGAAAATGCTACCAGGGCAAAGCCGCGGCTCTTGAGTCGAAGAGGGCGACGTCGGCCCTTCCTGGGCGTGGGGCCCTCTGAGTCCCCCCCTTTCCCCTTTCGGCTCCCCCTGACCTGCTACTGCTGGGAGCTGCAGAGCATGCGAGTGGCGAGCGCAGCGGGCGGGCATGCGTGTGACYGCGAGCGTGTGCGTGTGCATGTGCGTGTGCGAGAGAGCGAGCGAGCGAGCGAGCGGCGTGAGCGCGCAGAGGGGGCTTTCGTTGCTGGAGACTTGTTATAAAGCATTGGATATGGAGCGGGGAGTTGGTTGCGAGACTGCAGCAGGATGGGGGGGTGTCGGGGGGGCTTCCCCCCCCCCGCCGCTGCTCCCCGTCTGCATGGATGTGAGGATCTTTTAATTTTGACGTTTCAAAAGCGATTCCCTCCTTCTGCGAAATTCAAGCAAGATGAAAAAAGAAATCTCACCCGTAATCTCCTCACCCTGCCTTTAACCAATTAGAGAAACACTGTGTCTATAGATATATAAATATATATTTTTGAAAGTCTCTATTTTTCAGACTTCATTTTCTCACCACTAAGAAAGAAAAGAGATGATAATAATGTAATTTTATTTTAATCTGCTGCCTCGGAAACTGGTGCTTGAAACTCCTATTCATCTTTTTCTCCCCATAAAATGAAGCAGATTAAAGCACCCCAGAGATGTCACGTATAAACCGACCACAGCAGATACCTGCCGATAACATCATGCCTGCTTTGAGCTGTGACCTGCTCACGGCTTAAATACTAACTCACTAGCTGAAGACAGAGATTTAGACCGTGTCCAAATCTCGAATACTAATWAAATCGTCTGACGATTATATATATATTTTTAACACAGAGCTAATCACCTTCCAGTGGCATAGCCAGGTGTTTGTCAGCTACCTTTAAAGGCACTTTTCTTCTTTTATCTCCTTTTTTTAAGTTACATTATCATGTGTAACTGCTCTTTCTGTCCCCAATTCCCTGGAAGAGACCGTCAGCTGGTGTTGAGGGGTCACCCAGGTCCCTGTGCCAACCGGGGCCGGCGGGGACCTAGTACCATGTTGATATTTTTCTTTACGAAAGGGACAGAAAAGATTCTTTGKTTTTTCTTTGGTTTTAAATGCAGTCATGGTATTTGAGATTCGAGCTTGTGCGAGTTAAGCCCAGCATATGTTTCGTTGTAATCACACTGCCGTTTTCAGCAGCCGGATGTTATCTCTCTCTCACACACACAGACACATCCCTCATTCATGCACAAAGAACTGCATATATTCTTGCCAAAGATATCCTTAAAAACGCACTTTTCCCCCCCATATATATATATTTTTTTTGCGTGTGTAAATTTATTGTATGTGCTCTTTTTGTGTTGGTTTGTTCTTTGGAGAACCCCTTTACCACCCCTCCTCCCTTTGCTGTCGATTTTGCTGCCAGAAACACTCCCGATGGAGGTTCATTTGCTGTGTGTCCCAAAAAAGTGGGCGATCCGTCGCAGAGCTGACCCGGGGGTGGGGGATCCCGCTGGCTGAGGACCGCGAGGCGGGTGGTGCCTGGCCCTCCCCATGGCATGTGAAACATGGGGTGCCTGTTCGCGGCACCTGCCTCCCCTGGAAACAATTTTGGGGGAGCATCCGTGTCATTGCATGCTGAAGGGKTGTGCGGTGGACCAAAGGGGGTCCCAGATTCTCACGGTCTTTCCCGTGGGCAAAAGTCCCCTGTGCCCGGTGTGGAGAGGGGGACTCGTTCCCCATTTATTTAAGCAGCCAAATCATGCAAGTTCAGGGTTGCTCTGGATGCAGCAGTTGCCGCCTGGATCTCCCACCCTGGAGCACAGGGGGCACCGGGCTGGCCTCAGCCCCCTCTGCCAGCCCAGGGCCACGTGCCTGCTCAGCCCAGCCTCCCAGCATTGATTTTTTCATCAAGTTTGAAAGACTGAACCAAAGGGCAAAGTGCGCTGGGGCTGAGCAAATTCCCACCCAGCAGGTCGGGCGGGGAAAGGAACCAGTTGCCTCAAAAACCCAGACAGCAGCAGCAGCAACAAAAAGCAAAACCTTCCCATTGGAGCAGGCAGGAAGATCAGACAGCAAAGGAGCCCGCAGGGGCTTGTTTGATTTCGTTCGTTTGTTTTGCAAATTGTGAGGTTGGTTTGGGGTTGCTATTTTTTTTTCCTTAAAAAGGAAAAAAAAAAAAAAAAGGAAAAGGAAGCAACCCGATGTTTCTGTTGGTGGATCCTGTGCTGCCGTGTTACGCGTGTTATTTTTGTTTTTGTCTTTGTTACTTTGGGAACGTTACAGATTTATTTGCTAATCAGTGTTAATGAACAGTTTAAAACTTTTAGACTTTCCCATTTCTGTGTATTTATATAGATGGAAAAATACGTTATATTTTGTATCTTTGTGCCCAATAATGTGGTTGCGTGTGTAAAGATGACTTCGGTCACACCATGTCCATGTGCGAATGTGACTCTGCTTTCATCTTCCCCTTTGTACAGATGTCTGATTCTTTGCAGTTCATTGTATGGCTTTATAAAGTGGTAAAAACAAAAATCAGTTATATAAAATATACTGTTGCTTGGAATGCCAGCTTGGTGTCTGGATCACTGGAATTGTATCTTGAAATTTAAGGGAGTGCAGGAATAAATGCTCTATTCTTTTTGCACAGGGAAAAATCTGCCGGGTGCCGCGTTTTCTCCGGGCTGTCTTTTCCTCGACAGCGGATTCGGGGCCCCAGGACAGACGCGTGGGGTGGGCGTGGGAAGAAGGAGGGGTTGCTCGGCTTGTTGTCAGCCTGGGACCGCAGCTTGTGTTCACCAGATGGCTGTTAACAGAAGAGCCCAGCAACTTCCTATAGGGCTCCAGCTCTGGTTTTGTCCTTCGTTTGGCAGGCAGGGGACCTCTCCTCCTTGCTGTGCCCCTTGCAAGGACCAGGAGCTCTTCAAATCCTGCTGCTCAGTCCCAGTTTGCCTTTACGCACTGAAGGGGCATGAGTGGACGATGCCCCCAGGCGAACCCCTTCCTGCAGAGCTGGGGACCGTGGCTGTCCCCATCCCTTTTCTCTCTCTGGCCCTGAGGTCTGAGCAGTGCCACCTGCCCAGCCCTGGACACCTCCTTGGAGTCCATCTTTCCCCCTGCCRGGGAGCGGGATGGGGCTGATGGCGACACGGGGTCTTTCGTCTTTGCTGGAGCGCTGCTCCCGTTCAATCCCACTCTTAGCGCTCTTCAGAGCTGTCCCGCTTCCCGGTGCCCAGCAAAACAAAACAGCTCCCCCAGAAGCTTCAGCCCTGCTTTTTCCACTGCTCACGGAGCAATTCCCAGCATCTGTCAGAGTCCTCAGCCCCCAGCTCTCTGGCTCTGCTCCTTTCCCTCCTTGCTGAGTTGGTGGCCAAGACCCGGCCCCCGGGATGGATTGAGTTTAATTATACAAGAAATATCAGCCAGAGCAGCGGCAGTTTCCCTGGCGCCAGTGCTGCTGCAGCTCAGAGGCTCAGAGCTTCTCTTGGGAGCTGAGAGCACTAAAAATACCTCCTGCCTTTCTCTAAAATAGCTTCAGGGCGTGGAGCGGGTGGAGGGGGCTGCTTGCAAGGGTACCCCATGCCATGGGGCTTGGGCTGGGAGGCTAAGGCAAGAGGGGGGGAAAAAAAAGGGGGAGGAGAGGGGAAGGTTTCTGGCCCCCAGAAATAGTAGCGAGGCTGTGGGTGGGCACCCAAATGCCGCACTGTCGAAGCCAGGCTGCTCGGAGGGACCTCGGGGTGTTCCTGGCGCCTGCCAGCCTTGGCCTTGCTGCCCCCCTCCCACCCACAGTGAGACAAGACCTGCAGCCCCATCTCCCTATCCAACAAAGTGGGCAAAATGTTTTCTTGCTAGCTGCTCGTTTTCACTTTTTTCCCCAGTTCCCCTGGAATTCCTCYTCAGCAACTGGGGAGCCGGCACCAGCTGCCTGCCCATTCCCAGCATGCCAGTGCAGCTGGGAGCCGCTCTCAGCCGTCTCTCTTGGGTCTCCCCTCCGTAGAGAGCAGAGATGGCGAGTGGCTGGTGAGGTGGCAGGGCACAGACAAGACTATTTTGTCGAGAGCCGTAAACTGCTGTGCATTTCCTGCCTTCCCCCCTGTCCCCCCTGCCTTTTCTGCAGTTAATTCCCCATTTCCTTTCCAAAATTCCTTGGGAGCTTCTGGTTTGTGTTTTTCCTTGACATGTTCTTATCTGCCACCTGCTTTTCCTTGCTGGGTTTCACAGTGCAGGCTTTTTGGGTTGGGTTCTCCCTCTTTGCATCTTGCTGCTATCTCCAGGCCAGGCCCACAGCTCTGGTGTGACCATCAGCAGGCACTGGAGAGGCAGGTCCCACCAGCCTCATGCCAGGAAACTTTGTCTCCCTATTGCATCTCCCCATGACTATCAAGTCCCCTCTTTCAGGTTCCTAAATCAGGGATTTTCTTCTAATTTCAGCCCCTGCTCTGGAGTGCTCTGGGCCACCCAGGGAGTATTTCTTGTGGGGCTGTGAAAGGCAGTGAAGTCCTCTCTGCCATCAGCCTCCCAGAGAAAGAGGTGGGCGCATTGTTAGGCAGAAAAGCAGCCAGGAAATGATGAGTTGGGATTGGGGTGCTAAGCCTATATGGAGGCCAAATCTTTCTAACTGATCTGCTTGCAAATGTGGCCAGGCTCGAAGAAACCTTTTTTTAACAGATTTTAAAGACAGCAAACACAGGCCCTGGGACTCACTGGGTTATTGGGTTACAGGACATTGCTGGCAGCCTCACAGATAAGGGCTACCAGGAAAGCCAGCCCCCGAGACCAGGGGCAGCCCAGGAAGGAGGAGTGCTCCTGGGGAGAAATGCCTGGAAGTGGGTCTGTTACCCCTGCCAGCATCACTTTCCATTGACTAAACTAGAAACAGCCCTCAGATGTGGAGCGAAACCAGGGTCATTGTGGTGGGGATGGGGCAGTTTCCTCTTCTTTCACTTTTCCTCTCTCCCAAACTTCTCAGCAGTGCTGGGCCTCCCTCATAAATGTCTCCAAGAGGACAGAAAGCATGATACAACCTGGCTTTTCCCAAGCCAGGCAAAGGCCAGTAGCCACACAGCCTCTACAGGCCAGAAAGGACTCGGTGTGAGCAGCGCCCTCACTGGGGTGGGGGCAAATTCTGACCATAGCTTCACCCTGTTTGGCAAATGGTGGCCCTGTCCCCTGTCTTGCTGCAGCCACTGAAGCCAAACCACCCCAATCACAAATTACCTGTCMATCCACATTAGATCCTCTGCCACAGCAACACACAGAGCACTGAGGCTGAGGTATTCACCCTCTTGGACCCAACTGATGCCACATCACTGCCTTCTAAACACCTGTGTCCCATTTCCCAGACCGATTTAGGAGCTGCAGTGTCATGGGCGGGAGGAATTAGGATGTGAAGCAAAAAACAGACTCAAGGGGTTTAAGTCACTCAAGCCTGTTGTAAAGTTTGATCCCTGTTCCTCTCAGGCTTGCAGAAATGAAGGTGAGATGGGTGTGCTGAGCAAACTACTGCCAGCCACACATGCACACACACATACACCCCTGTGCATATGCACCGCACCTGCTCTGGCACAAACATGCATGTGAGCTTGCTTTTTGGCATGGGCTCTCTGACACACATGCACACGAGCCCCCACGGGGAGGACAGTGCCTGCGTGAGTGGTGGTGTCTTCCTGTAGGTAGCAAACCCCACTGCAGCATCCGGGATGTTGCTGCTGAATTACCGCATCCCTGAGCTGCTTGGTCACTGCGTGTGGCAGTGACACCCCAACCCACTGGTGGAGGGGGCACAGGCCACTTGCCCAAGAGCCTGGGGCTCCTCTGGGCATGCAGAGAAGGTCTGAGCAGCACAGCACCCCTCTAACCCTCTGCGGCCTCCCTAACGTGTTGTTCAGGGGCATTAGAGGTGAAAGACGGGTCAGTCAGCTTCTCTGGACCCAGCAGCCTCCCTTGGAGCTTCCTCCTTAGCCTTTCCCTGGGTGGGGGACTGGGGCAATTGCAGGGGACACAGCCATCCCAGCACAGCCTGGAGAAGCCCGTTATAGGGCTGATGGTGAGCAAAGCCTTCCCAGAAACAGCCTTAGAGGCTTCATTGTTGCCTTGGGGGGATGTTTCTGTGTGGAGAGGAATGGCAATGTGCAGTGCATGGTGTGGGTGTTTTGGATAGAAAGGGCTTTTCGAGAGGGACAATATGATACTTAGGGATGGTGTCCCTGGGAAGGGAGCGGAGCTGAATCCCTGGATGTGTTCAAGGGCAGGGAAAAGAGGGGCTGAGTGAGTGCCTCCTTAGAGCAGGGACAGGGTAGGAAGACTGGGCAGTCCTCCTGCCTTGTGAGGATCTGGCTCCATCTACAGGGATGTGCCTCCAAGTGACTGAGGCCTTGGACTGATGCACCCCCAAATCAGGCTGGGCAGGAGATAATGTCTCCCTGCTTGCAGCCAGCTTCTCCTGAGGTTTCTCTCCTGCAGCACACCTCCGAGTCGTACTCCTTCTGCTCTGCAATGTGGGGATGAGTGCAGATGCAAGTAGGTCTGTATGTTGCTGAGATACAGTGACTTAGAGCCTGTCCCGCAGCTGCAGGACTGGAGTGTGATAGGGGCACCTTGAGCTGGGTGCAGAGTGCTCCCAGCACTGCTGGTCCCAGACCTGCATGCTCTGCCAAGCCCTGCCCATCTTTCACATGAGCAAAGCTTGAAGATGCTCCTGGGCAGGCCTTAACTGCTGGCCTCCATAGCAGTACTGTGTAGTTTCCATACAGCCAGTGCTCCCAGGAGTGGACTCTGGCTGCGAGTAAGGCAGGGAGCTGAAGGTGGAGACACAAGGTCCTGGACATGCATTCAGAGCAGAAGCATGGAGAATATCACAGGGGACTGCAGCTTATGGCATGCAGTCCAAGTTAAATCAGGCAGGTGTTTTAACAAGGCAGCCTAATTCAAAAGCTGAGGTGAGTAAAAGTGGAGTGAGACAGTTCTCTTCTCTGGTTAGCAAAGGCCCATCGTGTCATCTCCCTGGATGACCCTTATGTCAGCAATTGTAGGTGGGCATGAAGTAGTAACAAGTAAGAGTCCAGCCTGTTCCAGCAGGCAGGATAGGTCTATTTAGAGTCAGGTTAAACAAAACAATGTCAGTTAGTGAAGGGATGTGAAGTGCCCTGTTCACAACCTCTCTGCCCCACTGCAGGACAAGGAGGTTCTTCTAATGCACTCAGTGGTCCTTTGTTTCCCACCTTACTCATGCTCTACCTTGTGTCTGCTTTAAACTACAACACTGATGACCTCCAGCCAGATGTACCTATGTGTCCTTGTCATGGGATAATTCAAGCAGAACTGGCTTCTGTCTGCCAGTGTGTCGGTGGTCCCAGGGCCATTCACACACTTCTACCTGTTGGCTCCCACCCCATTTACTCTGTCCCATTGCAGTGGCCCAGGGTCTGACTGAACAGCGTAGTTATGGGAGGAGGGGAGAGAGACACCAGGTTTGAAGTACCCTGTGTTTCTGTGGCCTTTGGCAAGAGGACAGCATAGCTCTTTGGAAGCCCCAGTTTTACTCACATTCTCTAAGAGCCTGGGGGAAAGGGAGGAGGAAGAAATGAATCTCAGCCTCCCTTCCTGCCCTCCTCATTCCTATGTGAGGCTCAGGCAGTGTACAGCAGAAACAGGCCTGCAGTTCATCTCCAGTCAAAACCAAGCCTTCTCTGCGTGTCACCAGGGGCTTGACATATYAGCAGGTGGTCCCAGCAGGAAATTCCCAGACAATGGCAGGGAAAAGACAGTTTCACCCCAAAATGGGGGTCATCTTTTTGGACTCCAAATCCCTCCTYTCCATGTCTCTGTCTTCCAGATGGAAGGGACAGAGGCAGGTGTCTCCTTCTTGGTGATTCTGGGACAGCAGTATGGCTTTGTCGGGACCACTGGTTGGCACAGTTACTCTTCTGTCCACTCCGGCAAGGGATGCACCAAKAACCACCTCTGGACAGGTGGGTGGGCTGCAAATCACCCAGTACATTGCATCCCCTGAATGAGTCTGACACCTCCCCTGCCTTGGCAGGGCTTGTCGGGGATGGATGCTCACTTATACCCTGGGCAGTCACACCTGGAAGGGAATCTGACCTGCAACAGCAAAGCAAAAAGAAAAATGTGGCTGAGATGCATCTCCTTGTGGTGATCCTTGCCCTCCTTGATGCACTGGAAGGAGACAGTGTTACAGCCATCAGCCTTGGCATGTCCTTTGTTGCAGCTTTCTGGTGGTGGTGGTGATAGGGTCCTGCTCTGGTACTTGAGTCAGGGCATTATGTGTAGGATGTGTGCCAGACACATGGGTCAATCCCCTGAGAGGGCAGGTGTGAAACACACATGCACACAGGTACCCTTGCATATGTGTGTATTCACTATGGAACAAAAATGCCCCTCTGATCTTTTTTCTCCCATTCCTGTCAACCCCAAATTCCAGTGCTATTTTCTCCTTTTCTTCCCCCTAGCCCCTCAAAAAAAAAAAAAAAAAAGGAAAGAAAAGAAAAGAAAAGAAAGAAAGAGAGAAAAAAAAGAGAAGGTGAGGAATGCAATATTTGCAAGCTCATTGTTTTAAACCTCCAACAACTGGATAAAACAAGCCACCAGTGAACAGCTTCTTGTGACTGTACACAGAGCCTTTGCCAGAAGAGCTGGGCTCTAATGAAAACAGTATGTGGGAGGGGAGATTGCATTTAAATCAAAGCAATGATCTCTCAGCTCTAGTGTAGCAGAGTGCTGCTGGGATGCACTACATTTGCTCAAGAGATCTGCAGAGAGGAGGAGAAATGTGGTTTAACACTGAAGCTGGGTGCCCAGACGCTTCCCTATCTTTGCTGTCTGTGGAGCAGTTCATGTGAAAGCAAACTTTCTTAATATGAGATGCTTAGCAAATGTGTTAGACTCTTATTCCCAAAGAGAATTGATCAGTCTAATGTTCCTTTTCTTTGGCTTTACTGACATCTCAGTTTTTCCAGTGCTGACGGGTGGCTTTGCTCAGCTGCTCTCACCTCTCCCTGCTCTCCAGCTGGGAGAGCAGGGAGGAAACATTCAACCACCATCCTCTGGTTCACCCACCTGGTCCCTCTAGAGTTTTACTGCAGTTTTGTAAGGCCCCTGAGAGATGACTGCATGGATTATATGCACGGAGTGATTTCCAGAATGCCACAGCTCTGCCTGCATCTGGCTCTTCTTGTGCATTTAGGGTCCTTGGAGACCCATGGCCACTGACATCTCAGCTGAAAGCTGTCTCTCCTTCAGCTGACACTAGAAAGTCAGGTTCACTCCCACCAGCTTTGCCTTGTGCTCCTCAGCTTCCCATGGATACTGTACACTCACTTGGGAGGGTAAAAAGGGGGTCCCTGACCACTGTTTGGGCAACACTGTCTCCTTCATGCCTGTCCCTGGCCCTTGTTTCTGGTACCTCAGGAAAGATGCTACTCTTGCTCCTTAGCTGGGGAGATGGTGCCCAGGACCACAGGGACCATCCACAGTTGAGAGGAGGGAGGAAAGGCTGTTTGTGGAGACAGCAATCTCCCTGGGAGCACCGGAAAGGTTTGTAGGACRTGCTTAGGATGCCTGGGACATGTGGAGCAGCCAAGCTGACATTTTGGCCCAGTGCCACTCGGTAAGACGTGAGGAGAATCAGGAACCTCTGCCAAGGTCCTATTTTAAAGCAGCCCCCCTTGAACCCTTTGATATAGATAGCTGTGGAGATAGGCTTTCGCATGTCTTTATAACTCACATTTCCATGTGAGAGAAACCTCAGCCTTGCTCAAGCAGGCTGCTATCAGCCTCAGCCAGGTGTGATGCAAGCAATAGCAGTCCTTCATTCCCAAGGGCCCCCCTGCTCCTGTCTCAGCTGGTGCAGAGGAAGATCCTAAATACCCTCCAGCAAGGAGAAAGTGTTTGTCTCCCAGCTTTCACAGGAATCTGGTACTTATTCCTAAGTTTCCTCCTCTTCACACCACTGGGGAATAGGGAAACAGCCCCTCTTTAGACACTTTGGAAACTGCCACACTAGGGAAAGGAAAATGACTGTGTAGGGTGTGGGGCACAAACTCAGGGAACCTAACCACCAGGCCACCCTGCCTCGCAAATCCTCTCTGAAGTCAGTGCCCTGCTATCCCATTGCTGATCTCTCTCTCAACCTCATTTTGACCAAGCCTCATTTCAGAGCCACCAGATCTTAGGGAACACAGGTGGAGATACTGCAGGGTTTGGCAATGCAAGTCCCAAGACAAAACTGGTGCTCTGAACTCTTGTGGCTGCTTCCCTCTGCCCCCTTAACATTGTTCTCCCACCCATTTCCTCCCTTTTTTGGTGTCTCTGGAGGTCCTGACCCTGACACTGAGCCTAAAGATTTATGTTTGTCCACCTGTGGTAGCGAGAGCTGAGCTCAGTGCTGGCAGTGGGAGGTCAACTTTGAGAAGGAGGCTGCCACAGAAAAACTGATGGTGTCTCCTGTCTCCCCCTTAATTTGTCATGGGAGACCTTCTATTATTCAAGGGAAAAAACTGTGTGCTTGTAAGACCCTCTGCTCTGGATCTAGTCTTCCTTGTGGCCGGAGGAGAGGCTGTTTCCTAGCATTGTGGTCTTGTACCACTAGAGGTCGGCCGGTCCCTACCGATGGGACTGCTAAAAGCAAGAGAATAGAGCAGTAGGCCAAAGATGACTTCAAATAGCTTGGCTGATGGAGCCTTGTGTGTGTGTATGTGACAGATACTTCCTCTCATATTGACATTTCTCCTGGCCCCAGGCCAGCTTTCCAGGCTTGGTGCTGTTCCTCTTACAGATTGGTGTATTTGACACGCTAGAAGAACGTCAGGTCTTTAAGGGCAGGGAAGTGTTGGAATAGCTGGAGTGCCAGCTTTTCCTGGAAAAAAAAGGTTCAAGCAGACAGCCAGTGCTCACAGAGCTCTGACAGCCTCAGAGGCCAGCCCCAAGGATTGGCAAGATGAAGAGAGATACTCTCACTCTTACAGAGATGAGTCTTGTCACTGGTTGTGCTCCCCTACAGCTTGGTGACCCACAGGGACTGATGACTTCTTGTCATGCCCTCAGGATCTTGCATTGAGTGTGAAACCTTTATAACCAGTCAGGTCTGGGTCCCAGACACTGTCAGTACAATTACGATTAGGAATTCACATCATGGGAACATCCGCAGACTTTGATGAAGATCCAGCTCCTGCTTTGCTCAGTTCTGTCCATCCATAGAGTAAGGGGAAAGGCTGGCCGGGCACACCTTGCAGCTGGGTTGAATTCTCTCTGTTGCTGGCGAGGGCCCTGGAGAAGGCAGGTTACAATTAAACTGCATGTATTATTTGGAGTCCTTCTTCAGTTCACCAAAACTGTAAACAGCAGGTGGTATGTCTGCTGTGAACATTGCATTAAATGGATAGTGAAGGACAGGAGCTTTGATATACCAGCTACTCCCCCTGCCAGAGGGACCTGAAACCACCCTTTGTGCAGCTCTCCTGCCTGGCTGACTTGCATGGTCCCAGTTCTTCTTGTAGGCCCTTTATCCAAAAACCATGCAATATAAGCCCAACACAGCTGGCTTGCTTCGGGAGAGCTAAGGATTAAACTATGCTGAGGCAGAAATCGTGTCAGCAATACCACTAGTGGCTTTTTGTGCCAGGACTCAGCCATCCTCTGAGCTGGTTGGAGATGGGCTATAGGCAGAGCTGTAGGCAGTCCCAGACCCACATTGCTTTGCTTGCCTGGACACACACCAGTCTTTCTCACTGTTTGTAAAAATTCAAGGACCCTCTCCTCTTTCTGGAACATGACCCCCAAATGTCTACCCAAGAGCTTTTGTGTATTGTCTGCCCACAGCTAGACTCAGCTCTGAGAAGTTCTGTTTCACTTTTATTTCTTCACAGGTTATTTGTTTGCTTGTGTATAAGAGGTGGTATCTGTCTCAGTCATTGGTTTCCCAGTTGCCTTGCAAAATGTTACACACCAGCAGTGGCCATGAACCACAGGTTGATGATGAACTCACAGGGTGATTTGTCATCAGATTTTCAGGTCTCAAATAGTTTTTGGAAGGGGAATGTAGTTCCCTAATTTTCCTGTCTAAGTCCCTGAGGGAGTGAACCACTCAAATGATGTGCCTGAATCCCCCGGGTAGCAGCCAGACTTGATTCCCTCCAGATGCTTTCTAAATGGCCTTCAGATATCTCTCCTTTAGGAGAACAGCATGGTACCTAACACCCAGTTTGGTGCGTGGCTCAGACAGACTGCTCCCCACCAGCTACTTCCAAGAACTCAGCAATTCAGTGGCTGCTTCTGAAGTCGCCAGGCTTTTAGTCCTGCCAAACCTTCTCCGAGGAGATGGTGATGACAGAGTTCACTTTACAGGAGTGCAGAAGCAAGCCTACCTCCAAATGTGGTCCCTGCCAGCTATGGAGAAGTGGGTGAAAGAAACTGCAAAGCCCTGAAAAATCAGACCTCTGCACATGTCATGACCATCCCAGGAACGGAGGGAACCTTGCTGGGTGGAAGTCAGCTTTCTGCTCCTGGGCTCAGCTCTTGACTTTAAAAGGGACTGAGACTTAGCTGATTTGAACATAGTATCTCAGTTCTTTCATTTGTTACCTAAAGGAGGCCAATTTTTGTAACTTTTGGAAACTCATTTCATGTAATCATAACCCCACGGTACAGGAGAAAAAATACTTTAAATAAATACCGGCATGTTTTGTGACACAAAAACCAGATAGAGTGTATGGAAAATATAACCTCCTTCCATCTGGAAATGGCCTGGGATTATCTACTTGTTCTTGTAACTCATTTTCTACATGTCTCTGCTTCAAGGGTGATTTACTGCAAACATCTCTGTGTTCCCTTTGCTGTATTGATTCATAAGAAATCTTTTCACAGTGAAATCATACTTTCCATGCACCAAAAAGAAGGCAGATAGAAGATGAAGAATATTATTGTAACAGGAAAATGGTTGGGACAAAGAAAGCTTATAATTTTGTAAACAGAGGTTGGGAGGAGGCTTTTGGGATTGAGTTTCTGGGCAGCGAGTCAGAGGGTTTTTCTTTTCTTATTTTTAAGTCTCTACTGGCAATTTCTACAGCCCAGAAAGAAATAAATACAAACATTTCCCTCCTCCTGCCTCCCCAGTACAGCTCTGATAGCTCAATTAGCAGAATTGAGAATTTGATGAAGGATGTGCCCAGGAACCTTGCTGTCTTGGACAAAAGTTTTAAACTTAATGGTCTTGTCCCACTGCTGACAACTTGCCAGAGAGGATTTAGCAAGATGCTATCTTCTACTGCTGAATGTTTAAATGACCAAAGCCAAGGGATTTCGTGACAAAAATGCAATGGTGTCACCCATCCTGGGAGGCAAAGAGGAGGCAAGGCAAGCACTTTTCAACTAAAATGAGTTTTTGAGTTGCTTGAAATTGTCTTTTTTTCCATTGGAAAAAAAAAGACAACAATCTCCTTCCCCTCCCATTAGTCACAGTGAGTAACTGGGGGGAGGGCATGATGGTGGTGGAAAGGAATGACATTTGGCTAAGAAAAACAGTTTATGGTATTTGCAAATATTTAGCAAAGCAGGTGATTACTGTTGTTTTGCTTGCTAAAACCATTCTCTTTTGGATAACCCAACATTTTTTGTGGAATAATCAGAAAAAATGTGCAGGAAATTGTGAAATTTTTTTGCTATTTTTGTCTGGTTCTACAATTGCCAACGATGACCAGTTTGGTTTCTAAACATTGCCACTCTGCTGGGATAGCTTATTGGGAAGGCATGTGTGGAACTGCTCCTCCTGAGGGAACCGTTCTGCGTTGCCTGTGAATCCTCAGCTTCAACATGTTCTGGCATCAAGGAACATGAGAGAGAGAAAAATCATCAAGCAACTTCTGGGCTGCTCCATGCAGCTCACCTGGAACTGATTTTCAAGGGACCCATCTTTCATCTGATGTAAATCAACATAACTCCATGCTCTTTTCTTGGTTAGTGTATTTTCCATAAATCTTGTATTTGGGCAGGGAAGAGATCTGCTTGTTATAGATGGTCTTTCTGTGCCCACTGTTCTGCCTGCACCTCCTGAGGCTGTGTCCTACAGAAGGGTTGGAGATATTTATGAGCTCTGGGCCTCTATTTCAGGTGTCTACCCCAATAGGGGAGACAAGTACTTGGCTGGGACATTTTATATGTGTGCAGAAAATTTCTGCTTGGGAAGAACCAGCAAAATTCCTTTCTGGGGCACACGGCCTTTCCAGGTTCAGTGCCAGTGACACATCTGGAGCTGCTGATCTGGGGTCTGGGGCCTTGTAAACTCCAGCTCTGGTTTCACAGCTTTTGTGAACTGCCTTGGAAAAGCCTCCAACCTTCTCATCCAGGTTCACCACCTCCTTTCCCAGCTGTAAAAATAACCCAGGGTGGGACAGAGAGCTACACCCTCTCTCCTTCCCGTGGACCTCAGCAGATGTTTTGATGGATGGTGAAAGCCAACTCTGTGGAGGTGTCAATGGAATTTGGCTGCAGAAGGRACTTGGATTATTCTGTCATTCATCAGGGCTGTGATAGCTGCCTGACAATTGGCAAAATCAGCTCATTTCATTCAACCAAGAGTGAAACTCTAGATCTTTCCCTATGCTCTGGTTGAAGGTCTTTCCATCTGTCTGCATGCCCCCATTTCCTGTGTGGCTCCAGCCAGCCAGAGATGGCCAGCAAGTGAGATTTCAAGATGGTGATAAGGTTTAGCTCTGACTCAGGCAGATGCAGGGGCAAATAGCCTCAGATTAGTTCAGCAAGGTTGACGAATAAAATCATTCCTTGTCTTTTGCTTCTCTCCCTGCAGCCAATATCTTTTGCTGTCAGCTGTGATCCAAAGGGATGTGGGTGCTACTGGACCAATTGGAAAAGGTTTTGGACCCAGAAAGACTCTCACATTTGTACTTTCTTGGACTGTGTGTCTCATTTTAACTGCAGTGCAGTGATGGGGAAGGAAGTGTTCACCCCAGGCATTGAGACAGAGATGTGGAAACTCTTGAATTCACTGGTAAGCTGGAAATATGGGAGACAGTTCCCTACACATTTGGACTTAGTCTAACAACTGTGTTTTCTCTGCAGCTTTCTCCAGTTTCTCCTATTGTGTTTTTCTGATCCTTCCAAGTATGCAGGCAGGAATGTGGAAGAAGAGCATCCCAAGGATATGATACAGGGGACTGGCTCCACTGCATGGCATCATTTTATTTTCCTCGCAAGGCTTTCTGGGTCAACTTGGAATCTCTCTCTTTCTTTTCCAGTGCAGGAACCACCTTCAGGAAGAGAACGGGAAGTCAAGATTTGTGGTAGGAGCGGCAAGTTGCTTCTAGTGTGAATCTCATTACTAGCTGCAGGAGGAAGCAGTACTTCTTCCCACTGTGACTCTCTGGGGCTCTTTGGGATGGCTGTCCTATTCCTCTGCCCTGCTTGTCCTCCTCAAATCACAGCTGATACACTTAATTCTGGCCTGATGAGACTGCTACAGCAACATTGGGCAATCCACCAGAGCTCGGGGAAGCTGCCCAAGTCCTGTTCATTGACAAGTTCTTTATGGCTTTCCCCCTCCAGCACCTTTTGCAGTTGTAGTGTCCATCTCTCACCTGGCCTAGTTTCTACATGCCAGCTTAGTCCAGGGGGTCCTGTGGGTCCAAAACTGAGATGTGACAGAGCAGTGAAGCAAAATGCAGAGTACTGCAAGGGTTCCCAACTCCTCAGTTCATCCCAGCTTCTTATTTCATCTTTCCCTTTGCACGTCCTTTGAAACAGTAATATTTTGCTCTCTGAGGCCAGGATGCCTAGCCTGCTTCTTGAAGCTTGTAGTCTCATGCTGCAAGTCAATGGTTATCTTTGCCCGCTCTCCTGTCATCACTTGTGATCAACACCCAGGGCTTCTGAGGGAGGGATAAAAATATCATAATGCATATAATTGAGCCGTACCATAATATAGGTATAGGGAAATCCCATGATGCTGAATCTTGAGCCCAGGCTAGTGGTTTGGAAAAGGTTCGTCAGCTTTGGATCACTTTCAGGGTCTGTTCTGCTAACAAGATCCCTGTTCATGTCAGAAGATGTGTCGCTTAGTGAAAGCGACAGACAGTGTGGTCTAGTGGTCAGAGCACTTCCTCATAATTGCCATGACTCTAACGATGACCCCTTTTGGGCCCGAGCCACTCACTGAATTCTGTGTTTCCTGAGGAAGTTCTTTGACTCAGCTGCCTTCAGTCCTGAGAAAAGGGGCTGCTCAAAGATGTGCTTTCTTCATCTGCATGGCAAGGGCTGACATGACCTGGCATTTGGTGATGCGGGGAGAAGTTTCAGCTGTTTTGTCTATTACAGACACCAGGGGAAGGAGAGAAAACTGCCAGTGAAGGAGCTGCTGGGTTGCAAAGGTGCCTATGTCTCCATGTTATTATGATCAGGCATTTTTAAATAGTATTTCTTAGATCTTCATGTGAGGAGATGCCTGGAGAGTTTGTATCAAGCCAAGCACCCAGACTACAACCCAAACTTGCCTCCCAAGGAACTCCGGAGCACTGGTGGCTTGTATGATGGCCTGTCCAAAACCCTGACCAGAACCTGTGGCATGGATCCCTGTTTCAAAAGCACAGCAAAACTGATGGGTGCTTAGTGGAGATGTTTCATTTCCAGGTTATATCTGGCAGCATCCCTCAACCACAGATGAAATGACATGTTCTACCTGTCTACCAAATGGATATGATCCTTTTTTCACAAGGAAGAGGCACAATTCTCTCTCTCCATTGCCTCCTAGATTACAGTGGGAGCCTATGAAGGAATCCAAGACTGATCCAGGGATGAAAATCTCCCAAGATCCTGTAATACCATAGAGGGAGGCTGCTCAGCCTGTTTTCGGGAGACCTGTACATCCTCCATCGATCTCAGTTCCTAGAGCAGGGCCTGGCCTAGCCTGGTCTCTTCCCTCTGGGATTTAGACTCACCTCTGTGCTCTTCTCACAAAAAGCTCCACTGCGGAAATGGAAGCATTTCTCTCCGTGTGTGTGACCACAACACCATTTTTTTTTCTTTCTCTAAAACAACCCCCAAAACATTCRTAAGGTTTGCAGTTGACATCTGGCCAAATCATCAGCCTCAGATCCGGGCTTTCTTTCTGCCAGCAGGGCTGGTGGATGTGCCCGATGTACCCTCTGCCAGGCTCAGGAACGATCTGACACATGGATGCTTTGGGGCAGGGAGACAGGGAGGAAGGGGACCATGGCAATGCCCAGTGTGTCATCCAGGACAGGCAGCTGTGTTCCTTCTTTTGTGACCCTGTTCCTGGAGTGGGGACAGGCTGCATCCCAGCTGATGTGGTTCTGTTACAGCACTCCGCATCAGGTGAACCCATGCACTCCCTTTTCTCTCTCCCTAAGAGAACTTTCACTGCTGCCTTCCTTCTGCTGGTTGCTATGTCAGGAATGAAGGTAGACAGGCCTCCTGCTGCCCACAACAATATCTCCAAGGCATCCAGTTACTGCCATGGGATTGCAGCATGAGGGAAACTCTCCAGGAGCCAGGGGAGAGGAGGTGGCTTGTTTCAGATCCTTTTCATATGCAGCCACCCGTATCTTGCTCCCAACACCCATCTGTATTTGTGGTGATCAGCTTGGGGGTGGCTCCAGCTGAGCAGATCCCTTGGAGAGGGGGCAGTGGGGAGGCTGGGATGGGTGGCAGCAAGGTGAGGACTTACTTGCCTCTGATGTGCATTTAGAGGTGGGGGACCAGGGTAATGGTTTTGCCATCTTTTCCACAGCTGGAGGAGTGGCTGGAGCCCAGTAACAGCCCCTGGCAGTGAGAGAGGCTTGTCTTTGAGTGTGAAGTGCCCTGCAGAAGGGCTGACAGGACGGGCTGCACTGCCCTGAGTGCTCACATCCTCATCCCCCGTAGTGGGAAGGGCTGCTACAGCCCCTTGGCCCCTACACACTCATCTGGGTCGAGCAACTTTTGAGCATCATTCCCTGGGCTCCCTTGGGCAGCCCTCAGAGAGTGCAGTATAAGGGCTCAAACTCAGAGGGAAAAGTGAAGCCACGTTAACAACATAGAGCAAGGGAGGCTGGGCATTGAGTTCAAATGCTAGCTTGGCCACAGATGCTGTTTGAGACATGAGGGACAACCCACCCCCAGGAAACAGGGTTTAGAAATCCTCCTTCTCCCTCAGATCTCCCCTCTGCAAAACCTGGTACTGGCCCATACCCTACCAGGGTGCACGGGGCAGAACTGGGAGACTGTGTTGTGTTAGTGGAGGCAACTGCTGGCCCAGGGTTGCTGCGGTGCCAGCAGGGACCTTGCTCTTACCCCACACGTGTAGACAAAGGAAGGCTCGGGGACAGGAGGTGAGATCCACATGGGCTGCCAGGACTCTTCCTTTGGAGGCCAGCTGGAGACCCTGCAGCTGGCACTGAGGTAGTCTGTAGGTCTTTCCCTGCCATTTGATGGCAGCATGATAATTGAGGAGGGGGCAGTGAGTCAAAGCACCAGCTTTTCCCAGCTTGAACAGAGGTAGCAGGTTCCCCCTCAGCCCATCTTTGTATGTTTCCTCAGCTGTCATAGCAGCCCTCAAAGGGTTAATGCTGACATGCCCCCACTATGGGTCATAATTTGGGATTTTGGGCTACCTGTCAAAATGCCAACAACAAAAAAATCAGTTAAAAACAACAAAAAAAGACAGAGATCCCAAACTTGACTCCTGGGTGAAGCTGAAACGACAGAGCTATAGCTAATTAAACCTTGGCTCCTGGAAAGAGGCACTTTGAGAGCAAAATGAAATCTGGGGTCTTTCCCCCCCMCACAGTCTCCCTGGCACTCTGTGCTTCTGTGCTGGCTGGATAGTCTTGGCAGACCTGCTTGTGCACCCTGGCTGTGACAACTTGCAGAACTTTGCTTCCTCATCTGAAATCGTTCCCTTCTGTCCCTCTCCAGTCCCCTCAGTCCTTCTCTCCCCTTGCTTCCCATCCCACCACGTGTCTGTCTGTCTCACTGTTTGCACAGATGTTTCTGGGCATCTGGGTGAGCAGCACATTCCTGCCTGTAAAATGCAGCCCCACAGCTGGTTTGCAAACAGCTGGCTGGGGAGTGGTGCCTGACTGGGAGATTTCTCTCTGGGTGGAATGTCATTTCAAATACAGACCCACCTCCTGATCAGGGGTAGGGCTGAGGGAGGGAAAGGGTCGGATATGGGGGATTCACACAAGTCTGTATATCTTTCTCTTGAGCATAGTTCTTGCCCTTCAGCCCAGCCTAGGGGTCATTCCAGCATGTGTTGTGTCACTGGTTATTGGCAAACATGTTGAGATCTCCCAAAGGCCTTTATGGAGACCCGCATTAATTCAGGTCCAATATTTGAGTCTAGGTACAAACTCTTACTCACTCACAGAAAGCCCTCAGACACATGCCATGGAAAGCCCTTCCAGCTCATGAACGCTGATCTGTGTCTCAGCCCCAGTCAAAGTCTTTGGGTGGTGCATTAACATAGTGGCACTGCTGAGCTGGGTGAATCTCTCCAGGGTCCCCAGGGGGTGAAGATACAAGCTACTCATGTGAAGGAATCAGAATTTCTTGCTTGGGCTCTTCCTCCGATTGCATAGCCAAGCCCAAGTGTGAGCCCTTCAAAGGGCAGGTGCTGAGCACTGCCCATTAATCCTGAGCAGAGGCAATACAACGGGCTCCAGGCAGGTTAGAAAATTGTATGCTATTCAGATTCAAGTGCTGTAATGTGTCTGCAAGGCAAGGAAGACTGAAGAAGGGATTTCCCACCTTTCTATCAGTCTCTTAGGTGTTGCTGGAAACCCCACTATAAATTAAGGGAGTGTGACTAGATGGACATGGCTGGATGAAGAAAATGAGGTAATGGCTAAAAACAACTTTTTCAGGGTGTGGTTGATGATGATATAAAGAAGAAGTAGCAGTTTAAAAATGCTAAAAAGGTCAGTGCCAAAGGAGGGACAGAGGGATGGGTGCAAAGAACATTGTGGAATGAAGAAAGGAGAGCAAAGGGTGAGGAACAGCTGCAGGTCAAGAGGTGGATGGCTAGTAAAAGCAGTAGGATGGCTGGATGGAGGGATGTGAGGATAACAACTGCATTCAAGCTAGAAAGAGGAGTAGATGGAATCTGCAGCCTTCTCTTAGAACAGATACAGGGAAATGGCAGCAACTAGACTGAGAGTTTGGGGCTGAAAATGGGTTAAATCTCCTCTGGAGACGTTTGAGGTAATGGAGATGGCATATTACAGGGACATCTTAGCTTTAAGAACCCATCCTATCCTCACACAGGGCAAAATGGAACCTGCTGTCCCCCAACCACGGAGGAGGGCACCCTAGCCAAGATCACCTGAGAAACTGTTAATGCCATGGCTGGGAAATGTCTCCCAGGAGCAGATGACTTTAAATTAAAACAAAAAAACAAAAACCAAAAAACTTAAATCCTAGGGCTGGGGGAGGAAAGCAGAGTAGTCCCTTCAGCTGCTGAATTTGCCTTGTCAGCATCCGTGAGCAGTTGGCTGGCTTGCTGGCTCTGATAAAAATTGATGGGGACCATGTGGCAGTCAACACGGGAGAGGGTGGGAGGGTGCCAAGTTTTCCTACGTATGTGTGTGTGTATATATATGTGAATGTGTGTTTATTATCCCATCTCTTCTGCAGTTGCCTATGTGACTTGTGCCAGCAAGCTGTGGAGATGTGGCCTTTCCCTGGAATGAGGAATGCGTCAAGGAAAGTGCGGTTGCATATACTTATGAACATATGGAGGCCTTGGAGTCACGCCACATGGTTTGCCACTAATTGAAATAGGCTGCCTAACCTCTTATTGTGGCCACCAGGAGCAACCCTGGGGGAGGGATAGCAGAAGGGGAGGGAAACACAGTGGATGGGCACAATACATCTTCCAGAGCATGACTGGGAGAAGAAAATACCTCCCCTTTCTCCTCCACCACTTCCAGGATGGTCAGAGGAAGCTGCAAGGATACAGTGGGTCCAGAAGCAGAAACAAAAAGCAGTGGCCAAAGGGCCAAACATGGATTGGAGGCTGCCCCCAAGTGAGGCTGTTTTGCACTTGGATTAGATCCCTGTTCCACCAAGTCCATACCTGGCCATCTCCCTCAAAGGCGATGTGCTGGGTGGGCAGAAAGGGATAGATTAGAAGAGGTTCTCAGCAGCAGGGACAGGAAGAAGACAGATAGGAAGCAATTTGTAGAAGAGACTTGGACAGTTTGTGAAGGGGAATTGTATGAAGCGATACCTGGGAGAATGGATTGCTTTGTGGAAACAACAAAGAGCAGTCACAGAGACAGATCGTTTCTTCCTGGTCCTCTACTACCAAGTTTCTTAGGTATGTACATGTTTGGCCAAATGCTGAGCATCCTCCCTGTGCTCATGCAACGTCTGAAATGAGCTTATGAGAACAGGGCCTATTTTTATCATGGGTTAAAAGACACCCTGATGCATCATGAATGGATTGCATAAGCTGGGTCTAGGCTGAGGAGCTCCTTTTGCACTTTGAGTTTTTGGCTCCTCCTCTGGTATCCCAGCTTCTGGATTCTGGTGCACCTGAGCATCTCTTGACTCCTTTCTAAATCAGGCCCACTCCTGCTGCCCTCTCCTTCCCACAGCTGTCCACACCACTCTTGAGTGCTGAGACACGTCCAGGTTGAGATGCTCCAGTGGCTGTTAAATCACCTGCTTTTGTTTCTTGCGTATGTTCCAAGAGGTGTCATTTGAAGTGGTGTTTCTACTTATTTATTTATTTATTTATTTATTTTTTGCAGAACATGTCTTAGTGCTATACTGGCAATCTGGATTCTTGGAGTGAAGAAAGCCAGACAAATACCTAGGCTGCTATCTCTGGATTGTCCTGGGCCCAGCATCACACCCTGTTCAGGTCTTTCCTAACCATGGAGTGCAGGATCCTCTTGGAGAGCTGTTAGCATCTCCTTCCTGTGAACTCCTGCTGGATCTCTCTTGCCACTCAGCTTTCAGAGGTTCAGTCTACATGTCTTGGTCACGTGGTGTTTTGGGTACATCAGAAGACTGGTTGACTATCAGCACCTATGTGATTTTTTCAGGTTCTTTGCAGCAAAGTGGGAGAGCTCTGATGAAAACCGCAGGTCAGCTAAGCCTGTCAAGTTCTTTTCTCCAAGCTCAAGTCCAGGCATTTTTCTGTGGAAATAAAATAGAGAGAATGAGCTAAAACTGAGACAAGTTCTGAACTACCCATGCAGTGAGGACATAACCTATGTGGAAGCATAGAAAGATGGTGTGGTTTTTTTGGAAACAAAACTCACAGGAATATGTGATGTAGAGAATTTCCAGGAATGAAATGGGATCCCACTGCTGTTCAGGAAAACTAGTCTTTTTTACACAAGGTTCAACAAAAATATTTCAGAAGAGACCGTCTAGAACATACTGCTCTTGCATCATCTATTTCTCTAGTGGAGACAATGATAAAAGTCCCAAATGTGGTTGATTGTTTGGGCTGAAAGGAAAACAATATGCAGTATACTTTTCTATCTTATTTATAATTCTTGTAACGAGCTAGACAAATCTTTTCCTTGAGTTGCTCTAGGAATTTGCTTCCTGAAAAAGAATAATGTCTGATTTTGATTTATAACATTGTCAGGATATTTTAGTGAAGGTTCAAAGAGTTTTCTAAAACACATGCAGGCTGATCCATTCATCCTCAGACACTCAAGATGTGCCCAAACTACCTCAGGGTACGTCATTGCCTGTGGTGTGAACCTGTACTTTACAACTCTCTAACTCCATGCTCCTTGGGCAAATGAATCTTGGGTAGATCTTTCTGCTTACATATATTAGCATACAAAGTTAAGTTTGACAGTGCCTTTGAATGGAAAAGAACATGTAAATATCCTTACAAATATGTATGCTAGGAGGCAGCTGAAGACTCCTGCATGGCTATAACTATCCTAACTGACTCTCCATGTTCCAGAGATCTAAAAGATGAGACACAGCAGCTGGACAATGGGCTAAATAGGAAGGGGGAGGTGACAGAGAATGAGCGACCAACAGATATAATAGGCCATGTGCAATTCCCAGCTGGCCAGGGACAGTAACCATAGCTTGCTGTCTGTTCATAGCCATCCCCACATTACACTTCACCCACAGCACAAACTGCCAAAAATCTGCAGTTTGTTTCATCATCAAAATTTTTAAGTGATACAAAACAAAGGCAAGGAAAAGGAAAAAAAAAATCTCTCCACCCCTCTCTTGCTTTCAGCACATTTGTGCCAGGCCCAGAAAGAGATTAGGGAAGGAAAAGGCTTCCTGCATTTGACAAAGCTGAGCAGGGAAGCCCTGGATAAAGTAGCAGAGGTGGCATTCCAGATGTTAACACGTGAGGAGGATCGGGTGTGTGATGAGAAGCAGCAGGTGGGAAGAGGAGAACAAGCCTTCTGCTGTATATGGCCACATGCTGACTCTGGTGGCTCTCCTCTTGCATCAGCCTCTGGAGGGAAAGCTAGAATTGAACCTGTACTCCAAACCAAAGATCTGATGGTAGAAAAAGAGGTGCCAAGAAGAGGAGAGAGGGGATCCTGGCTGTTAATAAAACAAGAAAAGAATTTTGTTTGGCATCAGTACTCTGGCACCTCCCCAGGCATGTAGTGCCAGATGCTACCATGAGAGTTTTGCTTTACTGTTCCCATGTTAGCACCAGCTACAGTAATTAACACCATGCTGATCCCTTGGGCTCTGGGGTCTGCAACTTTCCCTCACTTTTCCACAGTTCCTTCCTCAGTATCTAGAGACCATTAATATCACTGAGTTGTAGTAACTGTGTGTTAACATCAAGACCTGAACTGACATCACTTAGCTTTGGCTCGGATGTCCAAATTAGGAGCCTGCTAGCCAAATCTACCCGCCTGGTGTGTCACATGTGCAGATGGGTAGAGTGGGTGCCAATGTGCGTGCATACATGTGTGTTCATGGCAGGATGGCACGGCCCTTCTGAGAATGGTGGTCTGCAGCATCCATTTTGGGAGCCCTTTTCAAACTTGTTTAGATTGCTTTTTTTAAGCACTGCTTTTTGTTCCAAAGGAAATTGCACTGAATATATAAGTACATGTTTTTTAGGCAAATAGATTCCTTTACATTAAAGCTTGTGGGATGAAAAGCAAACAAAATCCAAACGCAAAAATGGGACTAGTATACCCAAATCTGCATCATTTTTTTGGGTTTGAGAATTATATGGATTTTTCCCTTGCTGCTAACATGGGCTTCATAAGCTTTTCTGCTTATGGCCTTATATGTCCTGCATTTATTTCAACATATTTTGGGCATGTTTGATCAATCTCTATCCTAACCCGAGCAGACAGACGAGAAAGGGGATGACAAAGGCACCCACTCACTCAGAACCTGAAGCCTAAAAATGTCCTAAGTCATTGCATGAGTGGTGAACCAAGGAAGCTTTGTTTCTGATGCACCTTAAAGGTGAGTACCTCTGGATGAATTCTTTGAAGTCTTGTAAAGGGTTGAGCTTATGCAGCAGTGGGTGCATTTATTAGATCTATTTTTTTCCAATTGGCCAATAATTTTCATGAAACTCATAGAAATGTCCTATTTTGGAGACTTATACTCCTTCATTATATTTTCTTGAAACTGGTCTGTGAGTTAAAAAGCTATTAGGAGGGACTAGACAAATGCATTGACAGACTGAAAGACACTGTAATCTCAGAAGCCTGGTTTCCTAAGTAAACCTGTCTAAAAGCCCCTAGGATCATTAATATATGATCTGTTACTTCCATCAGCATTTTTTGAAAGCAGGACTGTGATTTCTCCCAGAGCAGATGGGTCCTGGCATCATGTTAGAAAGATTTCTTTATAGTGACCTGTGCAATATTCATTTATCCCCCTGGAAACACTGAAAAGGAAAGGTACCTCTTTTTCCACATGTCCAGGCATTTAAAACCCAATCACATAGGCAGCTAAGCTTTCTTTCAAAGCCAGCCTACAGGGAACTTGCTGCCTACTCCTGCAGTTTACCACAGCTCCTGTGGCTTTGTGATAGCTCAACAGCCACAGGGCATGTTTCTTCGACTGTTGCAAGACCAGGAAAACAGACCTCTGACTTTCTCTGTGTCTGGAGATTTCCCCATCAAGCATATTCYGGAGCTCTGTGGATTTGTTTGCAGAAAATGTCCCTGCTGAAGGCATTCAACAAGTGGCAAAGGTAAGGCTGGTTGGCAGGTGCCCATACAGGGAATTTTAACTGCTTTGGATGCAACTCTGAGAAAAAACATCTCACCATCTCTAATGCCTGAATACCTCTCTGAGACATGTTTGGCTGTGCTAAAACCTCTCACTCTCTCTCCAAACGGGGTTCGCATGAGTCCAGCCTAAATTAGGCATCTTCCCACTGATTCAAATAGGAACTGGAATAGTCCCTATCATATAAAAGACACAGGAGACCCACTGATGGCAAAATATAAAATGCAAATATTTCCAGTGGCTTTTGCTGAGGTTTGAGCTGTGCTTTGGGCAAAGCTTTTGGGGCAGGAGATGGTTTCTCATTTTCAGATTGTTTTTGTCACTGCCTGATGACCACATTACATAGCAAATCCAAATCCTCAGCCCCCTGGCCTGACACTTCTCCTTTTCACTTCTTGTTTCTTTATACACAGATTGCCTCAGCTCCCAGCCAAATCATACCCTGGTCCAAGCTTGCTCAGGAGGTGCTTTCTGCCAGAAATTTCCCCTGGGAGATTTAAGAAACAAACAAACCAAGCAGCCCTCACAACATCCCAATGACAAACAAACAAATAAACAAACACACACACCGTGTTCCTGAAATGGCATGTGACCCCCCCCTCCCTCCAGAGCCCTGGGGCAGGAGACGTATTTTTTGCAATAAACACAGAACACTTGTGTCAGAGTGAATACTTGGAGCAAACTGCAAATCATTGTTTTTTTTCTGTGGGGAGAGGTAAGAGAAAAAGCCAAGCCAAATTTTTTTGTGGCTCCAGCACCTCTAAAACAGAATGGGAATGGGATGCTGTTCCTACAGTTGCCATCTGCTATTGGGCCAGTGTCTGTCTCCTTCACGTCTTTCTCCTTCCTTCTTTGTGAGCAAGCTGGAAGCCAGTTCTCCAACAGCCCTGGCTCTCTCCTGAAAGCCATCTCTCCACCACTTCAGGTGCAATTGATGGGTAATGTGTCCCAGGGGTCACTTGCTCACACACCATAACCATGGGCTACTTGCAATTTCTTCTTGGTCAGAATGGCCCTAGAAAATGCTGAGCATTCACTCCTCTGAACATTGCCCCTTGGAAACAGCCCCATCCTTGTGTGTGGAAAGACAGTTTGGACATTCAAAGTGGTCCTGTCTCCACTTTCTGAGCCCCAGACTCATAGATGGAAGTGTCCCCATTGGTCTGGTCATGTGTATGCTGGACGGATGAAGGTGTTACCCAGAAAAGTGTGGTCCAACATCTTCTGCAGGGAGAAGCATGTTGGCTGGATGCTGAGGTGAGGGTCAGACAAGGCAGACTCCAGAGACAGGTCAAGCAGGTGGTTGTCTAAGGCAGGGAGCTGTCATGCAGAGTAGAAATGCCAGGATGGCTGCTGCTGAAGAAAGACTGAGGTTTCTATGTCTGAGGCTTTTCTGCAGCTGGTCTCTTCCTAGAAGGGTGGTCACTGCCCCTACCTTCCACCTCCCAGGGCAGCAAGAACAGCAAGGYCACCTCTCCAGGGTTTGCATCCAGTTCTCCATCCTGTTTCTGCATGTCCCCGCTCCTCCTCCAGCAGAAGCAACCCAGTCCTTGGAGCAGTGACATGCAGTTATGCTCTTGTGCTGAGAGATGGTCTGGGGCTGCAGCATAGTGTTTGGTCTTGGGATCATGCTGTTGGAGGGGTGGGAGAAAGAGTCTGGCCTCTCTGGTCCTACTGAGGTTGAGAACTGCATGTGCTTTAGGTGTGCTGTGGGCACTGGGCAAGGCTGAAAGTGAGAAAGAGGTGAAGAGATGAGCGGTGTATGTAGGGAGACAAAGAAAAAGTGTGTATTGCAACATCAAAATGCCAAGGTTGGATAGGAGTCATAGCGATAAATAGATGAATAAGGGAATGGATGAACAGGTGTCATGGGAAGAGCTGATCACCATTACCTTGGAATCACACCAGCTTAGACTCCCTGGGTCTCCCCCAGTCCATGCCCCTTCCAGACTTTGAATCTGAGCTGATGTTACCCTTCCTGGAACAGGCAGGAGATAAGCAGATGTGGAGCACACAGTGGATTTTATAATAACACAGTGGTTATAGACAATTGCCTAATAGGGACCAGATGGTCAGTTTTATTTTAAGCTGCCCTTTAACAACATTCCCATCTAAGCTGTGTTTTTTAAGTAATAGTTTTTTAATGAGATGCCCATAAGATCTTACAACACATCAGGTTTTAATCACACCRACCTATTTAAATGACAGTGTCTGTCTTTAGTGCTCCTTCTGCATTTTTATGATGTTTAATTCCTTCTCACCACTGTTCCTCACTCCAAACCTCAGATGGGCTGTGCCAAAGGGACTGACTCTCCCAACACTGGATGCTGTCCCTCTTGAACTCATCCGTGTCATTCCTGATTAAGACTGAGGACAGAACTCCTTCCAGGAGAAAGAGAGCATGTCTGTCCCCACCTGCACCCTCAGAGTTCAGTGTGCAAGTCTGCTTCACAAAATAAAAGCTTTGACTGTAAATGCTGCTCTTGTATGGGCAAGGGAAGGAGTGATTTGTCTTAAAAAGATACTGCTATCAAGGCAATGTGCACATTTCCTTAGAATGATGACTCTAAATCCCCTGGGCAGCACTGCATGGCTTTGCTGATCAGGATGTCTGTGAGCCTAGGTGCACCACAGACATTTTGATGGTGATGATAAACTGTGAGGAATCACTGAGAAAATACACAACCCCCAAAATGAATTTTCACATCAGGATAGGGCTGTAACTGCACAGGAGGTCGGCACATCCATTTCATTTCTTAGGTGGGGACACAGAGGTGAGGTCCTGCTACCTGTGTGTGGCACAGCTGAGAAGAGAAGCCCAGGTCTCTTGCTTCTCTACCCTCTACCACAGAGGTGCAGTTAGGTCCTGAATTGCACAGACAGCTCATCTCTGGAGCCCTGATGTCTGCTTGCCTGTTGGACAGGTCATCTTGGCTAGGGCTTTGCTTGACCATTGGGGCAGGGAGAGGACAGATGGATCAGAGTCAGGAACATAGCTTTACTATGGTCCTATGTGAGCAGCACTGGATTAAACYCTGGTGCGTAGTCCACAGATTCATGCTGTTTACCCTAACAACCTGTGTCAACCCTTCAGCCAGCCAAGCCTTCCGTGACCTTCCCTGTATGGACCAGTTTGACTGGTAGTTCCCTTTGCTGATGCTCAGCCCATTAATCAAAAACCATGTAGCCCTAAGAAACTCGTTTGCACACATGCAGAGCAGAAAACCTGCTGTCAGGATTCAGAATACTTGAATTTTGAAGACCAAGCAGTACAGTTCTCTCCGTGTAATATCTGTGGGTTTCTTTCCTGCCTGTCCCTCTCTTACAGACTTTCGCAAACCTTGGACAAAACAGTGCATGACTCTCACCTCTTGCCCATTTCAGTTTTCCTGTTGCTGTCAGAGGTTCTGGGAAATTGCAGAGAAGATCAAGCTCTGCTTTCCTTCCTGGAGTCTTAGTTGCCCTTTGGCGGAGCTTTCACGAAGACCGTGACTGTGTTGGTTAAGTGACATCAGCATGTTTCAAAACCATTATTTGTTTTTTTCAGATTTTTTGCATGTTTACCCAGTCACCTTCCAGCAGCTGCAAACTCAAATACTTTCCACTTGTTGGTGGGTGGGGGAGGCACAGAGAGTGCTGATGAATGACACTGAAGTTTGGGGGTGTTCTCAGCCTTTCCTGTATTTGAAGTAGTTCATTCAAAGTCAACTCCAGCAAAATACATCTTCCTATTGCACCAGACTCAGCCCTGTTTCCTTAACAATAGGAGAGGATATAGGGACTATTTCCTGAGGGCAAGTTTAGGTCCAAATATGACCTGGGCCATACTAGCAAGCAGTGGGAGAGATGGACAGTGTRCCATCATTTCTCAAGACCCAGAGTACAGTCTAAGCTATTAGGTGCTGTCACCTGGAGAAAAACAGGCTTCACTGATCCACCTCTAAGCAATGGCCATGGCGGAGCAGGAAGAGCAAGAGAGGAGGTAACAAGCCAGGAGGCTGTGGGCAGGAAGAGCTGGGGTGTAAGTCCAAGCAGTAAAGGTCTGCTAAACACCAGCCTTGACAACCCTGGGCTCAGTTTGAGAGTACTAAATTAATACAAGATTTCAGTGGTTCTGGGAGAGATGCTGATTTTGCATTTGGATCTGTTTTGAAGGAGACCATGAGCACGCTAAAGACAGATCTTGTGAGAGATCTCTTAGCATCTGTCCTCATGCCAAGCTTATGAGCAAGACCCTGGTTCCTCACACGAGGAAGACAGGGCAAGTCCAGAGTCGCTGACACTGTTCAGTTGTTTTCCCTGGCAAATACAACGAGCACCCAAAATCTTCTACCTACATAACCTTTGGCAGAACAGACTGGACTGTGTTGCTGGCTGATTGGTCCTTGACGGCCAGTGACTTTTGTCTTTCTAAGACTCCCAGCTGAAGCCTGTATGTCCTTGGCTTCAAATCCAGTGGCACTTGTTCCAGGACACAAGAGAAGCAAAGCTCCAGGCTCTGAATCTTCTCAGAGCTCTTTGGTGAGGCAGGAACAGGAAATGCTGTTCTCAGTCTTGGAGAGGCCAGCAAATCTCTGTGTTCAAATGAAAAGGGGGATTCAGCTGAGGGGCAGAACTGTCCTGGAGGAAGAGAATGAAAATTAAATGTTGGCAGGAATGGAAAATCCCTCTGAAGCTGGTGCAGGGAGGGAAGGTGGCTGCAGATGGAGGTTTGCTCTTGAATCATGCTAATGGCAAGATGGTGATTGGTGGTCCCTATGGAGGCACCTTGGCATTTGGCATGGCTCTTTGCAAAGAGATGTCCTCAAGCCAGGGTGGTTGCTTGCCCTAGAGCAAATAGCAACATCTCTTTTCCTTTGCAGTCTCCCCTTTAGAGGTTTGCTAGCTCCTGTAGCCTGGCCTTTGGTTAACTAAACGGCATCCTGGGGCCAGACCTGTGTGAAGTGGAAAGTGTGTGTGAGTGCAGGGGCTGGAGGACAGAGCCACAGCTGGGCTTAGGGCCCTGAAGTCATGCTGTCTGAGCCAGTAGTTGCTCTGTGGGTTCAGGGAACTTTCCTCGGAGCTGGAGTGGCCTTGCAGGGAAAACAACGGCAGTTGGAGGGAGCACTGTGTGTGTGTGTTTGGCATAGATCTAACACCCCGTTCTCCTTTTCCCCCACACCCCCCAATGATGGGGCATGTTTCCTGCAGACACATGGAGTCAGTAATTTGTGGTGAGCTCTACTGCCTGATAGCAGATGGAGGAGCCTCAGCACAGCTGGGAGTGAGACAGAGACACAGAAAGCAGCAAAGAGAAATGGAGTTTGGGTGGCAAAGAGGAAGAATTGGGAAAACCTTGGGATGCCAACTTTCTGGGTGTATCCCTTGCCAGGAAATTGGGTCCTCTGAACCACGGAGAGCTGCTTCATGCCCACAGCACCCACTGTTGGGGTGTTGCCAGAAAAGGGCTGGATTGCTTGGCTTTGCACTCCCGTGGTGGCATTACACAGAGCTGATAGTCTTGGCCCCTTGCCCAAAGCTTCCTTTAGCATCTTGCAGCTGCAACAGGGGTGGCAGCTTGAGAAACTTGGTCTCAGCTGGTGATTTTATTTGGGCACATCAGAAATGTTTCCAAGGCAAATGAGAGTGCCTGAAACAGTCTTGCAAAATGAGAGAGGCCGTAACAAATCTAGTAGTGTCTATCCCAGTGTTGCTGGGATCTGAGCATTGCAGCTGCAGGAGCAATAGGATTCAGAGGACTTTGGAAAAACGAGCCACAGAGGGGCTGGCGGTGAATCACTGCTAACAGTACAGGACCTCTGGCCGAGTGGCTGCCAGTCCAGCCGTGCCATAGATCTGTGCAGCAGCTTGTTGTTTTCCCCTTTTGTGATGATGGGAACATTGCACCATCCCGTCTTCCTTCTGGGAAGAGAGGGGGACCTGCTTCCCATTGGAGAAACTGAGATCACCAGACACAGCCCCAAGGTAAAAACACACGAAACCAGTCTGTGAGGGACATTACTATGAACTGTTTCTTAGGGGCTAGGCCAGAGCTCTCAGCAGATGGTCTTTATTCCCCTCATCCAGGGACTTGCACGAGAAACAAACCCCAAATCAGAGCACCCATTTTGGGCCCAAGCTTTGTAAAGCCTTTGCTCTGCTCTGTCAAAGATGACCTCTCCTCAAAGAGTCCTCAAGAGACACCATCCAAACACAGCCACCAGCTTCTGCCAGGCTTTTTGTATGGGGATGTAGCCAGCTCTTCCTTTCCTCTCTGAGAAGGATCAACCCTAGCAGGGTAGTTGGGATGCTGAAGGTGAAGTCTTCAGGCTGTGACTGTGCCTTGGCGCCGAGTTCAAGTCCTGTCTGTGGCTGCTGGCATGTTCCTGATAGCCATCTTTCTCCAGCACAGTCTTCTTACATTCAGCTGTGTGGCCCAACAGCATCTCCAAACCCATCAGCGTCTGGGTTCAGAGCAGTGCAGCACTGCAGATGTTGTGGGGAGCCTGGGCGTGTTCTGTGGCTTGGTTGCACATTAACTCTTATTACTTTTTGATCAAGTCTATGAGCCTGGACCATAGAGCAGCTTGGCCTTAGGGTCTGAACGTAATAGGTAATGGTGCCCCTCTATGTGGATTGGTATGGTTGAGTTCATCTCTCACCCTATCCTGCAGTGGGATGCCTAATATAGTCTGTGTCCTCTATCCGCATGCTTATTTTCACAAATTCGGCAGTAGTTTCCTATCTTTGAAATCTCTGTCCTTAGAGCAMATTCAGTGGAAAAGGCCTATGGGTTCCAAAGCTTTAGTGTGGGGGACAGATGGAGAGAGCATGACATGCAGACAGTGAGATCACATAAGCCCCATTCATTTAGGGAACCATGTTAAAAATAAAAGACACATTGTAAAACAGGAGGGGTTGGAAGGTAGGGTTCGCAGGCAGCCTGACAGCCAGCTGAACCTTTGATTGCTTGGTTTTGGAAAGACAAAGCAAAGTTGTTGGCAAACAATAGAATATGAGTCCTTTCCACCCACCCCTCTGTTTATCCTGAGAACAGGGACATGGGAACTTTTCCTTTCTGTTATTGTTTTGATGGAAACACTTTGCCCCCTCCCCCTGCCAGCCTCCGTCATAAGCTTCATGCGTGTAATTACACTTCCACACGAAAGCTTTTCTCCTTTCCTAGCCAAAGTTTTCCCACTGCTGTTTTGCTTGTCTGAAATAATCCTTTCCAACCTGCCTCTATACAGCACTTGGACTGAGTTACATGAAGGCAGGTTGAGCATCCTCCCACACGTCTCTGATTTACTGTTACGAGTATGCTCTGATGCTGCTACCACCTCCTGTACTCTGCCTCCTCCAGCTTTCTTCTAGGTAACAGGTTGTTTTGCTCCATGTCTGAAGGAGATAGGGCAGGAGGAGGGATACCTGACCTCCTACAGGCTGTGTCTCACAGCTGACTCATACTGGTTTCTCAGAAGTGGTGAGCTCCTGATGAAACTTGTCCCATGGTCGCAGTCTTTCAAAAGACATGTGTCTCATGTAGATGCTCTGATGGCTAAGTAGGGTTGAACTTCTCCCAGCTGCCTTTYGTGACTAAGGGTAGGATTCAATTCAAGGTGATATACCCAAATGTAGGTGTTTGCATGTTACTGAGCTCCCATTATATCCCATGTAGGCATCCAGTGCCTGTGGAGAAGCCCCAGACCAGACTTGGCCTGAAGCTGCCATGCCAAGAGGTGTGTGTTTCACAAAGGTCCTGTGTCATACCTGACAGCTGCACATCCATTCGTGATGCCTTCATTTGTGTTCAATGGCATTGAACAGCATGGTGGGCAACTGAATGAATCCTTTTTTGTAATCTCACTGCACATTTTCGTTGAACTTGCAGAAACTTACTGTCCTTGCAACAACTCCCTTTCTCTCAAAGCTGATTAAAATTGGACAACTGGTTTAATAATTACTAGTGGCAGAGCAGACACTCAGCTGAAGCATGATGACACCAGTCATGTTTCTTAGGAAGCCAAGGTAACAGAAGGTAGCAGATAGAGGAAACAGGCAAGTCTGTGGGTGCATGGCGCACCACGAGCATCAGGCTCTGAGATTCTAGGACATCACTCCTGTGGGCTTTGAGGTGATGTGCTGGAGATTTGGGCACAGAGCAAAGCTATAATTTTTGTTTACTCCTTGTCTACAAGGAAGCATGGGATGCTCTAATTCTGACCTCCTCAATGGTTACACAAGGAGTTTGGCTGGTGTGGCTAATCACGACAGGTGAAACTATATTTGCATTGCATGCAGGATAGAAAACAGACACCAGAAGCTTTTAGGAACACAGTGGCTTGTAACATGCTGAGCTGCAGATGTGCATGTTCTGCATGTAACCTGACAGGGGCTTGCAAACACATTGCAGCATGTCTGTATTCATAACCTCTCCTTCAGGTCTATCTGCGATTATCGTTTGGTTCATGTCTGTGCCTTATGACCACTGGGATGGAGCATGCTTGGGAGATGAAGCTAACAGATATTCAGGATATAAGGAGGACTGGAGATTGTACTGACAGACTTGGCAGGTTCTTGAGACAGGTTTGACTCTACATATATAAACAGGAAGATGTAAAATCTTTTGGCTCCAAAACTGGACTGGGGAAGCTCTGGAGAGCTGGGTTGTGTTCTTGGTCTGGCTGTTCCTTCTGTCTCATTGGTGACATTTCTTTTTAAAACATTCCTTTGCCTCAGTTTCCTCCAGCCTACTCCCACAGTCAAAGCACAACCATATTGACAGCCTCACTCACTGGTGCTGATGACCAAGCTAGCTGGCAGGCATCTGTGTGGCATTCAAACCAGATGGGCTCTGTCTGTGTCCTCAGCTCAGTATATATCTCAGATGGAAATGGGCAACACGTTTTTCCAAAATGGACTTCTGGACCCCTTCCAGGCATAGCTGAAAGCCATTCCCCAAACCCTTGCAGAGTATTGCATATGTCAAGGGCTAGCTGGCTGGTTCTTTTTCCTCCTCAAACGCTCTGACTCTATTCCTGGGCCTCGTCTGATCACATGTCCTTCCTCTGCCTTTGCTGGGATCCTGTCCAGGAGTGAATGACTGCAGGATCACAAGGACATTGACAAGGGAACTTTGCTATGGATCTGGAGAGTGCCAGCCTTAGTTTTGAACTGGACTTATGTCTGGAGATGGAAGATGGCACAACTAGGTCAGAATCTGTCCCCTCTGAGAGGCTCCCATACTTGAAGCATATGTGAAGAAGAGATCATTCACTTTGTTCAACCCAACACTCTTGCTGCAAGTTCAGGGGTGTGGCAAGACTAACATGGGGTCAAAAACATTTGGAGCTGCACAAGGAAAGAGCAAAGTAATGAGATCTCAGGCATCAGTGGAGGGACAATCCTGGGAGCCAGGAAGGAATTAGCCCCTTCCTCTGCTCCTTTCAGCCACACAAAATTGTCCAGGTGCATTGTGGCAGTTTATTGCTTTCCTCTGAGGCATTAAGTTTTGGCTGCCATCAGAGAAAGGTTATCAGCATGCTGGGTTGGGATGGAAATTGCCATTCCTGTGAGTGGAAGCTCCAATATATCATTGAATAAGAAGGTACCAGGGCCAGAAAAGCTTTTGCCTCAATGAATTTACTTTTCCCAGGAAAGGTCAGTCTGAGGGGAATGTCCATTTCCACCCCACCACTTTCTACCTGCCTTCTTGCTGGATGAGTGGTTGTAGAGCATAGGGAAAAGCAATCCCAAACCTCTGTCCTTGGCTGGTCCCAGTTAGCCTCCTTAGCTCTGAAGCCGAACATCTTTGGCTCCTGGTGGGGGCTGTATAGAAAGAGTTAAGCTAAACTGACAGAGATCCTAATGCTTTGAAAAAGCTCCATTGTGAAGAAAAATCTTTGCACTTTTGTTGAGGGGTCATCTTTCAGAGCTCAGGCTTATGATAAGTTCAGGACATAAGGGAAACAACTGGCTGGGTTTCCCATTCCACTCTTCCCACTTTTTTTGCTTTTCAACCTTCTCAGTTTCTGTTTGCTTGTTTGTTTTCTTCTTTCCTGCCTGTTTCAGTGAATCAGATTCAGCCTTGGTGTGACTGCATAGGAACTGATGAGGTTACTCCCAGCCCAAAAGCTTATTGCTCTTTTTATTCTTACGTGAAGGAAGTGGTTCATGTATCCCCTAAATCCAGGCTGTGTATCTCTTTCTCAGAGACATGAACTTTTAGTTCAGCCTTAAAAAAAAAAAAAAAAAAGCCTTGCTGGAAAAATGCAAGATGAGTCAGATGAGTGCTCAGATGATTCCTTTTCACTGCAAAATTCATGGTTCTTGACTTTTCCTCTCAGTTGTGCCTTCAGCCTGTGAAGAGACAGATTCCGTTGCCTATGAATAGTCCTATCTCCTCAGTTAAGTATGAGCAAAGACTGCAGGTGGCTCATAYTCAGTCCTGAATCTCTGCAGCCAGCTATGATTGAAGTGGGACAGCACTAGAGAATGGTTCAGGCCCCACCTCTACAAAGCAACAGGAGCTAAATGTTTCTTATCTCTTCTTGTTTTAATTGAAGAACAAGACCCAAATCCTTGTTTTGGTGGGACTGGAAATGAAAATGCTTCTTAAATAGTTATATATAATAATATCTAATATATAGAGTGTATCTGAGCATGTCATATAATCTTAGAACAAAGGAAGGTAAAAAGGAAAAATGAAGTGGGCAATGGTGGAGAGTAGAGTTCTGAAAGGAAGAAAGGAGAGAGTAAGCATAAAAGAAAGCTGAGTTTGGAGGAAGAGGAGTTGGCTTGCTAGGTAATTTATTTTTTTCCAAGTGCTTCCCAACTCTAATATATACAATATAAATAATTAAAAGTTGTGCAGGCCCAGTGCTAATCCTTGTGGTACTCCACAAGCAACTTCCTTCCCTCTTAGAAAGGATTCCACTGAGAATTATCTGACGGTTCTTGTTCTGCAGCCAATTTTCCGCTCCTGTCCATGAGTCTGAATGGAGTCTGAGCTCTCCTTTTGCTTGGTTCAGCCTCCCCCAAAATGCATGGTAAAAAAATCCCAGCATGTGAGGGCTTCAGCAGGCCTGTTTCCTCTGATCCTGAAGCTATGTGTGCTAAAATCTCACAGCAGACCTAGAGGGAAAAGAAGGTCTTTTCTTGTTGAGGTCTTGTAAAAAGTTRTAATTTCTGAAGCCCGTTTCAATCATACCATATCCATTTTGTATCTTAAAGGAGTTCTACAGCAGTCCTGCTGTATCATCACATCTGAAGTTTGACAGGCCTGTGATTACCTGATGCAATCTAAACTGATATGGTATTGTGGCATTGTCCCAGAAGCACAAGGCATCAACAGAGAACACTTTCCCCTGTGCAAATGTATGCTGTGGGAGCAGTGGTAATGAGGTGGAGACCCTAGAATAATGAAAGGGTTGTTCTTTTTCCCTTTACCTGGACTAAATAGGTTGGATTTGCCCTGCTGTCACCAGGAAGATGGGTTTAGAAGGGGTATTACAGAAATACAGTGATAGTCACTGACACAGGTTGCATACACAGAATGGAGGATTTCCTGGGTGCTTCAGACAAGGCTGAATACTTCTGGCCTGGAAAGAGTTGGGATATCACTGAAAAAGGCTGCATAGGTGGAATCTCTATTTCCTGGGGTTAAGGGGACAGATGAGTTCTGAACAATGTTGCTCGGTGCAGAAGTCAGGCCTCAAAGATGATCAGCAACATGTTGGTAGGAAGGCACAGAGTTAGTGTTGATGGTAACATTTTGCAACGGTAGGATGGAGGAAAGAAAAGCATTTTTGAGGAGATGGGTTGAAAAAGCTGAAGAAGGCTTTTACAGTCAATAAAATACCTGATTGTGAGCGAAGATGGAAGTTTATCACTTATTCAGAAATTCAGGACCCTAACAGACCTACTATGCTCTGGCTTCCTAAGAGAAAGGGAGTAAATTCCTAGTTGCTGAGTTAGAGATTAGGACTCAAGAATTTGATATCAGCTGGCTCAAATGCAAGAAGTGTTCTCAACAGCAAGTTTGAAAAACAAATACTATTTCAACAGCCCATTCTATAGGGCTGCACTGACCAGTCTTGTGCTACTTGTATTATCCTCTACCCCTAGTGATTTCATTTTATGTCCAAACCAGAGTAGTCCAGGAGTTTGGTTTTCCATCTAGGCCAACAAGACTACTTCAGTCTCCTAACAGCTGTAAACAATGAAGCCATCTACTCAGCCCCACTGTATTGGAGAAAACAGTGATAGTCTCTGTGCATCAGAGCTCATCTGAGCTCCTACAGATGTAATGGGATTCCCAGGAGTCAGGACACCACATCCTCCCTGAAGATGTGATAGGTATTTGAGAGACAGGAGTGAATATTTGAATTACTTGCCCAGTGCAAAGAATATGTGTTCTTCCTGATAAAGGGGAACCATGGATGCATATTTTGCAAAGTAACGTTCATGCCTCTACTGTTCTGTGTCAGCAACAAGAGATTGTTATCTGCTTGTCCAGCATTGCCTGTGGCATTGCCCATCCTTCACACATTTGGCAAAGGAAATATAAGGGGAAGATCTTCCAATTTAGGATTCACTAAGGACAGCAGTGAGGCAGCTGTGAATTGAAATACACAAGCATTTCTGCAATGAGGACAATATAATTGCTCCTGCAAAAATCCAAGAGGCGTGCTGTTGTTGCATGCTCTGGCTGGCTGTTGCTAATGAATCATCCAGCTACTGGATCATCCCCATGAAGGGGATGGAAAATGGATCTCATCCAGAGAGATCTTGGGAGTTTGTTGCAATGTGATAACCCTGTTTACTACTTTAAGAGCTCCAGAAATTCAGGAGGTGCTGGCTGAACATCTGTTTAGTCCAGGATCTTGCCAGACACTCTTTGGAGGTATTAGCTCCGTGTTTCATTTCTCCATTTGAGATGTCTCAGAGGCAGCATGTTGCTATAGCCTAAAGAAAGTAAATGGGTCTGGAGAGAAGCAACTCTGCTTCACTTTCCAGTGGAAACTCAAAGCTCTGCTAAACGTTCAACAAGTGTTGGCTCAACTAATTCTCCCAGGGCAGAGCATCTGGGAGTCATGCTGCCCTTATAGCTCTTCCCCTTTTCCCTGCCCGATACACCTACAGAATCTCTGAAATCACTGGAGAAAACATACCTGTAGGATATTTCTGATTAGACCTGAAAAACCTTTCTGAGCATGTGTAAGAAACTGCTGATGCATGTTTTCTGCAGGATATAGATATGGAGAGGAGGTGAATTGGGGTGAAAATAATCCTGTAATTAATAAAATAAGATAATACAGATGCCCTGAGAATAAATGGAAGAACCAGTTCCTTGCTCAGGAGCAATTAAACTGTGTGGGTCATCAGAGGCCAGAGCTGTGCCCTGCTATGTTTCCTTAGTTAGCTGTGTAATCTAGTCCAGCTGGGTCTGGAAACCRCAGGCAATATCATCTAGGAGTGCAGCCCCTGCTTCATGCAGGGTAGATTGGCTGCCTGCTCACTGCTGTGATGGCAGATACCTCTTCCTAAGTTCCCAGCCTTTCATTTACACCTGGAAGTTGAGAGGTTCAGGTTAGACCCTGACTGGGTGGCCTCATGAGCAGGATGGCCTGCCAAGGCCATGTACGGCCATGCAGTGACCAGAGCTGCACTTCTGCTCCAGGGGAGAGGCTGATGCAGCAGCTGGGATCAGAAGGAGAACTGCCAGGTCACCCTCACCCCACTCACTCCCGTCTTGTTGCAAACAGTGACCATGGGGATAGGCTGCCCACTGAAGGAGGAGGAGAGGTGCAAAGGAGACATCGTCCTCTGTGTCCTGGGCTGGAGAGCTGCAGCTGAAGCCCCAGGAGGAACAGAGGAATCCCAGTGTTATGGTGGTGGAGAATGGCAAGGGCTGGATGGATTTGGCTGGCCTCCGGTCCAGGTGAGCTGTAAGCCCTAAGCCAGAGAGGATGCCACACTTCACCAAGAATGCCTTCTGTCCCCTCACCCTACTGTCAATGGCTGAGGCCCTGTGTGCTCCCAAACCACCGAGGATCTGGACTCTTGTCAGGCGCAGCTGCTAAGCCAACACRATGCCTGTCGGCAGTTTTTCTCTCTCTCGGGGAACTGCTGGCTGGAGGCAGGGCCCCTGCAGGCTTGTTTCAGCAAAACCGTGGGTGACACAGCCCAACGTGCACTCCTCCCAGTCCTGCCGCCTGGGAATGGGAGGCTGGAAGCCAGAGGGCTTTGCGGGCATTTCGGCGAGCTAACTTATCATTTAAGGTCAACCCCGGTGCCATTTGGAATGGAGCTCATATTTCCTTAACTGAAACAGCGAGTTCTGAATGTAATTACAGGATTAAAGGCGTGTTCTGGGGCTGAACACATGATTTATAAGCAAAGGTTACACTTTCAGTCTGTTTACAAGGCACCCTCAGCCCTCCTTAACCCTTTCTTTGCTGAAGACAAATGACAGATGACCTTGTGCTTCAGCAACGGCACAAGCCAGGGCCTAGGCTGGGCAGGAAGGAAATTCAAAGGGAAGTACCTCTGCTCCTGTTATGGTGTTTGTTCATAATGGTGAGATGGAGTAGAGGAGTGAAAAAAAACCTTCTGCTCTCCAGTGGGGGCAGACCAAGAAGTCGTTGGATATGTTCATCCCGTAGAAGTGGGAAGTGGATGTTCTGACTTTCTCCCTTTATGTGTCCTAGCATCTTYAGCCAGCTAAAAAGCCAAGGCTGTAGCACCAGCAGAAAGTTGCTTACAAAGTTTTAAATGATTGTCATTTCTAAAGTTGAAAATCTCTATGGCATTGCTCAGCTCTTCCCAAAGCCTTTTTGCCTGGTGGTCCCTCAGCAGTAAGATTTGGAAGGATGATTATGAAGATCAAACCTGACATCTGGTAAATGAGCCAAGCCCTGATTAATTTTTTCTATGATTCTTCTATTGAATCCACCAGTTTGTGGTGAAGCCAAAGCCTATCATGCAGAAAGTCAGCCACAAACAATCTCAAGCCAACCACTTTAGGCAGCTAACGTCATTGTCATGACTATCTCTCTTCATTGACTATAGGGATCCAGGGAAGTCATAGCTCTGTAGAGAAGATGACCAGAATTTTTCACTTATTTGAATGCATAGTATGTGCAATGACCAAATGAGGCATCTACAGCAGGTCATTTCCATGTTGTTCTGAAGAGTCCAAAGGATGCAGACCCAATGATGTTATTCCAAAAGTGAGGGTACTGTATTCAAAATTTGCATTTTTGCAGCCAGAACCTTGCCAAATTTAGTTTTCTGCTGTTTGCTCTAGTGAAGACTGTCCCACTTCCTTGCTTTTAGGGTTACCATAGCATTTCTTTGAAAGCCCTGGTGAGTTCAGAGCTACCCACAGCCTACCTCTGGGTTACATTTTTTCAAAGCATGTGCACAGATGGGTACAATTTTTTGTGAACTGAGCTTGTTTTTTTTCATCTCATGAGAAGATCTGAAACATCTGCATGCGGTGAGGCACCCTGAATTCAGAAATACTGTTGAAGGTGTCCTCATAAGCATCTGCCTCTTTGATTTCAATTCCTGGTTAACTGGTTTCCCTCTAGCATTACAACAGAGACATATCAGTTTGTAATTTTTTATTTCCTGCTGGTAYGAGGTATCAAAGCAACTGAAGTATTTTGGTGCACGTCCAGGGCTCTGAGTTCTAGTGTTCCATTGTGCTTATGGCAAAGGCTTCCTGCCAAACTGTGAATAAACAGGTACCTTGTTGTTCTGACTGGCTTGCCACTTTTCCATCATTTCTTCTAGAGCTGCCTCTAGCCTCAGGGAGGAAACATCCATGCCCTTGCTCTGTATTTCTCTGTAGTCTTTGTGGAATGATAATGTGAGATTGTGTGTGAGCAATAACCCAAGGAGCACAAAGAGGAGAGAAGAGATGCAGGCATAGGAATTCATGTGACCACTGGGCTGAATTGATATCATGCTCCAAATGCGAAAATTTTAGTGTGGAATCAATGCCTAGAGAAGTTTAGATCTGGTTAATGTGTGTTATCTTCCTTGTGCTTTTACAAACTGAAAGGATTTATGGATCTAGGAAGCCTTGCCATTTTTATCTGAGATAAAGAATATTGTCAACATGAAAGAGGGGGCTCAGATCAGAGGCTGTATCTCATGTTTGCTTTCTTTGTTTACATTGTTTAAGGGTGACTAATTGACAACCCAAAGTTGGGTACAGACCTAAATATCCCATTCACATGCAGGTCTACTACACTGGAGGTGTGTTTGTTGTTGGGACAACGCAGACCTACATTAGGTCTGGTGGGGTTTATTAAGAAAGTTGCAGCAGTAGGCTAGCATGGCTGCCTCTGCCTGGTCCCTGGACACCTGGCTGGGAATACAAGATCTAAATGCTTCCTCAAGCATTTAGAAGTTAGCCATTCTTGGCTTAAGCTGTAGCATTGCTCAGCTATTTTGGTTGGCTTGGTGTGTCTCCAACCACCTAGCCACCCATCTATTTTGTTTCTGTAGCACTAATGCCTCTAGCAACCTAGAGCACCAGGTTGCAACCTGGAAGACCTGAACTTCCAGGGAATGATGAAGCACAGGAGATGAGAAACCCTATCATTTGTGTGCCAGGACAATGTTGTCATTACCACAAGTATGCAGTGATGTGTCCATCTGGCTCAGCCCCTTGAGGTTGCTTATAACCAGCTGAACAGTGATAGCTGGTTGCATGTGGAAGTGGGTTTTAAGAGGGCCACATACATGGTCATATCATCTATGAACAAAGAAGGGAGAACAAAATCTGAAAAAAGGGGAAAGCTGTTCTCCCAAAGATGGTGACTCTGCAAAAGACATAGGGTTTACGGTGACTGTCCAGCTGAATACACATTCCTAGTGAAATAATGTGGTTAGAAGAGCTGACACAATCCTTTGAGTAAGAGGCCTGAAAGAACTCTGCTGGTATTGCACCAAATAAAAATGAAGTGAACAGAATGGTCTGTTTGCAAATTTGAAAAATTCAGGAGGTCAGAAATATTTGGAAAAAGGCTTCCTGTGCAACCTTGATTTGGGCATGTTCTTTAGGACATGGTGGTATAAGGGTGTGCACGTGTGTAAATTTATTTATTTTCTCTCCTGTAAGGCCCAGGCATCACTTGGTGCACAGTGGACAGAGCTCACTGGCACATGTTTGGTGCCCACCTCCCCTTGAGTTCATTTGCAGGGTGAATGCTCAGCATTGCACTAATCCAGAGCCCGAGTGTTTTTAGTGGGATTGCCAGGAACCAAAACACATGGTGACCTGTGGTGAAAATTCTTTTTGGATGGACTTGCCCAGATTATCCAGGGTACCATGCGTCTCATTTCCCTTTGCACCTCCCTTACTTTATGATGTTGACAACCTGATGGTGTGCCAGGCTGATATGTTCCTTCCTTGAGTACATGGACGAGATGAGATGGTTGCATCTTTCTATGATGTGGGAAGAACCTTTTTATAGGATGGAAAAACTGAGACTGCCTGAGTTTCTTGTTTCTGAGAGAGGAAGGTGGAAGCCACTGAGGCTTTCCAGACTTCCTCAGGCTCTGCCGGGGACCGTGGCACAGAGGAGCAGAGCGGTTGTCTTGCATAGCTGAGAGTGCTTTTTCTATGGCATGGGGACCAGCACCAGCGTCACTTCAGTCTTTCAGTCTTTGACAGGGATATTTTGGGAGCCTATTGTGCCTGCTGGGGCCTGGTACGCTGGGAAGCTTGCAGGCCCTCGGGAGAGGCAGTTGCTGTGATTGCTGGAAGGGGAGGAATGATCCTGTGGCTCAGCCGCTAGACTGGGTCTTGGCAGCTGTGGGTTTATTTCCTGGCTCTGCTGCTGGCTCCCAGCAGGCAAGACTCAGAGTGGCACTCTCTCTAGCTCAATTCCTCAACTGCTCATTGCATGGTATTGTGTTATTTTAAAATCCCAACCGGGCTGCAGTAAAATGTCTCATATTACATGACAGCCCACAGCTTTGCTTGTATCCTCAGTGGGTAATTTGGAAGGGGACATAGGCCCCGACCAAAACCCTGAAACCCCGGGCCCCCCAACACTGGAGTCTGTATCCTACAGCTTTCATGCAATTGAAAATGAGGTGCTGCAGTGATTGAGTCAGCGATCTCTGATAGTGCTTTTGTGGTGAAACTTCCCTCTTTGCCCAGAGTTTGCATAAAGTCTGCTCAGTACTTAACTCCCACTTAATGCCACAAAGTATAGCTTGAGTTGAACTTGAAATGAAGCTTAGCCCAGTGCTGGGATGGGGTGCACAAGGTCTGGGCTGGTGAGACGGGGTTCTCCGAATCTACCAGAAAGTGCAACAAAGATGGGCAGTTTGGGAGTCCTTTTTATTTGTGTTCATTGATCTGGGGGAACACCGAGGAGCCTGATTCTGTACCTTCCCCATTCCTCTCTCTCTTTGCCTGGTGCTATTCAAACCCCCAAATTAAGGGTAACTCCACACACCAGTAAGCTCACAAACTAAAGCAAGAGACAATTGGTGGATATGGAGAGCTACAAAGGCCAAGGCTGCATGATCTCAAGGTTTCATAAAGATATTTGGGAGTAACTCAGTCTTAGAGAAATTTAGAGAAGGATTTTTCAGGGCTGCTGGTATAACCACTCTTGGATTACAACACTCTGCCTCAGGCACTCTCTTAGCAAAGGGGCATTGCCAAAGTCAGAGGCACTCAAAAGAGCTGGAAGTGAGCTGGAAGAATGAAAAGAAGATCAGCAAGTTGCATGACAGCTGGCTGGGGAGAGACATGACAGAAAACTGTGCTGTGGTGGAGGATGAAGGCTTATTCAGGAGGCCTTGAAGAGCCAGGAGGGAATACAGTTTAAGGAAAGGGTACCATACGCCTTGGTGGCACAACCAAGCTTCCTCCAATAAGAACCATCATCTGTTGAGGTAATTATTTTTGCATCATGATGGTGCCTGGAGACCCTGACTGGGATCAGGGACACATTGCAGCTGGCACTGGGACACCCCTCGGCTCTGGTGCTTCAATGCATGATGTGCAACCTCATCGTTCTGTGAAGAGGATGGGGCAGGGAGAAGGAAAAAACCTTCCCAAGAGACACCCCAAAAAACTGACCCCACCACACTGTGTCAAAAAGAAGCTGAAAGGTCTGAAGTTGGACAAGGGAATAATAAGTATTACCTCAACAGACGGAGGTGGAAGGCAGGTCTCTGGCCATCAAATTTTATGCAGAAACTGTCTCTTTTCCAGGGAAGCATCATCATTTGAGCTATTTTAAGACCAGACTGGATTGAGCTCTAGGAAATATACAGTAAGAAGCTGCCCCAGGACTGGCAGGGAAAGATGCCAACTGGTCAAAGTCTTTTCAGTAATGTTGCCATTTGTACAACTGTTTATATTTCCTCGCCAGCCCTGTGGACAATTAAGAAAAAGCCTGGCTGAGATATGGGCTATCATTATTGGTCTAGACGCTGGATTGGCTCCACATCATAAAAATCTTTAAGATGAAGAGAGCTGTATGAAGCAATCACTTGCAAACTGTAGAGAGTATTCTGCAAATCTATAAACATGACTAGCAAAAAGAAAAGAAGTTCACAACCCTATGCATCCGTGGCCAGCAGCTTCACTGATTGGAAGCACGTCAGTCACTGGGAGATCAGTCAGTGGCTTCACTCTCTGTGTGCACTTGCTTCCACCGAAGCAAAAAAAAAAAAGGGATAGCAGGGGGTCAATTTTCTCCTTTGGCCTCATTTTGAAATCTTGCCAAGTCCCTCTAACTCTACTGCTGTCAAGTGGTGCTTCGTGCTTCCAAAACATTGCTAGTACTGGAGCCCTGGCTAAAGCCAGGATTGCTAGGTCTGGCTGTCCACTGGAGAGGGGTCTGTGGCTTACTTCCATGAGCCCAATATCTAACTACACAAGGTGGAGGAAAGTTGGAAGGGGAGGCTGAAGGGAAGTGACTCATGTGAAGCCATTCAGCCRTGTCAAAGCACTGCTGGGTACCAGGAGATAAATCTGAGATAAATCAGAACCTGATCTTTTCTCGCCCATTTGGCCTCCTACTTGACTTTGGGGGGAGAATGTTCTTAGCACTTAATGGTGAAATTCATGGTTCAGGGGCTTGGTTTTAATTTCTTATTTCCAGTGTGCTGGTTAGTAAAACTTCCATGCAGAGAGATGTCCAAAATTTGCCTGGGGTGATTGATGTCAGCCTGATCTCATCTCTGCTCATTTATTCGTGCTGGTTATCTCTGGCTTCAGTCTTAACTCATTCGGATAATTGCATGCATTCTCCTTTGGGACATGGGAGTCCTGCCACCAGCCTTGCCGACAAACTGCCTCGAGTTATTGAGGGGGGGTTATTCGTATTAACAAGGAGAGGGAGGAAATGAACTAAGACAGTCTGAGGCTCATGAACTACTTTCTCCCTGCCTGTCTCTCAGTAGGGACTGTCCCAGCACCACATTGTCCCATGGGGAGTGCTTTGTTGATGCTGTTCGCCTCTCCACAGCACCAAGCCACTCTTAAACCATCCCCTGCCCCAGGCAAAAAGCTCTATCAGTGCTATGATAATATCCCTTAGGTATTTATTTCATTAACCTTTCCTGCAAACAAAACTTTGAAGTCATCAGGTTATCTGAGAAAATATCTTGCTCTCTGCTTTATGATTTGTATCTTGCCTTGTTCCATCCAATTCCTATCTAGATTGTGAAACCACTGGATTAAGGATCCCCTTTATAGATATGTTTGTGCTGTACAGATATGAGATCTGCTGCAATAGACTTATGAACTGCTTTGTCCTGCTTCCCAGCTGCGTCAGGTGGTGGAATTAACAACGAATTTCCTACCTGGTTCAACAAGGTTTTTTCTCATGCTCCTTTGACAGGGATGGTCAGAAACAGGGAACAGCTTTTGTGGGAGAAATAAGGCAACTACGACTCTTCAGCCAGGAAGTGAGACGGCTAAGGGAGGGTATAATAGAGATCTATAAAGCCAGGAGCAGAATGAAGGAAGCAAATGAGCAAGCAAGCAAACGAGCACATAAAAAATCACCTCCTACCAGCCAATAACTTAACAAAAGGAGCTCCATGCCACTGGAGATTGCRAAGGCTAAAAGCTGGCATGTGTTCAAAAACTAGCTGGATGAATCAAGAACTTTTAAGCACAAAGCTACCACCTTTGATCACTGGAGGGTGGGAGAGTGTCCCAGGGAAGCATCACTGTACACTTGTCTGGTCCTTAAATCCCTCACTGGGTGCCTGTTACTGCATAGTGTCCAAGAAAAGACATTGGGCTGGTAGGGTCTGGTTGCACTTGTGCTCTAATGAAATCAGCACAGTCCTGTCCATGGACTGAGAACTGAGCGTCTGGCCCAGAACATATTCTGCAAGGTAGCTTGGAGCAAAGCAGGGAAATCAGATCTCGCTTGCTTAAAATCAAAAACAGGCTTAGAAAGCAATCCCAGAGCAGGAGCGCCGTTCTCCAGGAAAGGTTCCAAAACCAACTCCTGGCCTTGGAGAGTAACATGGCAAACCACCAATAAATAAATAAATAGATAAAGAAGTAAATGCAAAACCTGTGTAGAAAGCTCCCTGAACAAATGGCAAAAATATTTCCAGTTTTCAGGCCACCTGCTTGTCATCTATCACTTAGAAAAAAATGAGTGTTCTTTAAATATTTGTAYGGAGAAAACAGACCCACCCTCCTGGGTTTGCATGGTGATTTATACTGCAGCCTTTTCAAGGTCATCCATTGCCTAAATCCCCTGCCTGCCTGAAGCCTGGGTCCTTCAAGGAACCCGATCCCCATGATCATCTAGATTAGAAGGGGTAGGGCCTGTTTCCATATCTGTCTTAGTGCTGGCATCTGAATTTTGAATGAATTTGCTGATTCCTCAGTCTGTACTCAGACACTAACATTCTCCTTTGGCTGCTCTGATGAAGACTTATATGAAGGGTTTTCAGCTGAGGGGCTTTCAGTGACAATATTCTTAAAGATACATCTTGGAGTATTATTTCAGGCTCTTATGACCAGCTCACAAACTCTCACTGTGGGTTGGAACTTGATACGTTCRAGTTGTGCTCCTCTTTCATGAGGAAAGGGAGCTATACTAAAGGAGTTTTGTCACTTTTGGGAAATTAGGAATAAGATAAAGCCAATACTTGCATCCACTGTTGTTTTTTTCTTTTTTTTTTAAGCAGGTATGCAGAGAAATGTGATGCTTGGCATACGGAAGCTTGGGATCAGCAAATAGATATTGGGCTGGATAGACTGGAAGGATTCATCTCCTCTCAGGAATGAAACAAGCAGACTGGATAAACTGATCTCTGGAGATGCTGATCTCACTGCCTACAAAGAGAGCTTGGACAGCCAGGTAGAGTGTTAACCAATTCTGCCCCGGCCAAAAAGAACAAGTCTCTAGAGTCCTATGATTAGGGACCTAGAACATGTCTAATCAGGCTAACTATCTCTCCTCTTCAGCTTCTACTTGAACATCTAGAGGTTCCTCCTTCTGTGACATGCACAGGGTTCACAGACCAGGCTTCACCCTGAAGCTCTCAGCAAATGCAGTGAAGGGCATGGCCAAATTCAAATGCACATGTAAAACCCACTGTTGCTTGTAAGATTTGAGGTCGGCACATGGAACAGTGCTGAAAGACCAAAGGGAAATCCTGTCTGCATTGGTTTCAAGCAGCACTTAACCATCTTGATTAGAAAAACTCCAAATGCTGTACCAACAGTTACCTTGTTTTACTTGCTCAAGTGGAAAATATAATGGAAGGGGATTCCCCAGCTCCCTCCCCCCTTCTTTTTTCTCCTCATTAGGCAAAAATCTGCTTCATCAGTACTTTTCCTGAGCACCGTAATGAGAGACAAAATATACCTGTCAGTGACAGGCTTCTCAGCACAGGCTTTTGTGTTTTGCTTTGCATAGGGAAAAAAAAAACAACAAACCCTCCACAGCAGAGCTCTTAACTGTTTTGGGGCTGACTAAACACATCAGATTGCTGTGAGATGCAAAGTATGGGAATTAGCACAGCAGATCCCAAGGAGCTGACCATGGACAGGGGGAGCAGAGCAACAAGGTGACTACAACAGTAGCTGGGGAGCAGGAGCTCTGGCAATTGCCTGCTGCAGCTACAACTTCCTTTGTCGTCAGCATGGARGTGGGGTCAGAGCAGGCACATGGCTAGAGACATATTTTCTTCCCAGGGCAATTGTTTATAGATGAGTAGGAAGGATGAGTAGGAAGGATCATCCTCCACTGCACAGTCCTCCAGGAGAAGGAATGCAACTGGCAGGGAAAAGTCACGACATGCTCTCCGTATTATTATGCTCTCAGTATTATTTTCCCTCCTTTATAAAATTCAGCTTTAAAAAAGTTGGCTTATTTGGCTGAGTTCAGACCTCTGGCCTTCCAGCTGAAGCTGGCAAATTGAAGGAATTTCGTTTTCAGCATTGCTTGGCCTTAGCAGCAGAGCTGAAGCAAGTCAAAAGCACGGGAAGGGGAAATACTGTTGTTGTGGGTTTTGTACCTGCTTGTGGTGACCGCATAAATGGACTTTTCTTGGTCTCCCAGGCTGTAAATCTAACCACTGCCATGAAATTCCCCACATAAAACAAGAAGGCACAATTGAACCCTGATTTATATTGTCTGTCTACCAGGCTCCCTATGTCCAAACTCCCCCCTGCACTCTAATTACATCAAGGTCTCCCCACCAGCTTGCCTGTTTCCTTCCTTCGGCCAGTCCTGGGTTGTATTTATAGTGACAACCAGCCACTCTGTCCTCAAAGTTGCATGTGTGTGGAAAGAGCAAGGAACAGTATTTACGTGCCAACAAGATTGTGTGTGTGTGTGTGGGGGGGGTTAATCAGCACAGATCAAACAGAGCTGGTGCAGAGCTTCCCATGATGTAAAGAGAGATAGCCTATTGTCCCCACCATGTTAAAGAACTGAGTATCTTACTTGTGATTTGGAATTACCGAGGCAAGCGTGCTGCATGGGAGAATGAGCCTTGGGCATCCATCATTACAAAACCAATGTCATCTTCCCACTTCACGTTAGCGGTACATAGGTTCTTTCCGCTAYTTTGGGATTTGGCCCAGATTGTGCTTGGACTGTGATCGCTTCCAGATGTTCTCAGCCCTCCGGGGGACACAGGCGTGCCAGGCTGTAATTGGTATGCAAGCAAGCCCCRTGTGAGGGGCATATAAAACATTACCTATCCCCTGGCCAACGCTTCCTGCCTGGAGGCCTGCTGGTCACCAGCAGCAAAGGGGAAGGAAAATATCACAGCCTGGTGGAACAGTTTCTTTTATTACCRTATCCCTGGGCAAAATGGACAGTGTGCTAAGTGGCACCTGGATGGAAAGGCAGGAGAATGCAATAGGAAGAAGCAATGAGAATGCAGTCAAAGCCAAAAGCTTTAAAAACCTGAAGAAAAACATTGCTTCTCCCACCATTGCCAAGTTTATTTCAGTATGTGGCAACCTGGTGAAGTATGTTCCTTTATAAGGGAGGAATTAGAGAGGACAAGACCTTAAATTCCTGCCATTTGCTCAAGAACTCCAGCAAACACCTCCTCCTTCTTCCCCCTCCTGCTGATCCGATTTTAAGGAGATTTTAATTTGAGCCCAAAGTGCTGGAACATAGACAGGAAATGGCTTATAATTTGCAAAAGTGTATATAGTTTCATGGAAAAGCAACATACATACCAAAACCTATGCCTTTCAAATTCTTCCCAGCAGCCATCTCTTCTGGCCTCAGGACAATGAAGTCTCTGTGTTCAGGTCTGTTTTTGGTTGAAGCAGTCCATGACTGCTCTTTTGTGACCAAATAGAATGCAAGAGCAAGCCGGACTGAGTGCTTGGTGCCTTAATTACTTTGGGTGCTCCCTGGCTGCTTCTGCCGCTGCAAGTGGCAGACCACATGCAACTGAGAACCACAGAGGGGAAATTCAGGCATTCCTTAGAAATCAGTGGCAAGGCTCCCATCAGCTTTGACAGGACCAGCACTTCAACCATTGTGCTGGGACGGACGGATGTGTGCTTGCATTCATATTTATGACAAGGTCGTTGTGAGATAGAAATGTAGTTGGCTTCAGCCACTAAGAAAATTGGGAGTCCCAAAGGCTCCTCTGTCCAGTCTTTGCATTTGTCCTAGAAAATCTGCAGGCACAAAGACAGGCTACACAAAGAATGGTTTGCTTGACTGGCAAACACAAATGTGAGCTTTTGCACGTACAAAGGCTTGTCTGCAAGCAAAAATTACATAAATAATGCAAAATGAGGAGCATGTGGCCACGACAAGAGGATCTTCAGACTAAAATCATATCCAGGCCCATCACCAGTTTCATTAAGGAAACAAGATCAAAATTTTGAGACATATAAGTTGGCTTCTGAATAAGAGAGTGGTCTCTGGCATTGGGTAATCAGGAGGCAGATAAGCTCTTGGACAGTTGGGACTGCARAAAGCTGACAATGCTTCTGTTCAGATGGGGATATTTAAAAGAAACCATCCATATACAAGTGAGACATATCATTGGAATATGGTCCACATTGCAGGCTGCTCAAACACTGATGGCCCAATACTATCGGCAAGCATTAGCCTGGAACAAGATTCTCAGACAATATAGATGTGCAATTGTGCATGCAAAATGCATGTCTAATTGCTCAACTAAYTGCAGTGAAGCTATCAGAATTGCATAAAGTGGGGAACCTACAGAGACTTACTCTCTGTGATTTAACAGATGCACTTGTAGTAGTGGCTCAGCTATGTTAGATGTTCAGTTATGCCCTACATTAGATACCTCAGACAAGATCTGGATGGGCTGAAGCACTATACTGTTGGTTGGAAGTGAGAGATGCTGGGCTGGCTTTTTGAGCTGTGACATTATTTGGTTTGCCAAAGCTACTTGTTCACTTGCTTGGAAACCCTCTCCCATTTTCAAACCTGTGCCTTAGAGTCCAAGCTTAAAATGCAGGCCTTTGAAACACTATGTAACATAAAGTGCCCTTGGTCAAATAATTTACTGCCTTGATTTGCTCCTTCCTTTTGGAAACTGAGGGTAATTATGCCTAACTATTCTCATCAATTAGGCACAGCTGAAATGTGGATTCTCATGATTTGCCTTTGGAAGGGGCCTATTTCTCTCCCACTTACAATCTTGTTGCAACTGAGGCTTATATGAACACTGGTTAGCTTCTGCTGCCTATGACTTGAAGCTGCTATCCACGACCCCACAGCCAGGCTATTAGCAGCCACCTCTGAGGCCCACAGGCAGCATCATAACCTCAAGCCTATTTGAAGGCATGGGCAGAAACTCAACCAGGGATGCTTGGTGTTTCTAGCCACCATTTCATGCGTGAGCATGCAGGACCATTTTCTCACTTTGGACAAGGTATAGCGGTGGTGGGATTCCTACCTTTTCCTTGAAGCTACTCTTCCTCTAACCCTGGGTAGAGCATCACCAACTCATTAGCCTCAATCTAGGAATTTAAGGCAGAGACCAAGAAAACCATGCCATGTGTTCAAGGCCAGTGGTTGAGAGGTATTTTGACTTGAATGAGGAGGTACAGAGAGCTCTATCTGGAATATCATAATTCCTCATTGGCCTTGAAAAAGAGCCTGGGAGTTCTGGCATTTCACCAGCTAATTACCTGCAAGAAGAAAGGCTGGGGCTTGGCTTTTGAAATGCAGAATGAACCATTATGCAAAATGAACATGGAATTTAAACCAAAAGAAAAGTCAGAGCCTGTAGTGTGAGGGGCACTTTCCCTCTGCTTGGATGGTCTGCRTTGCTCCCTCTGTATGAGATACCTTGTCCGGCTGTGTGCATCATGCATGCACTGTGACCAGAGTGCCTGCTTAATGAGACCACAGCATTTCCCAGCTCAAGGATCAGCCAGCAAGCCAGACACTGTCTTCTAGAGGGGAAGTGAATCCCTGTTTACATTAGTTCTCCTGCTGGGGTTGAGGCCTCATGTCTGCCCCTGAACCCCCAGCCCTGTGCAGGGAGAGCTGGGGAGAACTGAATCAAAAAAGTTGCACAGGAAGCTAAGTAGGGCCGGGCGGCTAGCTCTGTGTGCAGGAGATGGACAGGGCATCTATGAGCTTGGCTCAAACAAGACAGTTCTAGACTCTCTGCAGCTCTGAAAAATCTCAGGAAGTATTGGGATGTTCCCCTTGTAGCACCCAACTGGCAGGGACCTCCTGATTTTCCCAGTAGCTCCAGGCATTGTGTCCACTGGAGAACTCTATGGTCTTGCCTAAGCAAGGAGAAGACTTCCTTCAGGTTATCTACTCCATTCCTCGTACCTTGGCTTCTGCATTTCTGGGGGCTGTTGTGAGACGACAGCAAGAGCACCTATAGGATGTGGGTGAGGTGGTGGTGAAGTTCCTGTCCTCAAGAGGGTGCAGAGACGTTGCTGTGCTCTGCAGACATTCCCTGTCACTACCACCACGTGGGTCTGTCTTTGTGCAACTGTGCTCTAGGGAACAGCATGAAGGCAAAATGCATATGCAGAGGAGAGTTGAAAAAGGGGTCACATGGGCCTTTCAGCATGTGCTGAGATCCAGAGGTTCTGCAGCTGGGAGAGAAGACAGACTCCAGCAGTTTGGGTTTACTGATAGGCAAGAGGAAAAAAATGATGGGACTTAATGAATCTGGTCCATTTTCAAGTCAATCTATGCTTTCAGCTGGGAGGGAGCAAGGGATGTTCATAGTTTTGGAACTGAGACTAGCCAACTTCTTAAGTCCGGTCTGATTCCAGAATTTAGAAGCTTTGGAGTCCCTGGGGGCAGTTCTGTCATTTCTAGTTATTATAATATGGTTCAGATCTCCAAAGAAGCCAACTGGACCCCAGCTCTCAGCAAAATTCAGCTTGTGTTTCTGCTGAAGAAAAGTCCTGGAATAATCAGTCCATTTGCAAATGTCTATTATAACAAGAAAGAGAAAAACTGGATCAAATACTAGCTCTGCAAAGCCACAGAATGGGTTTCCTAGTTCTTATTTCCTTAGCCTGCCTGCCCCTCAGAAATGCATCTGAAATGATACAGGATGCCACAAGAAATTGCTCATTGGCTTCCATGGGACTTGTGCATAGGTCACCAGGTGCAAAATGGTGCTGGTATTTGCTGACAAAGAACACAGCTTCTTTTTGCTGCCCTTGTGATGTGTAGCTGATTGTGGAGATGTTCAGTACTTCTTGTATGAGGATGGTCCTTGAAAACAATGGCAAAATGCCTTTGGTTCTTTCATAGTGAAGGGCTGCAGTTGGAGTCTTGGAAAGAGCTATTCTTTTCTTTTATTGTTGTTGAAAAATGGAAAAACATACCATTTCTGTTCAAAGCCACAAGCTGTTGGTTGCTCAGGCATGTCCTTTCTTCTTTCCTCTCCCACCACCAAATCATTTAATTCTTGGTATTCAAACAGAAAATGCAGGCCATTTCAATGAAAAGCCATGCCAATTTTGGTTCTCTGGATTTCTGTAGATTTTCATCCAACCTTCTCTACTTGGTATCAAGAGGCTGAACATCAGCTTCTTGGAGACCTGTCCTGTAAAGTATTTTTAATGTAAGACAAATTCTTCTGCTACTTTCCACTTTTAATGTCATTAGCCATATCCTCAGTGCCTTTTCATTCAAATATTAATGATGTAACTCAGTCCTCCTGTTCTCCACTCTCAAATAAATGTTTTTTTCCAGTTGCTCTTAACCCATATTGGCCATACTCCATCCTAGTCAGCTTATTAACTGCCCTGTGCTCACCTGTTTTCAGGAAAAGCTGCAGAAAGGGCTGAACTAGGCTCATGAAAAGTTTTAACTCATTCATCACAGCTAGGATATTCATGTATGATGGATCTTGGCAAGTTTATGGAGAGGATAAGACTTGGTGGCCTGCCTTTGTGGAGATCTGGACTCTAACACAACAGGTCCCTTCATGTCCTGTGGTACTGCAGATATCTGCCCTGCTCCTTGCTAAGAAAGTCACAATATTTTATTGTGACACCCAGCAGAGGCTCTGCAAACCTGCAGGGAGTGAAGTTCCTCACTGTCTCTAAGGTCAGATAGGCTCAGAAGATGGAGGAAGGACTTTTTTTGTTTCTAAACAGAAAATCATCTCAGTTTAATATGAGTAGGACACAAAGCTATACTCCTAAGTGAAGATGGGAAGGGGATGGAAGAATAAGGCTTTAATAGCTGCGTTCCTCATTCCTGAGTCTGATAGTTTTTGGTTGTTTTTTTAAAGCTGCAGCTTTGAGATTCATATGATCTTCATATGACAGGGCTCTTCACTTTCATTTCCTAAGAAAGAAAGCATATTGTTAACTTTTGCAATAAGGAAGAAAAATCTGAGGCAGTGACAAAAAGCAACAGACTCTGATAAACAAATAAAATGTCATTTTGCATTCTTGTGAAGTCTCATGACATCCAAGACAACCTTGGGATTTTCTAAACCCCTTTGCACAGAACAGCCCACCTTGTGGTGCTCTTACATTTATGTTTGGAAACACTGCGGCAATTGAAGATTCAAAGCAGCCTTGGTCTGACCCCAGCTGTTGGGGCTGGCGCAAACCCCTTTCCAGACCGGAATTGCAATGAACCAAACTGACCCTCCCCCTTCCTTGAACCCCGGCACCTTCCAGCTGTGGAGACACTCACAAGCCTGCATGGACCTTAGGCAGGCTAAGCTCATCTGTGTAGCAAATCTGAGAGCACTGCAAAGGGCCTGGAGACCGTGATGGGCTGGGGAATGCCTGTGACCCAGAGGGTCAGTCCATTCTTTGCCTCTTTCCATCTCTTGCTCTCAGAGAGACAGGGCTGGAGGCACTCCATCCTTTTCCAAGACTGTTTGTGCTTTGAGGAATAAGCTGTAGAGGGTGCTCTTGCTCTGCCTGAAATTGAGAAAGTTTGTTCATCTCCTGTCCCATCTCTTCCTTTTTTTCTCCCTTCTATCCCCTCCCTTTAAATATAAGGAAACAAGTGAGACTGCTGCTATGTGAACTCTGCATAGGAACCACAGAGTCAGCGGGGGAGAGCCATTTCAAAACATCCCCCTCCCCTGCTTTGCTGGGGGAGGCTGGGATTGAAGGCTGAACTTTGAGGGGCTGTGTAGCCGAGGCAGGCGGGGAGGGCAAGAGGCTGCTTCTCGTAATCTGCATCAGAAAGAACCTCTGTCAGCATCAGCAKCAGCTAAAAGGAGAGGTGTTTCTTCCCTTCTGGGCTGGCCTGGGACAGAAAGGATGCACTGGGAGACCTTGAGCTGGTGGCTCACATTTAGGACGGAGGATCTCCTTCAGTTGTGCTGGCATCGTATTGCTGCTGCCTGTATCTTGGAGAGGCCCAACATACTGTTGCACAGGAGAAACGTGCTGTTTCTTAACCATTCCGGGGCCAGGATATTTATTAAAGCAGTTTGGGGTGCCTCAGCTTTTCTAGCTGCTGGAAACAAAGGTAACATGCACCCTGTTGCCACGCTCTCTTTTGAGAGCTGCTTTCTCTGGGGCTGGGTTTGGTGTCAGTTGCTTGTTGTTGCTCTGGGCTTTTGTCGCCTCAAGAGAAGGGAGGACAAAGAGATCTGCCCACAGGGATTTATCTCCATCAAAGCTCTTGTTCCAGCAAATCGCACTGTTCTGTATAAGTTCAAATTGAGTGCTGAGGTAGCCAAAAGCCCTAACTGTGCTGGATTTTACTGCTTCCTTTATGATAATGCCTGTGTTTCAGTCACCAGAGAAACAGTCAGCTTTCCGTTTAAAAAAGGCAATCTGTCAAGAAAGAACTCACCTGTTGTGCAGCTTGCCTGGGGAACTCCGTGGCACAGGATGGCAGCAGGGCAGCTCTTGTATGCAAATACACCTACACTGTTTCAGAGGACAAAGAATAGAGATTTTTAGAGCCACAGAAAACAAAGATGGGAAGGATCATGACAGGTAGTTTAATGCATTGACCTTCCCCAAGACAACAGCAACTCAACTGAAGGCAATCTTTGCCTGGACTGCTCTTAAAATCCTCCAGTGAGGGAGATTTCACAAACTTTCCAGGCCATCTGTTCCAGAATTTCACTCTTCTTGTTTTGGTATTAGTTTCTGGAATACATTTTTCATTCCTCATGCCTCTTGGCTAATCATTCACCAAAGATAAAGAGGATTTTGTCCCCTCCACTGTGTGAATCTGCACAATAATTGGTACAGAAGAGATCAGTGTTGCCTTTTGGATCTCTATGCTGATTTGAAGCCAGGCTTAATATGATTTATGAACAGCCATGACTTACGTTTCTAGGCCTGGAGGTGGACATACACACCACTGAAATGCAGCTGTGCTGGAAGAGAGGACACCAGCTAATGGAGAGGCTGATGTGGTGAGGTACTGACGACTTCCCCGAAAGCTGCGGAGGCTCAGTCTTTCTTGGAAGGTACTCCACAAATAACTCAAACAGGTTAGGGGCAATCATGTTTTGATGACATCCACAAGATAAAAAATTTCTTTCAGTGCAAACCACATAAGGCTAGAAGTGAGGAAATTCAACGTAGGAAGAAATTAGAGGTGGAATTTGCTTCATGACACTTTATCCTAAGCTTTAAAGAAATGTAGTCTTGTCTAGTTCTCTAGGCTCACTCCATAGTCACAGGCAAAGGACTGGTGCCTCCACAGGGTCAATTTCTCCCTTTCAAAGTGGATGTTTAGGTTACATGGCAATGGAAGCAAAATGAAGACACTTCCCATCTGTTTTATTTTTGTATTACAATACAGACTTCCAAAATTCACAAGGCTTCCAATACATTGATTTCAGGTGACCAAAATTGTTTAAAACTATCAGTAGTCTAAAATAGTTGGAGGTATTCATAATTTGTGGAACAGCATTTGCTTGCTTAAGAAATTCACAAATAATTCCCCATACTGAACACTGCTCAGAATACTGAAATCTTGCTCATGAACATACGCTAAGAGGAAAAGCCACAGTCACCAAGTAAATTTCTTGTTCATCATCTGAACTTATATTATATGCAGCTAGCATTTGAAAGCAAGTTGCTTTCTGCCATCTCCTGAAGATCTGTGGTCACGGAACATTTACTCATTTTTCTACATGATTTCAAAATGCATTACTATTTACTTTGACAAACACTCCAAATGAATACCACATCTATGAAATTACAGATATCAAAGTAGAGATGTAATAAAGCTATTAATCTTCTCATCCGTTCTCTCTGTCTGCTGAAATGATKAATCTTTAATTATCATAGCTATATCATTATTTTAGTTTGGARTGTTTTAGAAAATGGGACCAGTATTGTTTCCCTCTTGGGAGACTAATCTAAGGTCAAGTCATTAAGCCTAAGGATGTTTGTCTTAGATCTTTTACCACTACCAAGTACCATAGGCACACTATGCTACTTCTGCTTAATCCATTTGGTAAGTGGGACAGATGAAAATATTCCTTCCAGAGAGGGGGATTCATATGAAGGTCAGCATTTTGCTTTTGCATCCTCTACTGGTCCAAACTGTATACCCTCATCTTGGTTTTATTTGGAGAAAGCAAAAAATAAGAAATTGAACAACCAGCAGAACCATTTTTCTACTCCAAAACTTTCCTTGTCAGCTGTGACAGGCCTCCTTTGCATTGTCAAATTTTATATACTGAAGTCTTCAGCTGGAAATTCTTAATTTAAGGCCCAAATATAGGATCTGAAATACAAATTTCCATGTGTATCTACCGCTGCAGTAACTTGGCACTGTTCAGTGTTTCTTCTAAGAGCAAGTGTCTGCCTCTTTGAACGCCTGTGCAGATATCAGGGGAAAAAAAAAAACCTGTGGCATTTTTGAAGGATGTAGAGATGAATAAGATCTAACATTCTTCGGCTATATGCTCAAGAGTGTCACAACAAAGACATTTGTTGCATTCATCTATTCATCTGGAAGAGAAGGAGTCAATGGAAACAGTTTGATATGGGAGAGTCACATCTGGTGGGCCAGCACAGGCTACATCCTCTCTAATTTAGGCATTGGAATTATGGTGAAAGAAGCATCAGAACAACGTATTTGTGATCTGGCCCTGGCCAAGACCAGGGTTTTTGATAAACCTGACTTCTTAGCCTTGACTTCAGTCTTGTGAAGGCCGCATGTATTTAAATGCATCCTACAAATTTCCCTTGCTGGAAACTGCTATCTCTGTACTTCCCCTATCAATGTTTTGATCCCAGTCTTTCACCATCTCCTCTTGTCACAATTTAATCCCTTCTGATAGAGCTCCAAGGTGGGCAAGGAGAGCTCTGAGTAGGAATTACTGGGAAGGAGGGCTATGGGTAGGAGAAGGGATGTTTCCTATCCTACTTTAGTTCTTTTCCATCAAGAGCTCTGCTCCGCTGGACTGTAGAAGCATCAAACCAAAGTGGAATCTTCCCCAAAATTCATGTTACTACCTTGCAATTCTGGCCAATGGCAGATGCTTCTTCACAAAGCAAAATAATTTCTGGAAGAACTGGGCAGTGGGAAACCAGAAAGGCTTTGAAGCATTGAGGAATGGTGACTGCTCTTGCAACACAAAGTACTTTAAACCTACATACTGCAAAGGAAATAGGAGAAAGGTGAGGATAGGCTATGCAAGCTTACCTGCTTTCCTGTCTCTTCAAAGTTACTGTGGCCTTTCTAGCAAGGGGAAGAGTTCAGTATTCCTCATGCTTCTGGCTCAAGCTTTTCATCTGTTGAGCCACTTGCTTCTCAGTCAACAACTTTATCCCTGCAGCTTTGCAAAATTAAAGATCGCCTTTGAACTCCAAACTCCCTAAGGAAGCAGGGGGCAGATATTAAAATTTTTCAAGTTATTCCCCTTCTGCCAAAGTATGCAGGTGGCTGGGACAGCAGAATTGTAGCAGTAAAATCCAGTGAGGTCAACAAAGAAAGGTAACACAAAGGYAGTGTCTTTTATTAAGTCTTGTGGCACAGGGACAGGTGAGAAATAGAAGTTGGCCAGGTTCAGCAATCTCCCATAGGAAACATTTGAACAAATCCTGTCGGTTTGGGTTGATAAAGATCCTTCTTAGTATGTCACTATTGGTGAGATGGAACTGGAAATGTGAGAGAAAGGGCAATGGTTTGGCTTATAGAAGGACCGACTTTTTTTAATAAGACGTTCCTAAAAGGATGTTTTAGTCTCTTTCTCTTTAACTAGTTCTGAATCCTGCCCTAGCTGTTCTGTCACAGCTGCAATTTCCATGTAAAGCTTCCTCAGGGATCTCCCTAGCTGGCCTCCAAACTATGTGTTTCTTTGGGTCTTCCACATCTACATCCACCACAGCCATGGGATGGGAGAGAAGGATAAGCAAATATCTCTCTAAGATTTTGGGGTTCAAGATGACCTTAAGGAAAAGGGATGAAGAAAGGGAGCTGGAGAAAACATGGTGGTTCTCATTAAAAGTGAGGTGGAAGGGGAGATAAAGTGTTGGCTATGGGTTTGTCATCTGCTGAGTGCATTTTCTCAACTGTTGAGCAAGTATCCTAGGGGCAGCTTCCAGCCTGTTCCCAGCTCTCTCCCATATTTTCTCCTTAAGGTATTAAATGTCTTTCTGCCTTCCTCTTGTACTAGCCCTTATGGCCTTAAATGTAGTGGGCCTACTTTGGTCTGTTTTATTCAGGTCCATATGCTCCTTTTCCTCTCTGCAGCCTGCTTCAGTGATTGATAAGGAGAACCTAACTAACCAGGGATTTTTCCCTTCTTCCTTCCTCCATGACACCGTAATCTATTGCTGAGGGCTGAGCACAAAGATATGAAATAAATAAGAGGACATTTAGCAACATGGCATTTCTCTTGCTGAAGGGCCTCCCACCCTCTCGATGCAGAAATCATTTTGCACAGTGGAGGGCTGCTGCCAGGCGGAATGTGTCAGCTGCTTACCAGTTCCTGGGCACATTACACAGCCGTTGGAGAAGCAAGCTGAAGCAGTGGAATGAACACAACCATAGGCTTAGCGTTAAGCCAGTGAGAAATTCCACTGAAGTCAAGGGGGTTTTTGCACGTGCTTAAGGGCTTTACTGGATTGGGGCCTACTGAGAGAAGAATGGACCATTGGTCCATCAAATGGGATTGGACCAAGAATCTTGCACCCCTTCTCTTGCCAAATCCTGAAGGATGCCTCTGATTCACAAGTGATTAGGAGTGAAATGGGTCATTGAAAAGAAGGGAACTCAGCTGATCAGCTGACCATAAGCTCCCTGGTTGTATGCTGCTGTGAAAAAAATGACAGCACTTGGTTCTCTTTGTGGGTGTTTTTTTTTTTTTTTTTTTAAATCCAGCTATCCAAACTTAGATAACTCATGATGGAATAGGATTCCTGCTCATGGTTGCCTGGCTGTTGTTACAGATGAAAAGAAATCAAATCATGATTAACAACAATATTTGCAGAGTCAGCAGCTAAGTTCCCTGACCTGCTACGGTTGCAGAGCAACAACATTGCAGCAGGCAGAAGATTAACCACAAAGATTGTTGAAAAGAAAAGAAAAAAAGAGGCTGGATTTGTCAGATCAAAGAGAATAAACCTGATGATACTTAGATAGTAAATTGTCCCAGGATGATATATGCAGCCATAAAAGTCTATAGAAATAAACTGAAACTCAGCTGCTGAGGAACTGTCAGCAGCCTAAGAACATTGTGTGGTCTTGATTGAGTAATACAAGAGGCTAAGAGAAGAAGGGATATTCTTAGGTTCAGATCTGGAGCAGAGTCATTCCATGGCCAGAGACACATCGCTTGTGACTCCCATTCTCCTCTCCCAGTCAAACCAGTAAATTATAGAGATGGGAAAACTGATTCTAACAGGAAGACTGCTTTATGCTTCCTAATCTTTTGGGGTCCAAGTCCTCACATGATTTGTCTTGAATTCAGTGACACAGCTGTGCATATAGAAAAGACTCACTAATCATCTTCTAGGTACTTTGCAAACTTCTTTTTAATTCCCTGTAAAGCAAAACTTGTTTTCCCTTCCAGACATATACAGAGAGATATTAATCCCAACAGCAAGATGTCAGCCAATATCCTAAACCAGGAGGAAGGACTAGGGTCAAAACTAGCAAATGAGGTTGGAAGAAATAAGTTCACGGTCAGCGTGTTCTTTCATGAGCAGATTACGAAGGTTTTGGAAACTCTCTCATCACAGACGTAGTGAAATACTGCTAGTTTGCTATAGGCAATATCTAATCTCCACCCCCTCCATCCTCTTGTGAAATTAAAAATAAAATAATCAAGGTTTCAAATAACTGATGAAGAAACACTCCTCCTTTTCCAGCTGTTTTGAACAAAAGGGGAAGGGCAGAACATTGGTACTGCATGAGCAGGAGCACAGAACTGTGTGAGCTCAGCTTTAGCAGGGTGGAAGTCAGCCATGAAGACAGGCCTAGCAAAAGTTGCACAAGTCACTTAACTCCTGGCACTAGCAATATTCATGGGACTGAGTTTTACTTTATGGGGAGACTGTAGCATTTAAGGAGACATGGCTTTGAATRTTGAGGTTTTGTAGTCTTTAAGAATCTTCTACAAAAGTAACAAAATCAAGCAATGGCAGGGATGGATAGACTTAGAAAGGAATGCAAGAGAGGGGTCCAGTTCCTGATTCAGCCACTGACCTAATTTTAGTTTAGGAAAGTCACTTAGATGTGGGATCTGCTGTCTACAGATTTAGTGCCTAATCTAAGCCAGCTGTGTGAACTGTTTCTCAAGTTAATGCAGAGAGACAGGTACCTCCAGAGCCTGTACTCACCACTGTTCTTAGGGCAGGGCATTCACCCTGGGGAAATACCACCCTCTTTCCATTGCAATATTATCTCTTTGTTGCTTTAGTGTCGTCAGTGTGAGGATGGTCTCTGAGTGGGTCTACTCTGTGCACAAATCGTTTTTTTCCTGGATCTTTGCTGGCTATTTGGCCATTATGGTTATAATAACTGTTATTCCCTATGCCAGCCTCCCCACAGATTCAAAATGTTATGAGGAGGAGGAATGGCATGCAACTCTTTTAGTCTGACCTGAACTTGCCTTCTGCTGAATGGCCAGCCTATGGAACCCATGAATTGGCCCTTGTACATGCAGTGACCAAAAAACAGCCAGTTCTGCTGAAGTGGTCTTGCCTGTTTGTCTTATTACTAAAGACTGAATTCCTGTGTAGGGGAAGCGCTTACCTCCACTGAAGCACAGTGTGCGTGATGTGTGGACCTATCTCCAGGTCCAAAATAACTAGAGATTACTCAGCTCTAGCACCAGATCAGTGACTGACAATGAGAGGGCATTATTTCATTAACATCTCTCATGTTGACAAACAGAGGCTTGTTTGTCGTTGGCTGTGTTATAGGTTCTTGTCTGTAATGTTTGTTCCTACTGATGGCATTGCAAATCCACTTCACCCCTTTAAAACTGTCCCTGTTCCCCATAAGGCCTAAATAACTCTTCCAGCATTGATCTTCTTCAAGAGTCTCTTCACTTGCTTCTAAGCACTTCACCAGGCATTGCAGCTCTCTATAATCTACTAGACACAAGAGTGCTAAATCTGACTGGCTGGGCTATCCTGTAGATCCACACTTCACCAGCTTAGTGGGTTGGAAAATGGAAGATGCTGTCTCCAAAGAGTCTTGTAGTATAGCATCTGCAAAGGCACTGCAAAGGGCCTGAGCATCCCAAGCTGAATAAATATTTGCAATGTAGGCTGCAAAGAAAGTAGTCAAGACTTCAGTGGGATACTGAAGAGGAGGTGAGTATCTCTAGGCACTCTGAGCTTAGCTTATTGTTTGTCTGCATCTGGCTCATCCAGATGAGTGCTCCACTACTCACCACAGCCCTGAGAACTTTGCAGTTTGGGCTCATGCAGCGTTTATGTTGTGGATGATGAACACAGATGGAGATATGCCTTAGAGACTTGCCCTAAAACACAGTAGAAGGACACAGAGCTCCTGAATGTACTGCGCACTGTGGTAAAGTGTTGTGGGAAAGACTTCTACTGCCTTTACCTGATTCTTGTCTGGGTAACTGCATGCTGCTCTTCCCAAAGAAATTCTGCTTGTTTGGCTGGAGGAAGTATTTTTGATCCCTTGGGTTAATCCCTTGCCTATAAGACTGAGACTGCGTTTAGATAGTCACCATGCTTCACACTCATGATCTACCTGCTCTCCAGCAGGGAAGAGAGGGTTGCTGTAAAAAAGTGGTGTGGGCTCTCTCAGGAAGGAGGTTGTTGTGGCAGCTCAGTTCATCTTCTGACCTGGAAGGTAAAGGGAAAAAGAGAGGAACGCACATCCAGCATCACAGTCAACCTGACCATGAATAAACAAGACATAAAACAGTCTTGGTTCCCACTGGGCTTACCTAATAACCTCTGTGCTGTAGCATCTTGCAATGATTTGGTCTCAAAGATGGTACCTGTTAGGTCCCATTCTGGAAATATCTCCTTCCTGAATGGCCTGAATCCTGCCCAGATTTCTCCAGACCCAGCCTGTGGATGATTGCAAGTGACTTGGAGAACTGTAGAAAGTCATTGCCTCTCTACTTCAAACAATAATCCCCTGAGGCTGCACATTAACAAAAATCCATTTGATTTCTTCCGATATGGTGTCACATGGAAAGACTTCTCCCCCTGTGCTGTTTTGGACATACAATAGTCATTTTTGTCTTATCTGCTGCTGCTATCAGCCGCCCCAGCTGGGGACTCGAACATGCATTAATTCTGCTGATGACTGCCAGGAGAGCTTATTATGGCCAACAGCAAGAAGCATGTAGGAATCTGTGAGGTGTATGTATTCTGCAGAAAAAAAGCCTCTGTCCCTGCTTGTTGTCAGCATTCATTACAGCAGGAGAGACTTTTTGCTGAAGAGAGGATCATGTGGTGGGCAAGAGGGAGAGAGATGCCAGGACAGGTTCTATGGCTGGGCTGTTGTAATGGAATGGGGGAAGGAAGAGAAACCAGGATCTGAAAGTCAAGGGGAGAGATGAAATACAAGGTAGCCCTCAGGAGCTTCAAGTGTTAGGATGACAGGACAGTTAGCTCCTCTGAATGAGGGCTCATTTCATTTTCTTTTTTTTCTGCTGAGAAAAGCCCTTTTGTGTTGATTGGCACAAGTTTGGGAGGAATTAAAGAAACCCAACAAACAGAGACTGACTTTTCCACCTTCGCTGGAGGCAGCTGTCTTTCAGCAATCAAACCAGCGCATTGCTGCATAGGCTCAGCATATCGCTGCTTGATTGCGTCCAGGCGGCAAGAACGTCATGGCACGTCTCCAGTGATGCTGGTCCCCTTGGAGGGAAGAGAGCAGAACTTTCCCTTCCTTCTCCCTCAGTGCAACCAAGACTGATTTTCTACACTATTTCTCTTCCCATTGCATCTCTATTTTCATTCTCCATATGCTGCTTTTAGTCATGGGATAGTTTAAGTTGGAAGGGACCTCAGGAGGTCTCTAATCTAAAGTGCTGATGAAAGCAGGGCTAACTTCAAAATTAGGTTTTGTTGCTCAGGGCCCTGTCCACTCCAGGCTCCTATTTTTTTTTTCTAAGGTGAGCAGGATAACACTGAAACTTCACAACAACAGCAAAAAGCTGGAAAAGTGCCAAGACCAGGAGTGTCTAAGAGCAGGACAGGGAGTTTGTCTGGCAAGGGTTAGTAGAGTTGACCCTGTTTCAGATGTAGCCAAGGAGTCAGTGACTACTTAGAGGGGGTCATTTTGCAGCAGGCCAGCATCTTTCTCAGCCTGGTTCCTACAGCAATAAGACAATACAGTGTGCATGTGTCTGTCTCTCTTCCCCCATAGCATCATCTCACGCATACTGAACCACGTTATGAGAACAGCAGCTGGCTGGAGGAGGGAAACTCTTTCAGTGCCTGTGTCAGAGGAGAGCCAGGGCACGGTCTCATTCTTTTCAAACATCAGCTGATCGGGATGGGTGATGACTCACGAGGGCACAAAGCCATAGGAAACCGGGATTCATCAGTCATCCTGACTGTCAAATGACCTTCTTAGCTACTCATTACCTGCTGGCTAAGCTAGCCTGACTCCGTCCAGCAGTGCCTAGCATACGGCACTTGTTGAGATCCCAAAATCCACAGACTTGTGTTGTTCGGTTTTGCCTCATCAGGACTGGCCCCAGGTAGACAATCATGATTTGATCCAACAGTGCTGTATCAGACCTTGCCTTTTCTCATCCATTATGTACATCATCTCTCTAGCCTCTCTCTGAAACCCTGGTCATTGCTCTCACTTCTGATGCAAAAAATTTCAACCATTTAATGCCCTACAGTAGATATGAAGAGTCAAATACTGTGCTGATTTTCACATCATTTAATGATAAAACCCATGGTGTTGCAGGAGGTGCAATTCCCCTCTGTTTCCAACACAACATCTTCACTCAGCTCCTTTGCAGAGCAAGGAATTAATCAGTGGAAACAAAGGAATTCAGGCACCTCCCATCTCTTCATGGACCAGGCCTTTACCAGAAGATTACTTTCATTTTCCCAGTTGTCAGCCCTGAAGGTACAGCTCACACCCCCACAGTGCTGGCTTCCTTTCTCTCTTGGTAAGTCTTGCATCTTTTCAGTTTCTCCTCCTGCAGACACAGTTTCAGTCTCATCTTTGTCCTGACTTGCTGCTGTGGAATGTGAGGCCTTTATTATTTTTTTCACTCTGTAAAACAAAAATACGAAGCTAAGCACATCACGTCAAGACTTCAAGCTTGCATTTTCTGTCCTGGTCCTTTATAGAAAATAAGAGCTACACCTTGTTTTTTCCTCCCCTTTTTACCTCTCCCTTTGTCCTCCTGCTCTCAGAGAAGATTTATGTCCTGTTGTGAAAGCACTGTACCTAACACAGTCAGCTCAGAGTTTCACTTGCTATGCAATTCCAGTATGATCTTGCTTCAATGCATACTTGATTCAGGAACAGTGGGGTGTGTTCAGATGGATGGAGCTGATCAAACATGAGCCAAACTCTTATTTTATCGCAGTTTATTTCTTTGGGAAGAGCCAGGGTTGAACTAGGAGTTCATTGAATTTTAAGCTAATGCATTTTCTCTCTCAGCAGGAGCAGGCCATCGGCATATATGGTTATTTACAGCAGCTCAGCTGAGCAAGGATAACCCATAAATAGCAACTTTTTGTGTTTGCTCACAGGCACATATTCTTAAAGAAGGCTGAAACCTCACGTTCCAGCCCATTCGTTAACATTCAGGAATAGGATTTTTGAAGGAAAATGTCTCCCTAGGTAGGCTATCCTGTAACTCCTGACCACAGGGGTTTCCTGCAACTTCACCTCTAGCATCTGGTGTTGTCTAGTCTCAGAGACAAGCAGATGGGGTAGATAGCCCCCTGGTTTGATTCGAGAGGACAGCAATTCCCATGAGCCAAATGCAACACCGGAGAAATATATCAAATGAATTCCAGATGGATATCCCAGGAGAGCAACATCTTAATTCACAGACCAGGCAAAGAGACTTGAAGAGGAAATGGCTTTCCCCCATCACAATGGGGAGCCTCTAGAAAGGAAGGACAGCTCACCTTCGTAGGCTGAGCTTGCAGGCTTGGTCTGGTAGCTTTGGTGATGGAAGCATTTGGGCTGAGGTTTCTCTTCCATCTGTTCCCCAGCACATTTCACAGTGTTGCCTACAAAAAGCCTTTACTGGTGTCCTCTTTTGATCACTGGTTAAGTCAGAGCAGTCACTTAACATCCTCCATCATGAATGAACTGACTCCCCAATGAACTCTGCCTGTTTCACCTTTTCTGATCAACTATACAGTTGGTTTTAGAGGTGCACTGTGCAAAGGACAAATACATGGGCAAGTACTCTTCTGCCAAGATGTCTCATATTTCACTTATTTACAGTGACAGCACCTCATCTGCTATCTCAGATGAATTAGCTCTTCTATGGGAAAGATCTACCCTACTGCCATCTCTCTACCTAGCCCATATTTTTGTTTCACAGGTCTGTGAGATCCCCTRGACATCACATCCCCTCTTTCTTCTCTTTAAGCTACATATTTGTACATTTTATAAACATAGAGTAGACACCTAAGTTTGATCATCTCTCTGGTCATGTATGACAGTACCAATTAAATCTCCATTGATTACTTGGGAACTTAGACCCATGGCTCACACTCTACTTAGCATCCATACCTGTGAGCAGCATCCCAGCCTGAAAATATCCAGACCATTCCCAAGTGCAAATATTGACATTATGTTACAGTATTTTCTACTGGCAAAACACATACAAGTTCTCGTTATCAGCAAGACTCCACTGTGCTACACACTGTACATAATCAGGGAAAGAAATTGAACTCTTCATCTCAGCATTTCTTAGTCTAACAGGTGGAACTGGAGAGTAAGTGGTTCAGAGTGGGACTGTCAAATTCTACCCCCCCCCCCCGATCAGAACAGCACTTATCCSAGGAACACAAAGGGAATAAAAGAGACAATCTATATCAAAAATCCACATCCTTCCAGTGATGAGTGCAGGAAAACACCCACACAAATGAAATGCCCCCAGTAACCTCATTGCTGTCTTCCAGAGAATTAGATCTGCTATCATGGTGCTAGTAGCTGACGGCTGATGTCCATCACAACAGAAAGGCAAGGCAAGGCATAGGCTTGCTCTAATCCTGCACCATTGATGAGGAACAGATTTTTCACTGGCAATATTGATTCAAGCCGTGCTGAACTCTGGCAATGGAAAAGACTGAGGACTCTTAGGATGCATGTGCTTTGCAGTCCCTCTCCCTGCTGGCTGACATAGAACACATTTCTGTCCCCTCTCCTCATGGAAGCATGTTTTTTACATGTAGTAACAATGTGCTTTCCTTCCCACAGTGTATTTACAGATATGTGCTTCTTTCCAGCAAGTTGGCTGTGGATGACATAGATTTGGAAGGGTTCCACTTTGCCTGTGTTTTCTTTGGGTGGTTAGACTGTATGTGTGGGTGGTGTTAGATTCCCCATTTCTTCACTTAGACCTTGTGTTAGGAGGATCTGTGACAAGTGCTACAAGACAGTTCCCTAAAGGGGATTCTGTTTGTGTAGCTGTCAGGTCAATTGCTGCTACTGAAGCATATGTACCATAGTGGGTGTTGCAAGCATGTTCCTCTAAGAAGTTAGCAAAAATGGAACTGTTTGAACCCACTTGCTTGTGCGGCAGTCAATTCATCTGCTCGCTTAAAGGTCTTGACGAGGCTACAGGCATTTTGCACCTTGTTTAACACAGGTTCTCTCTTGGCTTGTCAAGGGCCATTTTGCCCTGTTAATGGCCATTCTGAATGCTCTTGCCCATGTCTCAGTTTTTAGGCCTCAGCCAGGTAGTTGTTCCATTCAAAGGAAAAGAGCTGAGAGGTTCTTTAGCTAACTGCAGCCTCACCCATCACACTCTTCACAGTCTGGTAAGGATCTGGAAATGGCTGAGATAATATTGAGATAACCAGCAATTTAATGAGCTGAATCTCAAAAGCTTCATGTAGCATAATGATGATTCAAGAGTTGCATTAAAGGTCCTGGAAGATTCTTGTCTTAGTTCAGGATCCCATTTTATCAGATGCACAGCAGATAATTTCATGATTCAGTTAAGTTCACAGGCTAACAAACTGGGAGCCTTAGTATTTGAATTCATGACAGTGTTCTTACTGATAAGTAAGAAAGACCGAGGGAGTTAAAGATGCCCGTCCGGTGGCACTGTACTAGGGATTCACTTTTTACTTACATAAATTTCAGTACAGAGAATTTTCCCGAGTTTAAATGGACCTTGTCAAAATGTCTCTCAGATAAATACATAGAGTGAGATCCTTGTGGCCTGAGAGAATACTAGTGTAACGTGTGAGAGCTTAAAGCAAGTGAAGGAAATAATTACTGGCTTGAGGAAATAGAGAAATTGACAGGAAGAGCCAATTTTTTGCAGCCCTGATGACAGTGAGGAAAATTTCATTAGCTTTAAAGAACTTTGCTTTACCCTTTTATTTCCATCAAAAAGTTGAATTCTCCATGCTCATGTGTGGTTAGAATTCCTTACTGAAACGACACTGTGCTTACAGTATTTTACTATTATCAGTACTATTGTGATAGTGCCTCTGAGCCCAAGGCATGGGGCTGCTAGGCACTGTACATGCACAGAGCAAAACCATGATCCCATTCCTAAAGATCTCACAGGCAATACTTGGAGTACAGAGCAGTAGTGGAAGACAAGGTGAAACAGGACAATGGCTGAAGAGGGAACCTATAGCCCTGTCTTTATCACGGATCAGAAACTCTTTCCAATAGCCTTAGGAACAGAAGGATAGGCTAGTGGTTAGGGGGCCTCCTTGGCATTCAGGGGCCTCCTGTGATCCCTCTGAACCTCTGCTGCTACTCTAGGGACAGGAATAATGATACCACTCCCCCATCTTTCCTCCCAAGGTGTTGGGAACACAGATGCAATGAGAGTCCACAAAGTGTGTTTAGGTACTACTCTCCTACAGGCACTTGTACTTATCCTGCCGTTTTGAGATTGGGAGTTCTCAGACTGATGCTCCACGCAGCCTGTTATACTGTTTTTGATGACAAGCCAAAGCTGGATATTTCAAAAGATGGAGCCCTTTCCCCCTACACTACTCAGCATCATAATTCAGAAGGGCCTTGGCACCGGCACTGTATGATGCAGGGGAGGAAATTGTTGCCTGATCCCAGCTGATGGTCTGCCCAGGCCTAGAAACATGAGGATTGATGACCTCCGTAAACATCTTTGCTGCTAGCATTGCTGTCTGTGTTGCTGAATGATCCCTGCCTGTCTCCCCAGGGCTTGCTTCTCCTTCTCCTTGCTTGGTGCTGACACCTTTTAGCAGCTGACAGATCACCATCCCTCTACCTCTTGCCCCAAGTGAGACATATTTCACTCACAAGGAGTTTCAGTGTGAAGAAGGCTCTGAGATCCAAGCCTTATCCTGTTGGGCATTGCTCTGCATCTGGGGTTATTTTTTCCTTTTCCATGCTTTTAACTAGTGCTTTAAAGAGGGATAGGAGATGAGTCCACAATATATTTATTGAGCCCAGGGGAGGTGAATGCATCTGTTAAGTATTATTAAGATATCACTGATGCGTTGGTTTCCCCAAAAGACTGGAAGAGGGATGATATTTGCATGGCTCCTGCAGGATGGTGTGGAGCAGAGGAAAGGGCTCTTTGCTCAGTGATACCCCCATATCCAGGGAAGAGAAGCACACAGAGAGGCTCCTGGTCTCAAAATACTGAGTCCTCTGTGTTTTCTGGTTGTGTTTGATGGGAGGAAAGGCTGTATGCTAGGCTTCCCACTCCCCACTCATGGCAAGATTTCAGTTGCTTTACCTCTCAAATAAAGGAATTATATTTGCCCCATCCCTCACTCTTGGGCCTCCTACAGAGATCATCCTACTTGCTAAAGATATTAGCTCCCAAGCTTTCTTCCTAGGGATTAAAGGCACATCTATCTTCTCTATTCTCCAGCTGCTTCCTTCCCAGCTGCTATCTGTCCGGACATGAAAGCAAGCCTTGTTGGTCCTGCCTGACCACAAGGTGCCTCCTGCATCCTAGCACGTCTCAGTCTTCTACACAACCCTCAGCTGCTGTTCTTATCACCTAAACAGGTAGGCTGAGTCTGACTCATGGTGGGAAATCAGCTGAACTACAGGCCCTTGAAAGGGAACCTTCCTTGTAGGCTTAACACTGTTTTTGGAGGGGGATACAATGTGGAAAATCCTAACTGACACTTGTTACAGCGTAAACTATGCCTAAGCTGGAGTCAAAGCACTTGGATCTAGCAAGCCATGCTCTCTAGCTGACTCAACATCATTGCAACAGGGTCTTCCAGAAGCTCCTGGGCATGTGAAAAGCACAAGGGCTTCTGAAAACCAACAAGGAGAAAAGTGCTAGGGTCCTTTCCAGCCTGCCTTCCGCCAGCCCTGGACCTGTGCTCTCAGACCCACACAGGCTAGCTTTTGCAAAACCTGCCTTTGCGGTTGGTCTGAGCTCACTGTTAGCCTTTCAATACCCAAGTATCTCAAGGCTTCCACAATGGACATCACTAGATAGTTCAGCCCAATCCAACAGGGGCTTAAGACCAAGGGGATGAATGTCCTTCTGAAGCTACACCTCTCTCCCCACTACCTACAGAAAAGGACTTTGAGGACTATCCTAGAATAGATCTCTGCCTCTCAAGGAGCCATATTTAGGTGGGAAGAATCCACTGTCCTCTACTGTTTATGCTCGTCCCACATGACTTCACMGGTTGGATGCAACTGTCCCATCCCAGCTCCGGAGAACAATCACTGGTCAAACCACTACTCCGCCCTGTGAAGAGAGCACAAAAGGGTCCTGGATCCCAGGCTAAAGTAGAAAACATGTTTTTTTTTTGGATGAAATCATCATCTGACATAGATGCTTTCAACCCCTCCCCTAAAAGTTAAATAAACAGTAACTACAGTCCTGTTGTGACAGGAAACAATTCCAGCTCTCTGCCCAGCAGAAGGGGAAAGTATCTTCTCCCTTTGGGGTTTGATTCTCTTTGTGTTTATGTAAAGATGAAAGATCCTGACAATAAAGCAGAATATCAAAACCAGAAAGAGGTAGGAAAGGAGAGAGAAATTCATCTTTCACAATACTTTCAATATTCATTTGATCCTGTAGGTCCTTGCAGGGGGGACCCATATCCTATCACACACCTGACATTGCCCCTAGCAAAATTAGTCACGATGGCCCCATGCAGGTTTTGGATTTATTGTCTGCAAATTTGGCTGGTCCGACCCCTGGTCTGAACACCTGTGGAGCCTCAGAGTCCAGACTATTAGATTAATCCGTCAGTCACTCTATATAACAGCCAGTCCTCCTTTCCATCCCAGTCCGACACTCCCTTCCCAAGCTTGGTGTACAGCTCTGAGATCCAGTTTCACCGGAATGTAAACACTGTCTGAATCCCCCAACTTCCCTGCTTTGCTTCCGCTGTGAGTGCACTTTGTGTGTATCGGCTGCTTGAAAAGTAATTATCCTCACTTCCCACCTGATAAATTAAAGACCCCCAGGTTCTCTGCTTAATGGTGCAGAACGATTCAAAGTGATTCTCCTGCAGAAGCCGTTAGGAGAACATCCTAGCAACCCCACACCCCTCTGGACCTCATTGTGCTGGGACGACAGCCCATTAATCAGCCCAACCTGGCTTGGAGATGGCAAAGGTCGTGCTGCGTGAAGTCTAATCGGAAAAACAAATTCCACCCCTCTGGAGCACTTCCTGGCAGGGATGGAGGGGGAGACTCGCTTGGTTTCACACTTAAGTATGTTAAGTAATTTTCCAAGGCTAGAACACAACTGATGTGAAGGGTTTGTACTTCAAACAGGGAGCACAAGTCCCCAGAGCTCTGTCTACACTGCTCAGAAGTGTAGTTTTGGGAAAGATCAGGAGAATGAAGAGCTCCCCAATCAGCCCAATTTACATCTGCTCAGCTGCTTCCCAGGGAAGCAAGGAGCTAAGCTGTTGGTGCACATGGGGTCCAAGGTTTGGTGAAGGATGACCTTGGACTGTGCTGGCAGACTCACTGTCTACAGGCACAGATGAAAAGACTGGTCTCAGACTCAGGACAGCCCTAAAAGGACAGTGGGGCCTGTCAGTGGGTTCCACATAAGAAAGACTGGGGTATATCAAAACAAAAGTCCATCTTGCCCAAACTGTGTCTTTGACAGAGGCCAACAGTGAATGCCTGGGGAAGAATGATATTTCCCAGGTATCTTTCCCAGCCTCCAGTGGCTCAGAGGTCATATATTTGTGGTTAGGAGCCCTTGATGGATTGTTTTTCCATTAATCTGTCCATTTAGTTTTTGAGTCCATGCAAACTTTTGGCTTCTGCCATGTCCTGTGGCCAAGTTCCACAGTTCAATGATGCATTACATGAAATGCCTCCTTTTCTCTGTTCTGAACCTGTCTCCTTTCAACCTTACATTATGAGAGCCAAATTACAATCATCTCCATTCATCTTCTCTTTTTAGACCTCTGCAATACCCTCTTTCAGTTGCTGAGATGTGTTCTTTCGTTACTTGTGACGATATTGGAAATTTACACCCTTTTTGATTCTAGTCTGTACTGCTCAGGAAGCTGGAATAATTCATTGCAGTGGTCCCAAAATCCATGAACCTAGGAAATAATAACATAAATTAGCTGATAAGCCCATGAAAACATCTTCCCCATCCTGGAAGGTGATGATCTCCACAATTTGATAAGCTAAGGTAAAGTCAAGCCAGGAAAAACAATGTATAAGCTGCAATATATTCTTGTGCTGGCTTAGTATAGGGGGAAAAAAAAAACCAACCACCTCTTTGATTGCCTACTAGCATGCTTGATTTTTCTGGCTCAAGAAAGCAATCCTGTAGATGGAGGACTGAATATATTGGCAAGCAAAGAACTTGCTGCCATTTGGCTCCAAGACAAGATTAGCATTGAGTGATAGTTTGTTGTTTTCTGATAGGGTCTGGAATAACTGCACACAGTTAATCCTCTGATCCTTTGCTCTAAAATGGCATGTTCCTCATGGCTGAGAAAAAAACTACAGCACCAACATCACTACAGCTACATCACTCTACAGCACTAGCTTTTTCACTCACTCTGGCAAGGGTTTGCACACATTTAGCAGTGACCTGCAGCAGCAGCACTTTCATCATTGCTGTAGGGAACGTGGATCAGCAGCTAGTGACCTGTGCTGATAGATTCAATTCACGTTTTTTTGTTTAGCAGTTTCAGCATCTTTTCCTTGCTGCAGGTGTATTACTATCATATTTGTGCCACGACCATCTTTGACACCAGTTTGTGACCAAGCTGTGCTGCATGGACATACACTCTCTTTGTTGTTCTGACTGTGCTGAATCGTCCATCTAGTCTTTCAGGCCAGAAGACTTTCCAACTAATTCTGATTGCTTTTCTATTTATTTTCTATCTGTGTTTGTGCCTGCCTTTGTTTGGTTTTGTGACCATCCTGAAGCTATAGTTCTCCTTGCGCACTTGAATATAACAATGTTCAGGAGATGGTAAAAACCTTCCAGCTCTAGTGTGTTTGGGACAGCAGGCCAGGGCATGAGAGACCTGAATGCAGCCCTTGGCCCCTTCATCAATCCCATGTGTGATTTGAGTGCCCAGAAGCCTTTGATAGCAGAAAGTTTCAATTGCACTCTTGAGCTTAGACATCCTGGTAGGCTTTTAAGTCTATTTATTTCAGGTGTTGTGTGGGCAATTTGGATAGGTTCTATTGTGCCTCAGTTTCCCTAGGTGAGTAATAGCCCTGTCCTATTTCACAAAGGGGTTGAGAAGTCATATCTCCACACAACCAGTGAAATATTCAGACAATAGCACTGAGAAACAGAAAGAAAAATTCCATACTCGGACATAGCCGTGTCTAACTGCCTTGGCACAGGAATTATCTTTGGAGCTTAGGGCTTTGCCACCCATCTTGCGGGGAAAATCATAGAAGATAGTGAAGTGAGCACTGAGCAGAGTTTGTAGAGGTATTACATGAGCCTGAATAATGAGAAGGGAGAGGCTGCACTGTTTCATCAGGTGAGAGGCTCGTGGATATTTCCCAAGGAGTGGTTCTGGCTAAGCAAGGCCTCCTGTTCCTGCTCTAACCTGTGAGCTAGGACTGGGAGACTGCTCATTTAAAGAGGAGCTCAGTGAAAGGGGCTAACCCACTATAACAAGCAGGGCACTGATGTACAGTCACCATACAGTAACCATTGATGGCCCCAAACCTAAACCCACTGCAGCTTTGAGCTTTGTTATCGGCCAGCAACTACTATACTATCACTGTTTTGGCCTGATCAAAGGCTAGTTTTTCAGTGCAGTAGGGATGTTTGTCCTTGGAAATGGCCATGCAGCTCTTGGGGAGGAGCAGATGAGTCTCTCTGAGGCTTAACTGATGAGTTTCATGGGTGAGGCTGGGGATAACTGYTTGGGGAAAGGACTGAGCAGAGGGTCCTTGAAGGCAGCCGTTGAAAGGAGCTCYTCTGGAGGGGAAGTAAAACCAGAGGCAGTATATTGGCTAAAGGAAAGGGGCCATGGCAGAGGCTGCTCAGCTGGAAAAAGTGGAGTTCTATAAACTCATGTTTTCCTGCTGTCAGTGGGGAGAAGAAAAGTTCTTGTAAAATAAAGTGGCATCTGCTCTGCTGTACCTGCCATACTCTTGACCTCCTGAGCAGTCAAGACAGACCTGTTGGAACAGCCAGCCCTTGGCCAATATACTGGGATGTTCCTCCATGCTAATAGCATCACTGTCCACAGCTTGTGATCAGGGTGGGGAGCTCATGATACCAGTGCTGGCTGATGCTTGCATAGAAGGCGTTGTGCTGTGGGAAGTCACAGTCTATATTCTTTACTGCAGACTCTCCCAGCTGGTGGCTCACAGACCACTGCTGGTCCATGAAAACTCAGAAGATGGCTCATGAAATAGCAGAGAAACAAATGAATATAGAAAATCCACAGATGCCTTTTTCTAGAGCCAAGGACCAGTTAATTCCCTGGGAAAATGTGGAGGAGGAGGAGGAGGAGGAGGAGGAGGAAGAGGAGGCCTGAGATACACTAGAGTCTGCTGGACACGGAACAGCAGTGAATGGGCTGAGATGCCTGTCTTTGCTGAGGGCACTGACACCAGCTGACCACAAGAGAGAAAGGAGGGGATGTGGGCAAGAGCCTGCCAATGAGTGAGGGAGCCAGAGGGAGATTCCTGAGAAGCTCAGAAAGTATTTTGAAAATGGGGACCCAACCCAGCGTGGCAAATGCAGCATGACCCTCTCTAACACAGCATGGGGAAAGCAAAGAGCAGTCCAGCTGCTTGGATACTTGACACCAGGATCACGCTCAGTGGTGCTGCTTGCAGTTGATGACTGAGAGCCATTTCCAGCTTGCGATTTCAAATGTGAAGCCTATTCAATGCATGGCAACTGTGGAGAGGTTTGGAGTGGGTGACTTGGTTATGGGCTGGGAAACAAACACAAGCAGCACCTGCTAAAAGCCAAGCTCAATCATGCAAAAATAATAAAATGGATGTCCAAACTAGGACCTCTCCTGGAGCTGCACAGTGCTGACAAGCTGACCCTGCATGTGTCGCATCTCTTAGTTTCACAGCTCTTGATGCATGGCACTAGCTCTCCCATATGTCAGGAGTCACATTCCCCACTGCTGGAATGCAGCCACCTCTGGAGCAGAACCCAGCAGCTGTTTAAAGATTTGACAGAAACAAACCAGGGACAGGATGCGAAGACACAGCCAAAGTGCAGAGGAAAACAAGGGAAAGAAAAATGTCATCCAAGTCCATAGGGTGAGTGTGACGGTCATTATAGCAGGGACTGAACTCACAATCAAATGACAAAGAGCACAACAAGTTACCAGGCATCAGCTGAACTATAGTAAGCACTAAGGTGTTTCCTATCAGCCTGAAGCAAGCACAAAATAATGCAACTTAGCATAGACCCTTCGTTTGCATATTATGTTTTGCCACACTTCCTTGCATTTGTCGCAGCCTAAGACTGCACATGTAGACCAATATAACAGCTTAGGTAATGCGTAGTAACCCCTGAAGGCTTGATAACTTGCACAGGAGCATGAGCCCTTTGTCCCAAGTGGCTAAAGAATATGAGTTTTGATTTCTTCCTTCAAGCCAGGCTCACCTTTAGCTCAAGCTTTTAACCTGGTTCTTTATTTTACAGCCAATCCCTCCTCTTACCCCCTGGGACACTACAATAGTGATAATCTAGATAATAACCTAGACACTCCTTGAAATGACATCAAAAGAGGCAAGTGTTTTTAGGCTGAAGTTATCATGAGAGGTTCAGAGTGCAGAGACTCCCTCTGTATTTGAATGGAGGGATCATTTGTACCCCTGTGCTTTTGGAGGAGACCATCCAGCCTGACAAAAATAATAATTTATAAATTTGACTTTGAAAACTTTCAGGAGGGTTATCAATGCTACTAGGCACAAGCCAAGATCTGATGGGTTGGAGATGAAGGAACCTCATCGTAAGCCAACTGCTTCAGAACCCTCTCTTGCTGGGTTGCTGATGGTGTCCTCCTCCAGGAGCAGCCTGCTCTGGTCCCTGCTGCAGACAGACCACGAGGTTATTAACTGTCACATTGCCATGAATTTCAGAAGGGCTGTGACACCTTACACAGGCTAAGGACTGGGTGGTCTGTGCACAGCAGGAGGTGGCATTTTCAGCCTGCAGAAGCAGATCTTCCCCTGCCACCCACCCAGAGCAACCCCTTGGATAGGAGGCTGGGTGCTCCAGAAGAGCAGCCCAAGCATCAGGTTCCCATTCTCCCCCCGAGTTCAGCATAGCTGGGGTTTGGCTTCTGCATTCCCTCTCTGCTCAGAAACAAGCCAGGGTGGGGAACCAATCGAAAGGCAGAGTGGCCTGTGATTCGGAGGTGCCTGGAAGAGTTTTATCTGCTGAGACATGAACCACACAGGGGATGGACCACTGCATACAAGTATTAGTCCCCAACCACCTGCCCTCGGCCTCTTTCACAAAGAAGACACCATGCTGGATCATAATAATGATCATAATTCTGGATCATCATAATTAAGTTCACAGGTGACCTCAGGAGTCCTGTGGATCCTGTGGTCATCCACTCTGGAGCATCAGTGGTGTGTTGGCCTGGCACAGCAGAGCTGCTCTTACATCCTTCTGTTCCAGCCCAGTCCTGGGTATTCATCTGAGTTAGTCAACAGTATCCAGACTGGCGATTACCTCCAGACTCCAACTTAAAGGGATTAATTASAACAAGCCACCAACTGAATCCACCAGGGAGACTGCTGTGCAGAGACAGCCAGGACTTTGTTTAGTGGCACCCATCTGAACACGCTGGCCTGTGAAGGGAGGCGGAACAGGGGAAGAGGGGCAGAGGCTTTCGAGGTAGATAATGGAAGAACGAAGAGACAGGAAGGTGAGGGTTTCTCCTGAATACCCACACTGCCATTGCTCCTGACATTTCAAGAGAAAGTCCCCTGCTCACCACACATGGGCTGTCTCTCGCCACCATTGTATCTGGCTACTTGGAAACCCATTTGCAAGCTTCCCCCCATTGTATTCAGTGCTCAGCCACAAGAACAGCAGCCGTCTGGATCCCCTCCAGCTGTCCAGTGAGAGAAAGGGAAAAGCATTTAGTAGTAGCAGAGAAAAAAAAAAAAGGCCAGAAATCATTTTTCCTGGCACACTATGACGCACGGATTTGGGAATGAGGGTTGTGAAAGCTTTTTGTTTAGCTTATTCTTTTCTGGTCTGACAGCTGATAAGTCCCACAGCTCAGAAACATCTGACAGGACTGGCTGAAGTCAATTCATCTTTCATCTGCCCATCATGCTCTTGAAGCGGAGAGTGACAGAACTATTTCTCCTCTGTCTGAATTCTGCTCTCCCTCCTTCTCCCTCTTTCGTGTGCTGTTGTTGGGAGCTTGGGAAAACCAGTTTCCTTCCTGCCTACAGCCTTCTCCCCAGGTTCAGGGCAGCGTCCGTCTGCCCTTGCACCTGCTCCGTACAGCTGCAAGCTGCCTCTGCCGAAGTCATTTGCACCCGACCCAGCAGCAGGCTGATGGGGCCCCTCCAACTTCCCCTCTACTCCTTTCCCTGTCATATTTTCCTTGCTGCTCTTGTAATTAACGTGCTTGTTCATTGCTCTTCTCGCTAGCTCCTTCTGCTTTTCTGGCACACTCCCCTTTCAACCTCCCCCAACTCCTCGTGCGCTCACTCCAGCAGCGCTTCTCAAATGCAGCTTTTGAATGCAGCTCTGTTTCTTTGCTCTGTGCCCTATTCTCAAATACTGCTGAGCATTCACCTCCTGGGTGGAGAAATGTAAATTTTTAAAGGCCTTTAGCATCTTCCACAGACTGGTTAGATCCTTGCTGGCTCTGACCCTGCCTTAGCTGTCACCTAGTCACTTCCCTGTAGAGACATACCCCTGATGTTGTCTGGTCACAGCCTCCAGGGACAGACCAGCTCAGAAAAAGCAGTTCTACCTCATATTTTTACCAGACAGTTACCACAGCTCAGCTGATGAGGAGTAAATCATCCACCCTGCTGGCAGGCTATCATTTGTGATCAGAGTTACATATTCTGAAGCACCCACCGGGTTGGTGTGCTACAAACCTTGCCCTTTGGGGAGGACTGCATTAAGCCAATACACCTTCAGCAAACCAGCAAATGCCACGGGATGGGAGCTTGGTGTGCTTTCATGGTGCACGCTGTTTGAAAGCAGCGAAGTACAGGAAGGAGAGGTGTCTGAACTCAGGAGAGCTGAATGTCTTTCCATGTGGAGTACTATTTCTTTGTGCTTTTTCTTTGTCAGTGCCCACTCACATAGGCTTGCCTTGTGTGGGTAGGTAGCAAACTCTTTGAGGCAGAGACTAGCTTTTCAGTTTAGATCATGTATCAGCACACAGCAAGTAGGTTTTTGATGCGGGCAAGGGGCCCTCCAGACTGCTAGTAGGTAACATAGAAGTATTAAAGGTGGCAAAAGAAGAGCCTAAGACACCAAGCTACTGAATGGGGATTTTTTATCCCAAAGATGGGGTTCCTGCCAATACACTGGAGTGAAGCCAAACTAAGATAACCATGAAAAAAAAAAGAAAAAAGAAAAAGATTATAAAGGACCAGAATTACAAATGATACTGTACTTTGATATGAACTTAAACAGCTAGAAAAAATCTGAATGATAATAAYGATAATTAAAAAACCACCCTCCACATTGCTGGTAAATCTTGCTTTGCTTCCCGCAGCAGAAAATCAATGATCTAATTTCACTTAAACTTGATGGGCTGCATCTCCCAAATAAGGCACCCCATTAGACACGCTTGCAAATGGGAAGCTGTTTCAGCAAACTCCCTGCTTTGCATCACAAGGCTGTCATTTTGGTCCCCAGGGATTTGTTTTCCCATGAATGTGTTTTGTTGGAGGAAAACAAGCACCTGTTTTGCAAAACAGGATCTCTAACATTCAATTTACTCATCTTTTAAAATATACTCCACATTAAGAATTTTTCTGCTGTAGGTTCTGCAGTCCTTGCTCCCACAGCTCCACCACTCATCCCTTTCCAGTTTCAAAACTATGTGGCTGTCTTATATCTGGCCACCAGCTGGGCCCCAAAGTCTGTGCAAGAAGCTTAGCTGAATCCTCCCTGTATCTCATGCTTGGTCTTACAATGTCTGTTTATATCCTGTAAATTAGTGCAACGTGGCCCCTAACCAGGATCCTCACAGTTTTATAAGCAGCAACACAAGTCTTGCCAGGCTAGCCATGAACCTGGATGGGCCTATAAAAGCTGTGATAGTCTGTCTGAAAGTCTGTCTTAGCTCAGTGTCTCTGGTTGTATCTTTCGGATGCAGCTTGAACAACAGAGAAAAGAGGGGGAAAAAAGAGAGAACGAGAAGGAGGAGAGAGAAAAAAATGTCTCAAATATTTTATTGAGTTGCTGGATCTGGTTCAGCGCCATTAAGAAAGGGGATACTGAAGACTGCTTTTCATTCCACCATTTTGCAGTGGGTAATTGCTTTCCACACAGTGCACTGGGTTTTGATGTGAGTCCAGCTGCAGTAACGCAAGTTACGGCAAGGGCTGTTCCAGTGCAAATGTGTTATTTGAGTGTCTCTCTGCTCACACTATGACTAAACAGAAGCAGCTGTGGCCAGAGGGCCATCAGCGCTTTGTATCACACAATCTGACATTTCATGGAAAGTTTTCATGTTTTCAGTTGGAAAAACCTTCTTTCTTCCATGGCTGGAAATTTTGAAGAAATTTTAATTTTGCATGATGCAAAAAAATGCCCTGAGAAACAACTGTCCTCTCCAGAGGAGATACAAGCCTGATACCATCTCAGCCTCCAGAATGACCCTCACATATTATGATCCTCAGCATGTCTAAGAGCTACCAATGTATGTTGGTCAGGAAAGCTACCTGTATGTTTCTGAAGGATGTCAGTTTCAAAAAAATAAGGTAGAGTTGGAGTAAGGACAGCTTGGAATAGCAGGACTACATTGTTAAGTCAGGGGAAGAAGATCCATCAGTCTGAGGCCTAAAATCTGTGGGGAGAATTCCTCAGTTATTTCAGAACTAGCTTGGAGAAAGCACTGAAGAAGGAAGACAAGCTTGTCTTAGCAGCAAAGTGTAATAGATGCCTCTTACCCATGTACACCTTGTACAAGGTTTTATCCATCAGCAAGAGGGAGCCCAGGGCTTTGCCTGAGCAACTCTGATTCTCTCCAGGAGAGGCACACAAGTAGGAGAATGATCCAAGGTTGCAGTATTTGCCAGATCTGGGGATGGCTCACATGGAGCATCAGCTAAATCTTTGGAGACAGATATTGTACTTGAATCTGGGTATCTCTTAAAATCTTTTTTTGTTTGTTTTTTGAGATTGTTCTCAAGCTCTCAGGAGYAGGCTATCATTTATGGGTATCCTTGCAGCTTTGACCACTTGGCAAAGCAAGGAAACAAACAAATGAATGAATTAATAGAAACATAAAGATAGCCCATCTAAACAGGATGGTTTTACATTTATAATTGTCCTTAGAAAGAAGCAAGGAAAAAAGAAAGATCTACTCAGGACAAAATATGGCTCCCCAAAGGTCTTGTATTCCTTAATTGCAGGTAGAGGCAAGTGACTTTCTCAGGTTTGGTGCAATAAGCCTTTGGGAACCACTGGGATTAAAACTCAGGATCTTGAACCCAGCTTTTATTTCCCCCTTGAAATCCTAGACCACACAGCCTTCTGCTTGTAAGTGTATGGGCACATCTACGCACGTGGAGGGGGAAGTTCAGCATCACATAGGTGGTCTGCTCTCTTTCTAAAAGGATACACATGGTAACTGAGATGAGACTGTGAGCTGTTGTAGGGAAGAAAGACACAGGTTCTAGGCCTATCAGCTGCCTATAACTCTCACCTTCTGAACCTTATGTCTTTCATTTTCTCATTCAATCTATTTTTTGACTGTCCGTGATTTACCAATGGCTTTCCTTGGTAATTTCATGCGTTCATTACAGTTTGCTTTGCTATAAACACATGTGGATTTCCTTTTTAACTCTTCATTTCCTAAGTTTTAGATAGAGAGATTCTAATGCTAAACCACAGGAATGGTCTATCCAGTTCCAGTTTATTAAATCTAACCCTATGTGTCAAGTGTCTATAGTGCATAAAATTATTAGGTCCAAGCTACATTTATGAGAGAATTCATTTCACCCAAGGGTGGATTAAGTCTGTAGATGCTTTGTATAAAAATGGTAATACTCATGTTGCAACACAAGATGGAAATGCTAAATTCTTAGGATCTACTCAGATCTCAGCACATGCTCTGGAGTTGATGACTTCCAAAGCCAGGTTCGGTCAACTACTTCCTCTCCATATATACTGCATAATTCATATGCATAAGACTACTTTAAAAAAGCTTTAAAAGGCACAAAAGGTCAAGGTCCTCGGGTCCTTTATTAAAAAAAAAAAAGGTAAAATTAACCCCAAATAGGCAGAATGTCTGAATGCAAGAAATAACCACAGATGAAAAAGTTTACATTCAGCTTTATCAGTAACCTTTTTTATACCCTCAGGTGATAGACTTCTCAGACTAGTAAGACAAAATTAGACAGATAGCAAAGAGAAAGATGGGAAAGCTGTTAGTATCTCAGTGTGGTCATACATAGTATTAAAAACCCAACAGGCAACTGCAACTACAGATTAAAGAAACTCCAAAGACCTGAGACAAGTCCTGTAGTTTGTACCTAGAAGTGATGAAGTCCTTGAGGAGTAAAACGCTAAGAGATTCACAGCCTAAAAGTTCTCCTAGTCAGAGAGGTCTGCTATTGAATGCAACTGGATAAAGAAACATTCAAAAGTGAGTTGATTCATCTGTCTTCCACATCCTGGGCTTTATCATGTTTCTCATCCTCTCCATTTTGTAACATCTGCCCTGTAAAATAAAGTGACAATAAAGCAGCTCCTTATAAACTTCGTATTATCAGTGGATATCTCCACAGTCAGATGTAAACCACTGATTTTCTTCTTTAGCTTAATTTTGGATTTTGAAGAAGGTGGTGCAGTTATTGATGAGAGTTTTATCCTGGTCAAAGAAGCCTTTCAGCACGAAAATTTCTGAGAAGGTACATCTGAAAGGAGTCCCACTGCAATTTTTGAGATCAGAATGGATAGCAAGTCTGGAGGGCTTCTGGCTTCTGGCTAAACATATGTTTGAGACCTTGGAGATTTAGACTCTGTGAAGGTCTATCATATGAGACAAGGAAAGTGGACCCATATCACTGAAATCCTTATTTTTTGACAGTTATCTGGTGGAATCCAGCACTATCCATCCAATGGGACCTTTGGAGTCCAGGAAGACAGATTCCTCCTGATAATACACATTGTTCACTAGCCTTCCTCTTATTCTCTGTTGCTGGTGGAGGTCTCAAGTCCATCTTCCTGTCTAAAACAGGGCCAGCTTCAACATTAGGTTGACCAGGTTGGTCAAGTCTTCTCTGGTCAAGTTCTGAAGACCTCTGAGGATGCAGACTCCACCTTGTCTCTGACCACCTGTTCCAGGGTCGCACTGCTTTCAGTGTGAAGATGTTTTTCCTGATATCTAATTGGACTTTCCTTTTGAACTCGTGTCTTTTGCCTTTTGCCTCTTCACTGTGCACGTTCGGGAAGAGTCCAGCTCCATCTTCTCTAAAACTGTGTACCAGCCCTTAGATCTTCCTAATGGCTCTTGGATGGCTTCTCTTCAATTTCTCAAAATATCTCTTATATGGGGGGGCCATAACTGTACAAAGTACTTCAGAAGTAGCCTCATGAGTAAAGAGCAGGGGTGAATGACCACTTTAATAATTTGAAGTCCACTGCCTCACTGACCCCTTGGCTTTTGCTCCTTTGCATAGATAGTCACTTAGGGTTGTTAAGTATTGTGCAAACCTCTTCTTATCTGTCCCCAAAGTGGGCTGCCAAAGGGTCTGTGTCCATCACCGTTGCAGACTACCATCATCACTGCAAAGACTTGAGGATTTCCCAGTGGCTTCAATGGTTTTGGCTCGATTGATTTTTGCTGTTTGTACGTTGCATTAAAGCTCATTAAATCAATAGCAGTGATTCACTGGGGAGCAGCGAGAGACTAGCCAGTTGTCCAAAACCTAACCTGTAAATATCCAGGGGTGTATTTTCCTTTGTTTTTAGCTGRCAGACTAGGCAAGTAGAAGGATATTTTTTCTATGTGTCATTGAAGGGAGAGATTACCATATGCAACTCTTGCCACCTAAAATTTAACCTTTCCTTTCAGTTTGGGCAAGGTCCTGTGGTAGACAGAAATCATCTTAAGGGCTTTTTGTGCCCATAAAGCTGTGGTTCCCCCCGCAGCCACAGCTCTGAGTCTTCTTGAGAGTCTATGCCTCCCTCACAGGAAATGTTTCACTGCCTGACAAGCAGATATAAGACATTATTAAAGAGACAACATGTTCTCAGATAAAATGTTCCAAATATAACAAGTCTATTTTTATTAAATTTCACCAAAGGCCTCCCTGCTTCCTAATCAGAAAGCCTGATTTGCTGACTCCCCCAGACCTGGCTGTTCTGGCTCACTACAGCTGTATCATGATATAGAATTACATTTTTATAATGACTCAAATCTTTTCCCAAGTTCTTAAGTATTTTCACAAAAAGGAAAAAAATAAGGAAAGAAGAAAAAAAAAGAAGAAAAACTCCACACACCCTCCTGTAAAATCCAGGCACCAACTTTGAGTTGTGTGTGGTCTTTTTTGTCTTTTCTTTTGGCTTCCCTCAAGACACGGCTTATTGCATTGGTCTGGATGCTGTCCTACCAGCACAGTGAGCTGGCCAAGCCCTGATCCCAACAACAAAGTCACCTTAGCAGGTGCCAAAATAAACGTCAGTCACCAGCTACCTGTGCTGACTGCTGACGCTTGTGTGTTTGTGTGCATTGCAGGCCACAAGGCTGGAAAGGCAGTGCCTTCTTCCTCCATCACTTTGATGTGTATCAATCCTTGGACCTGGTCTTTTTTCTTCAGGGGAGCCTTTAGGGCACTGCAACCTGGGGAATTATTTTTAAATCTCCTTTTTTTAGAAAAGGGTGAAGTTCTCCAGAGAATACTGGCTGTAAAATGGGCAGAGGTTGAAAAATGTGCACGTATGATATGGAAGCTGCCTGTGTACAAACAGTACCTGTAACTCCAGTAACTTCAGTTATCTATGCAGTTTTAGCTCATGTGGGTGTGCGTGTGAGTGTGTCCTTGTGTATACAGTGTATGGGGTGTATGCCTGCAGGCTTATTCCAAATGGACACATTTCTGGTGTCAACTGTATTGCTTACAGCTGGAGTAGCCCCTTTGGGAGCCAATACAAAGCTTTTTGATTACACAGTCACTTCCATTGGATTTACAGGGTGGAGCAAATATTAGGAGCCGTTCAAATTCATGAATGACGTAAAAGGGGAAGTTACAGGTCGTCCTTAAATTGGTCAGAAAATTACAAGAGTTAAGTGGGAAAGGAGTACAATCCAGCCAGTTGCATACACTGAAGGGGCTGGGGAACCTGGGTTTGGCAGGCGCACATGAGCATTGCTTTGTTCTCTTCTGTTTTACAAGCTGCAGTAGTTGTTTTTCCACATTCCACCATATAAAAAATACTGGGTCTCAAAGACCTGCTTCAAAATCAGCTGAAAGTCAGTTGAAAGCAGAGTCTACTCTGCTTGTATGGCTTCAATTTGACTCCTGCGTTTGGATTGCATGAGTGRGCAGACCTGACTGGCTCAGGAGTCTTGTCCTATCCTGGACACATGCCATACCTGCCCAGCTGTACCTTTCTGTAATTATTCCTTACAGAAAATGTATTTCAGTTAAAACAAACAAATGAGTAGGGTCTACAAAAGCCTGACACTTTCTCTGCCTGCACCTCAGTAAATCTATTTGAGGTTACCACATTTCAACAAGCGAAGACAACGCTAGACTTCAGAGATGACTTCCAAAATGTGTGCAGATGTTAAAGTACGGAGTACAAGTAAGTAAAGATAAAAGCAAATCAAGAATAGTCCAAAAATACTAAATTAAAAGCGGGGTGGGAAAAGGAAAGAAACAGCAATCTCTTTTTCCCCAAATACTTGTGGAACAGCTGACCAAAATGTCAAAGAGAAACAGGTTTTGGAAGTTGTATTTCAGCTCCACAAACTTGTTTCTGTACCCTTTCCTGGTTCAACATCTGCAACCCATATTTCATCCCTGTAGCGCTCATGGGAGGACTTCATTTCCCAGGAGTGGGGAAGGTGACACATTTTGTTCAGGATACATGGGTTCAAATGTGGATTGGAGTTCACAAGGGGAACAGCTAAGCGGTTTCAGATGAGCAACAAGGCCCTCAGCTAACACTGGGCCCAAACATAATGTTCTAAAAACAGGTTCAGAAATCCCACTATGAGTGGAAGCTGTTGTATGATTTACACTGGGTGCATGGTTTTTTTGGTTGTTTTCTAAGACTTATTTCCCAATAAAACAAAGCCTATGCTAATCTGCTTGGTGTCTGGATATGCATGGGTATGTATGTATCTGTCTGTCTGTCCAACCAACTGTGCCATTCCCAGGACTTTCTGAGCCCTATTTGCCTCCTGCCTGGGAGAGGAACAGAGCTCTCAATGATGTTACATCCCTAAAAGCTTTGAGAAAAATTGGCAGTTGGTGAGAACAGGGTACACTGCGGTACAAGCTGGAGCATGAGGATGCCTCTTCTTAGAGAGCACAGAGACTTTTTGTCTTATCCATGGGGAACGCTGTGATGGGAACTTGCTCCTTACAGGCCAGTGAAGGAGAGCAAACTACATGAAATGAGTATCCCTGATGCCAGCTCTTACAGAGCTGCTTTGAACAACACTTAGTGGAAAATACAAGAATATAAGGAAAATGGTCAGAGGGCTACTCAGGGTGCTCAGTCCCAGGAGCGACCAGAGGGACTTAGGTTCCTAGGCCACCAAGATGCTTTGGAAAGTTTTATTCCTAGTCCATACAAGCCCAGAAGCAAAACTGCCAGGATTTATTTTCTTCTTGGAGAGAYGCAAAAGAGCGAAGTCAAGAGGCAGTTAACCCACAGCAAGTTAAAAAGATAAATCTTTTGAAATGATATATTTCTCTAAATCAAAGAGCTTGAGAGAGTGCTTTTTCTTTTTAAAAAAAATATGCTTTGTCAAAAAGAAGTGTAACTTTTCATTTAACAAATGAAGTCGTCCTTGACTTGATTTTTCCCACACTTTATTGCCAGCAAAATAAAAAATATTAGAGTTTAAATACATATTTTCTGAAGTATGAAGGAAGCAATAATGCAGTGATCAATGGCAGGAAGACAGACCACTTTGAGGAGCTACCAGATTTCTCCTTAACCTAAAATATATCAAGTAAATAACTAAATAAATCAGTGCATGTTTTTTACATAGGAAAAAACCCAAATAATTTCCTGATCAGATCGAAACTACAGCATTTCTGGTGGAGAGAAAACTGTACAGTAAGTTTTTGCTAGACTCCAGTAGCTTCTGGGTTTCTCTCCTGGCTCACCTTCAGCTCAGATACTGGGTCCTTCATAAGTATGGAGAGTCACGTTGACAGGTGGATCTGGTTAGCTTCAGTCATGTCATAAGCAAACTTGGTGTGTCTCTGGGGAGCAGAAGGAACTAGAGTTCATGTTGGAGACAGAAGGCAGCTGGCAGGCAAACTCCAAGAATAGCCATACTGTCTTCTCCAGGAGAAAGTTCAGACTCTCTCTTTGCTTGGCTCATTGGATTTGTTGTTGTTATTCTTGTTCGAGARACCAGTAAAACCCCAGGAGGACATAGTAGAGCTGTGATCAGATGCCAAAGTAAAAAGCAACAGTATAAGGCCCTGCAGAAAGCAGAGAAGCTTACAGGAACGTCTGGGTTTTTCAGAAGCGCTCAGCACCTGAAAGCTCCTGTTTTGGGCCTTGAGTTTTGGGAGCCCAGTCTGGCAGCCGTGCATCCTGCATGAGCTGGCAGTTTCATTTGTCTACCCGTATAAGGCATTCTCTGCATTTCTACAGCTGAAAACTGATATAGCAGGAGGAGGAAAAAACAAATCAAATGAGGGAAGTGTGTTTCATTTGACAATGGGTCTTCAGAGCCTGCATTTTTTAGAGCTAGACTCTTAGAATAAGAAAAAAAACAACCCACGTCTGAGATATGTGCAAAATATAGCTCAAATCTAAAGGCTTTAACAGTGTGAGAAAAGTCAGATGTTAAACAATCACAGTTTTATTCCTCCCAGCAAGACAGCCTGTGCACCTGTAGCTGTTATTGTCTCTACTGTATAAAGTGAAAATGAATATCACATTGTGTTGAAAACCCTCATGGAATACAATTACTCAACAGAAACTGTCCTAAATCTATCAGCTGTAACTCACTTGTAATTTTGTGGGACTAATGCAGAGAAATGTTTCTCCATGCATGGTTTACCCCCAACCTTTCCCCCCCATTAATACATTTCATCCACTTTTGCTTACAATGGCTAAATTATTTGTACAAGATTAATTACTTATGGGAAGTGTCTGTCTTGGTCTGTAGGAATGACATTATGTTGAACATTAAATGCTGACACTATTAAACTCTGCCGGACTTGTTTTGATATAATAACTCTGCAGACCACAGGTGAAATGGGTCCCTCACCAATTCACTACTTCATTGCTCTTCTGTCATCAGCAAACTTTGGGATATAGTTTCAGCCGACAAAGCTCTGAGTTTCATTCAAGTCAACAGAGTTGTGTATTATGGCTTTTTATTTCCCCGGAAGTTTTGGTGAGTTTCCAGCTGCAGACTGGAATCTTTGGCCCCAAAAAACCTGAAACTAAGATACAGAAGCTGCCATTTTCCAGGCAGACATGTGGGCCAGTTGGGAAACTGTTTTTTTTTTTTTTTCTGTTGAAATCAACAACTCAAAACAAAACACATTTTTCTTGCAGTGTTTCAAAATTAAATTTTCTACATCTTAGAAAGTTGTTTTGCTTTAGTCTGCAGAAACTGCAAATGTGGTGGGTGGCAGTTCAGGGAACTTCTGCATCTTTTTCCCAGTGAAAAGAAAAGTAGAAGAAATCTGAAAAAAATTGAGATACTGCAGTGGTGAAGGGAATCTTTAACTCCCCCACACCCCCCCCATGGGAAAAATGTTCAAAAAAGGCTAAGAGTTTTTAAAATATGGGTTATTTCCCTCCAGTCGTCCAAAGTGTATTTAGCTGTTGTCTTATCTTTCATTTAGGAGAGTTGCTTTAACTTTCTGTTGATTTGCTAAGCCCTCAACACTTTCACTGAAGGTGTGGGCCCTGCAGAGTGGCTTTAGTCCATGGACTTTTTGCTTGTCTCTTTATTGCTGCTCATGGTAAGATGCACGCATGGGTCACAGGTTGAAAACCCTTGACTTGCACTTGAGAGCAGAGACTCCACTCCCATGATGGGTCATACACGTCTTTCTTCAGCAGGAGCTGGAGAAGTACATGAGCCAGGCATCCCATGTCTTTGTTAGCACTGCCACATAYGATAGCTTTGCTTCTGGGGACTCTTTCCATGAGAGGTCAGAAACAAGCATGGTTTGCTCAGCAACAGATTCCTTGAAGTAGTCAGGATCTATGTGGCCCCCTCTGAGTTCCTAGATGAATTCCCTATCCTAAGGTCACTGTCTGGGTTACAAAAAGCTACTTTCAAAATCCAGCAAGCTCCTCTCCCTACAATTGTTTTTCTCTTCACCATCAGCTATTCCACCCATGTTCAGAGCACAGGCAACTGCTCTTGCTCCTCTCCTGCCCATGTTGCTCCAACACAGAAATTCTTGTCTGCTGTACGTGTGCAACACTGTCACTGCTGACCCTGTCCTGCCTCTCCTCTTTGGCTTTATCCCCTGGAGCTGGTTGAAATTCCTCTGGTAGCAGGTAGGAGCAGGTGTGTCTGGCTGTCTCACCACACCAGCATGTTACATCCCTGGGCCTTCAATCACCCTCTGCTGCTGTGTCCTTGTTGCATACCCAAGTTCACAGGCTCATTAGTATTCAAAACCAAACCCTCTGCCCCTATCCCTGAGGACACTAAGCCTGGATCCTAATTGCATGCACATGTACTTGTGCAGAACAAGGAGTCAAGGTGAGGAGAAGGGAACATGGTACATCTTTCAAGGAGCAGCAGTTTCAGCTGCAAGCCCTTTTTGTTCTGTAATTTGGGATATTTCCTAGCAGTCAACATAGAGAAGAAAAAGGACATTGTCTGGAGAGTGGCTTCATTACTAATCTCTCCTGGATGCATTTTAATTCATTTTAATGATTCTGCCTCCTGTCAGACCTTTCATTTGTTAAAGGGGTTTGTTAAAGAGATTAAGTGCAAGGGGAATATGAACCTCAAAACACTACATCCCTTCCCCCAGCCCCTCCTCTATTCCCCCCAAGATTAATATTACACCAAAAGGAAGAGAAAAGGCATTTTCTGTGAAACACATTACAAGACTTTTAGGAACAGAGGGAAGGAGGAAGAGCAATGGAGCATGCTGGATTCTTTTAACCCATGGGGGAGCTGGAAGGTGACAATATTGATATGATGTCATTCAAGCTACATCGTTCCCTGTCCATGTGTCTGTTGAAGCTTTGTACAAACACAGCTGTTTATTAGGAATGCCAGCTTAGGAAAACAAACTATCTTCCTCAATTTGCTTTTACTCTTCTCTTCTGTTCATGTGGGAACTTGGAATAACCTGCCCCACCCTGAAAAACACATGTACCATGCAGCACATGTACCATAAAAACCTTTCAACTGAAATCCAAGCTTTCAGCCAGCTGAAGGAATAAGAGAACCTCTTGGTTTCCTGTATCAGCTTCCTACCCAGGGATCTTTTGTACATTAAGTCACGGAGAACTTCCCTTGAAAAGGGAATAGGTAGGTCTGAGCAATGGTCTGCCCAAAGTTACTCAGTGTGGGAGGTGGTAAAGTCAACAGAAACCCTATGTGGAACCGTGAGTGCATTTTCAAAGTTCATGCTATCAATAGACATCCTTTGAGACACTCGTGTTTCAAGGATTTGCTAAAGAAATTCTCTCCACTAGTTCAAGGGACTATTTCACTCTCTCTTCTGTTCCACAAGCCCTGAAAACAATTTCCCTATAGACCTATGGACCCTTTATCTCCATAAAATGGCAGTGGGCTTCAGATGTTCGTGAAAAGGATCACAGAATTAAGTGCCATGCAATAGCAGAGTGGTGGATTCTGGCCAAGAAGATGACTTTCTTCCATATACCCCTGAATGTTACCATAATGGCCTATTGGTACATGGGTGCCACCTAAGCAGCGCATATTTTATGCAGAACACTTACACAGAAGAAGTCTCTTCATGCATCACAGCTTCACTACGTATTATAATGTAAATTACATTAGGTAAAAAATGTAATTTTAATACAGATTGCATTCTTTCTATTGGCTTCAGGATTAATTGCATTGAGTCTGCTTGTAGGTGGAAAATAAGATGCATTTCAATGAAGAGGCATGTGGGATGTTGCCCTTAGTCAGAATGGTCATCTGAGCTGCCAGAGGATGGAATAGGATTGCCTAGACCAGGTCAGATATTAGGCATAATCCAACACAATTGTGCTCTTGGAAAAGAGAAAACTGCCATATTGTGATGGATAAGTGGGAGAACTGCCTGTAAGTATGAAACAATTCTTCCACTCATCTTGGCGTTAGCATTAGTAGGGACTCAATCTGAATACTCCGTGAGTTTTGGTTACCACTTTTCAGGAAAGATGTGGACCAGCTGGAGAGCAACAGGAATGATTGAAGACCTGACTTAAAAAGAAAGATTGAAAGAAGTAGGATTGTTTAGTCTAGGGAAGAGAAACTGAAGGGACCTATGATAGATGTCTTTGTGCACAGAAAAACTGCCAAGAAAAGGAACAACCTGTTCCCCCTGTCAATGCAGACAGGGTGAGAGACAGAGGGTTAAAACCGAAGAAAAGGAAAGTAGGTTGGAAATGAGGAAACCCTTTCAGTAGTAAGGACAGAGAGGCACAGGAGAGCATTAGTGACTTGGGGGAGACACATCCATCACTTGTGGGAGATGTGTCCACCAGGGCTCGTAGAGTCACCAGCCCTGGCTGTTGGAAGAGGAAGTTAGGAATAGCACAAGTATAACAGTCCTGTGGTTGTTGCAGGTGACTTCTGGCGGTCCCCACAGTCCTGTTTGCTATGATTCTTTGTATTTTCCGTATAGGGAGACCAGGAAGTCTGATACACCTACTGCTGTTCCAGTGCTGAAGGCTGCACACCCTCCTGAAAAGGGAAGTAAATGATTGTGGAGTGATTTGGAATGGAAGGGCAAATATTCAAGAAACAAACCCAAACCATTAAAAGTTAAATGGAGAAAGACAAAAGGCTCMCTATCTTTTATATTTCCTTGCTGTATTTTAATCTTCAGGGACAAATCCATCCTGACATCACACAAGAAAACTCCACACCCTCATAAACCCAATATAATGAGCGAAACATGGTAGCAAATCCTCCAGGTTTTGTTTTAGCTTGGAAAGCATTAAAGAAAAGTGTTGTGCAGAAGGAATGGAAATGTTGCTTGGGTGCCAATTCCACAAGGGTTTGTTCTTCTAGAGCCAGGTACGTCACTCAATGAAAAGCACTGTTCAGCTCCTGCCATGGTTTGGGGGTTAGCCAAAGAGGTTGGAGAAGGGTGGCTGGAAGGAGAAAGCAGCTTGGTACTTTTCACTGCCAATCTTCTGCTTTTTGTCCAGCTTTCCCTGCACAAATGACATCTGAAATGCAATCTGGACCCTTTCTGTTATGGAAACCTCAAACCCAATTTAATAATAGGGGCTTATATTCAAGTGTCCCATAAAGCATTGTGGAGAGTTGTATCATCACTGGAGCATTTTGCGATATGGTCCAACCTCTTCGACCTGAAACTTTCCCCACCCTAGAATTTTAGACTAGCCAAAGTGATTTGGACACATCTTCCATTCACTCATATAGACTGCTTTGAGTCCCCTGATCAGAGTAAGAACCCATTATTCTAGATGGTGGTCAAGGAGTGTCTATGTTGCACAAAGTTTGCAGTCTATGTGCACAAGAATGGATGGGCCACCCAGACAAAGCATGTCTGTGTTCACCCTGCAGGAGAAAGATAGCCTGAGAGACAGAGGGGATCAGCTCAGCATTTTCCCAGCCTGGGGCTCAAGCCTTGGGCTCAAGGCATGCAGAATGTACAGGGCACAGGATGCCTGCTGCAGGACTGGTCTGTAGCTTGGCATAACTGGCAGTGCAGCTTTCTAGGAGAATAAATTCATCTCTGTGCCCTAGTCAGTTTGGAAAATCTCAAGCACTGGGGTGCTTTCCCTCCCTCTTGACATCCATAAGATCTGTGAGCAATTTCCCTACAAGCCAATTCAATCCCTATGGAATTCCACTGCTTTCACCCCTATTATGTGCCACAAGACTTTCCCACAAGGGTTTAATCTTTCATTGCCTCAACTGAGAAATCTGTGCAAGCAGAAAGAGTGCAAGACAGACTAAAGAAGAAACAAAACACAGTTGGGAATTGTTCAGCCTTGTTCCAAGATGCCCTGTCTCTCTACAGCTGAGATTCTTCTGCAATTCACTGGTACTAACTCGCATTCATCACTCCAACCCACAGCAATTTACTGGTGGCGATTTTCTGCTTCCAGCTGGTGACCTCCTGACCTCAGAGGTTAAGACAATTTTTATTCATGCTACTGAACTTGGCATCTGAATGTTAATGTCATGCTTTTTGCTTCCCCATCCCCCTCTGTTTTCTTCGTGGAGGCTTAGAGTCTGTGGAATCTTTTCAGGGAAAATGGAGAAGTAATATGCTTTCCCGAAAGGATGACAGCACAGCATGGCAAAATGATTGTCTGCACAGTAGTGCAAGCATGATATTTTTAGGTGAGTGCTGTGATGCTGGGAGAAACTGCTAGTCATATGCCTACATCCTTGGTGTTGAGTTAAAATGGATTACCTTTTGAAATACCATTTTCTGCTGTTTTTATCTTATAGCAACCAACAGAGAACACTCATTGGCCAGTGCTGTTGTCTGTTGTCTTAGGTTTAGGTCATGCCATGAGGAAGAGGTGTGACCTTACGTAAACACTCAGGAGCCACTAAGAACAAGCTGTAACAGCAAACAAACATCAAGACAATAAGATATATTCTGAATGAACTCTTTCAGTGCACTAGCTCAGTCATCAGGGGGCAATTATCAACAGTGGAAGTTAGGCAGCCATCATATCATCATTCAGGTCCTGGGGTAGCAAGGCCCAGGCAAACTAAATATTCTAATTTGCCTAAATATCTTTGCTGAGCTGTGATTGGGGTTTCAGCATTCTGTATCTGGTCAATATGTTTTCCTAAGATCCTTTCAAAGCATCAGAAAAAGAAAACCAGACATTTTAATGATCCTTCTTTGACTCAGCTTCAGTTCCACCTTACCCCTCTCCACAGTTCCTTTTATGTAGGGTCTTAATCACAGAAGATAAAGTCAGAAAGAACCTCAGGGGGGCCCTGAGTCAACACTCTTCCCCAGGATAGCATCTGCCCACTTGATCCATCCTTCCTATTTGGCGTATGTCTCACTTTTTCCTAAAAATTCATGTTGATAGATATTCCACCTCTTCCCAAGTAATCCCAGATATGCTATCCTGCTATGAGAAATATTTTTGTAATATTCAATCAAAGTGTCCTGCATAAAGAGCAGAAAAGGAGACTAAGACAGCTATTGCCCAATTTCAGTGCCACGTGGTGTGCTGCACAGAGTTTTGCCCCATGGGGAGACCGGAAACAGAAGTGAAAGCTCCATTTGCCAGCATTCAAGCCCTCAATCCTTTCTCCTATCCCAAATGCAAAACACAGCAGTTCATTCCCTGGCAAAGTCTTTAGATATTGTGATTTACGTTGTCTTGGCTGTGCAGAGGTAAGTAGTGATAAGGAAGTGCACACTCTGAAAGTATCTAATGACGCCCAAGTGAAAAACATAGCTCTTGACATTTTTGAATGGGTGCTGGATGGCTATATAATTCATAGCCAACTTTTTTCTTTGAGCTTTTCTTTTTGAGCTTTGATGAAGATCTGAAAAATGGAAAATCATATGTGTCTTTCAGGCTAAGAAAAAGGACAGGACTCTGCACAGCATGATAGGGCTGACACTGATGGAGCATTTCTTGTGATGTGCAGAGGAGAAGGAAAAAATTTATTATGGAGCTCTTGGGAGGATTCAGGACAGCAGGGAGGGAGACCCAAAAACAGGAGTGAGGGGAAGATGACAATGGAGAAAATCAGGCAGGAGACAGTTGGAGCAGGGAGATCTGGCTTTAGGTGAAAGTRTTACAGGCTGGAAGACAAAGGCTGTGTCCACATAATGAAGTTTTAAGAAGTTGGTGTCCCAGGCTGAACCTTTTCTGGCTAGAACATACTGCCCACCCAGCTGGCAGTTACCATCTTCCCTGCAAAGACAGGACAACTGCCCTTGTGCTAATAGTCCCATTTTACTTCTTCTGACAGTGAGAAGCTGCAGAACATGGGTAGCTGGTCAGCACCACCACCAGGAGCAATAAATTTCCAGTGCGGGGACAGCTTATTTCCTTCCAGTGCTTAGGGCATAACTTCTCAATGTGAGCTAAATCAGAGTGCTCACAATTACATGAACACATCAAGAGATCTAAAGGAACTATCATAACCCAGACAGCTCCAGAGAAGAGCTTTCTATTCTCCTCTCATGTTTATGGTGTAAAAATCACATCTCTTCACAAGAGAGATTTGCTTGAGAAATGGGAGACCAGATATGTTTCTGGTTGTTTTTTTAATATGCAGTAGTGAGGTTGGGGATGGCTGACTGCCTGAGTGTCGCAGCACATATTGTCACCTTCACACCAAGAGAATATGAAACTTCCATCACTGCTCTTCTCTACTTTATGCCCTTGTGTTTTTTATTAGTTGGTATTATGCTCTTTAAAGTGAAAAGTTCCTACCTAGGAATGTAGCAGTGTTTCTGGAACCCGGGGCAAAAGTGTTGACTCTGTCTCCCTTTATTAGGGACGATTGGGAGAATATAAGGGATTGGGGTCTTTGGCAACTTCCTCCTTCCCCTGAGGTGTCCACATTGCTGACCCCAGCTTGCCCAGCCACAGGTGTCATTCAAGACTAGTACTTTCTTAATTCAGTAGTTGTTCATAAAAACAAAAACTGAACAACAGCAACATTTATTAATTTTTATCTTTCACACTGAACAGAAGATTCCCTTTCTGCATTAAAGGAGAATCTTTGAAGTAGTGAATCTGAAATAAGAACTTCCATCTGTGTATCCATGTGTTCCTCTGGCCTCCCTGCTCTGCTCCAGTGCCCATCTTGGTAGCTGAATATCAGAAAAGATCAGCACTGGCAAAAGAAATGCATGCCTTATTTACCCACAGTGTTAGGATGGGGATTATCCAAACATTGCCATTAGGGGCTAAGTTGAGAACCACATAAAGAAGCAGGCAAACCCAGGTCGCTGCTGGGAAAGCACAATAAGATGGCCCTGTAAACTCCTTCAACTATTTTCTTATTCACTCAAGGTATCCTTTGTTTATTCACCCCCAAAACATCTGCTTCACCAGGGCCATGTCTGTGGGCCAATGTCAAGGACTGAACCATGGTCTTTGTGAACTACCAGTGTGGCTCTTCACACAATGAAGGAAAAGCCAAGCTGGGCCTGAGATTGAAGGGTAATCTAGCAAAAGACCCTCACCAAGATTCCTGAATGTCAGCAGCATGGTGAACTCCTCCCCATAATTTTTTTCTCTCTTGTTACTTTTCTGTCCTCCTTTCAAGCTTTCCCTGCTAGGACGAATCCTCTAAACTTCCATTATTTTGAAAATAGCTGTCTTTGGACATGCTTTGTTACTGACTTTCACCTGGTACTGTCATTTAAGCTAGAGCTAAATGGGTTGTCACGCGCTCAGAGATCAGCATAAACGCCCTGGCATCAAAGGCTCATGACCACAATACACCAGGCTGCTTCTGAAAAGACCCAAGGATCAAGTCCGTTGCAACACAAATGTGGCCGATTCCCTAGCTGGTGTTTTGTTTCTGTCTGGGCTTAGAGAGGGGAGGCTGAGGACAAGAAAGGAAATGTTCTGTGGGAAGATGATCTGGCATTTTTTCTCATTCTCCCCACACACGCATTCCAGAGAGTTATACACCAGATAAGCAGCAAGCACTGTTTGGCTGGCTAACTACTACACAAGCATTATGGACCATCTGGGGACTTATAAGCCTGCAGGATGTGAGTCGAGGGTTTGCTGGAAGTAGAGGTTGAGCTGGTATCCTGTGTCTAAATACCAACACAGCTGCTTGGAGCAGGAAAAGGGAACCCTCCAAAGGAACAGCAGTAGGGGCTCTTCTTTATGAAGGATATTACTCTTGAGTGACTGAATTGATTGTGACTCTTCCATTTGAGCCCATGAAATAAGATTCCCTTCAACAGAAGGAGCTGGAGGTACAGCAGCAGATGCAACAACTATTATTATTATTATTATTATTATTATTATATCTTAAAGGGCCTCTGAAAATAAATGTATGTATAAGTTTTTCAGTGACTTGAAATGCGTGAACTCAGTATCATATGCTGGCCTTGGAAAGAAATCAATGTGCTTCAGATGAAGGGAGGCTTGAAAGACATAGTTTCTCCATACTCTGAGGASAACCAGCTTGCTGGCTTTTACCACGCGCCAGCGTTATGGGGACAGGCATGCTATGGATACAATTCCTAATGAGCTTTTAACAGGTGAACCAGTCTGGTGGCAGTGGGTGGGGAAAGGACTCAGAAAACAAACATATATCTGAGCTTGTGATATTTTATGAACAAGAGAGATACTCAGGGCTCTTAGGTGGAGGGATTTTGATCTAAAACAAACAGGGTCTTTAGTCACGTCTGGAGACCTTATTAAAATTCTTTCTGCTTGCAAATCCGTCTGATAGAAGGGAAGCATGCTTACCTCCAGTGTGACCCCAGGCTGGGGTTTGATGGGGGGTGAATTTGCCCCTCCGTGACTATTTTCTGAATCCTAAGCACATAGTGGCCTTTAAAAGGCCTTTTCTCAAAGCACCAGACTCTCTACTTTGCTGCAGCTGTTCAGCTTCATGCTGCGGCACAACCTCCTGCTTATGGCTGCTCTTCACCAAYGTCAGTAAACAAATGTTGTAGTCTAATATAATTTCTAAATTAAGTCAGTGCCTACCACAGATCCTAAAGACAACTGAGTGCTCCTTGTGCTATGTGCTGCGTGAGAACAAGGCAGAGCAACTCCCTGACTTGAAGAGACTTCAGACAGAGAGAGAAAGGTAGAGAAAGGAAATGCTCTGGGGAAATAAAGGGAGGTACCCAAGATAAACCCCAAGGATTACTGCCCCCCCCCAACTGTTTATCAGCCCATCCCCTTCACCCTTCAGTGAACAGCGGTATTAGAAAGAAGTTATTTAACCAGCTAATCCAGATGACTGGTGTCATGAAAATTATTTTGGGTTTTATAAGCAGTCTTCTTTTGACTTGGAAAGGATGCTGGTAGATCACATACACCCTGAAACCACTGGGGTTCAGGTGAAACTACATAACACACTGAGTAGCTTCCTGCCATCTTTTGTTCTTCATAAATGTTGAATAATTTTTTCAGCAGAGACATGTCTCAAGTTCCAGGGAAGCCTTCAGCCAAGAGGGGATTAAAAAAAACAATCAGTCATCCATCATATCATTTCCAAGTAATATTTGAAAAGTAAACATCGAAGGGCATACATCTTTGTGGATGGATTTCCAAACACCTAATGTGAAAGACCCAGCTCTACCCATGCCAGCACATGCCACATTCTCTGCAGAATGGTTTCAGATGCAGTGCAGAGTTTGGTCTCCCTGCCCCACCAAAATGCTTATGGGTTAGTACTGTTGTAAGTTTTTGGACAGTACTTCAAAAGACACACTGGTTGAAGAAATAATTATTATATAAGTTACAGCTGAGCATTTATAGGATAATTGCCTTTCCAGAAGTGTACCTCTAACACACCCTGGCATCGATGTTTTCAATTCTAGGGTGAAGACCAAAACTAAATGAGATCAGCAGGAAATCCATATTCATTTCAAATCCATTTAGCTACCCCTGGATACAAAAATAAAGCAATATACAGTCAAAGACAGAAAGTCATTATAATAAGAAAAATCTGGGCCAAATGAAGGCAAGTGATTAGGTACGTTTGGGCAACCATGAGCTTTTCAGAAGGAAGTCAGTCCATATCTTGCCTTTATTTGCAATTATAATGTTCAAATAGAGCTGATAATTTTACATAAACTAATTAAAAAGAGTTTCTGCATCTCATTTGGGTCAAGCAGCACAAGTGAAAGTCAGAGGAGATATGATAAAAATATACAAAATCACCAGTGGCAAAACTGAAGGACATCATATAAATTAAAAGATGGGTGTAAAACAAACAAAAGAAGATATTTCTTCATGTAAACTGTTGTTAAACTGTGGAATTCCTTGATGCAGGATGCTCTGGGTGCTAAAGATTTTTCTGCTATTAACCTGTACAACTGATCTTTGACCCATCAGGAGCTGTTCAGTATAAAGACACCATAGGTGGCTCAGGGAGTCCATAAGCCAGAAATGTCAGAAGCCTGGGGTAGCATTCTGCAAAGGTATCCGTACACACCTGCTCTGTTCTTGTGCATCTTCCTTGGGTTCTCTGCTGCTAATGGCCACAGCTGAAGAGAGGGCTGTGGCTGACACTGGACAGCTCCAGCCATTCCCACGAATGCTTCAGAAGGAAAAAAGCCCTTTTTGGTCCCGGTGCTCTGTTCTGTCCTCAACTCTGATTTCCTTATCCCAACAATTCCTTTTCTTCAGAGTTGTTGCAGGTGGAGAGGTTGAACAGGGAACCACCAAATGAAGTCACGCAGGCCAGGATGCCAATAATTGTTTCTCCGGAGTGCAGTGGAGGGGAAGGACAAGCCTCTAGCACCTTTAAGCAGTCCATGGAGGGAAGAAGGTGTCAGTCCTCCACATTGGTCCCAAGATAGCCATGTACTGGTGAATTTAAATTTTGGAGGTCTATGGAAAAGGTGGTGCAGAACAGTGCCAGCTGGGTGCAACAGTCACAGCATTGTAATAACCTTCAGAATACTTTTGTACAACCACAGCGGCCTCAAAGCAAAACTCTGCTTTATTCCGGTGAGAGATAGCATGAGCTGTGCTTGGCGGTTTTGTTTGGATGGCAGCCCTTTAACTGAACACCAGGGGCTGGTGTGTTCCCAATATGGCAAAGCGTTTCCAAGGCGAGCTGATTTTGCTCCAGAGAGAATTGCTGTCCTTGTCTGGATAGAAGGTGGGGTTTAAGAGAGTATTAAAAGGGCTTTATGGAGGATGAGGGTGAGAAGGCAGCCTAATCACCGTTTCACAGATGGGGAAAAGCTCTCGGCTCCGGGTGGATTCACCAGGGAATCAGATAAGCCATTTAGAGTGCTTGTTGGCTCCCCATCCACTTAAACTGCTTTTCAGCTGGGTGCCTCTCCCAAGGACTTTGGAAAGGCAAAGTCTGGGGATAGGCCAATGCCAGGAGTTCAGCAAGGGCGGAAGATCTGCTCCTGACACATGGCTGGGATTTGCTCCTACAAAGAAATGCAGTGGGTCAAGGACTGAATGATGTTTATTAAGCAAGGGAGAACATGTGGATAGTGCTGCTCTTTCTGAGATAGCAGTACAACAGCTTGGGAGCATCTCTCAGGCCCTGCTCTGCAAGCAGCTGGTGAAATACCCACTTAGCTCAAGTTGTAGATAAACCTGGTGTTTTGAGACTGAGGAAGCAAAACAACAGCTAAAAAGACTTTCTTCTGGGCAGCAGATTTCACACAACAGTGGCAGCAGTAGCCGCTGTTCCTCCTTTCAGACTCAGACAGACCCAGAGGAGTTATCCCTCCATTATCTTGGTCCTGGCTGAGGCAGAAATCCTCAAGGTAAGGTAGAGCAGTGTTTGACAAAAAATGTGAATGATCAGGCAGGTACGGTTTTGCCCTGGGCTTGGCGCACGCATGCAGCAAAACTGTCCACTACAGGTACTCCAGTGCTCTGGGTGATTTCTATTGGCCTTGAAATGCTAGAACACAAACAACATCACAACTGGGCACCTACATTTGAAGGATATTACCTAATTTCTATATCCAACTAGCATTATTTAGAAGCAGGAAGGCTGAGATATCTCAAAGACTCCAGAGCTTAGGGTCAGTAAGTGGCTGTTTAGATTAAGCAAGCAAGGGAAAGATGGACTGATAAATGGCTCATCTGAGTGGAAGCTGACACCTATGGATTCTATTTTCTCTCTCTGTGAATCATGTCAACCCACTACCATGATGTTTCCTCTCTTTCTGAAGTGGGGAGAATGCTCCTGGGAGCACAGGGAGTGGTGCAGGTCAAAGCCATTTTTCTATTGGATGTTGCACTTGCTAATGTCATGATGGGGATTTAATAACATTATGTTGATTTCCCCCCAACTCACACACTTCTCTTTTCTTTTAGCCTTCCTTCAGCCTTTCAAAAGAAACATAAAAAATGTTACTTCTTATGCATGAACAATCACTTTCAAATGCCAGATCTCACTCCAGAGCCTCCTGGAAAGGAGTCAAACTCTAAAGAGTCTGTTTTCATATATTTTCTCTTATCAGTCCCTATCACAGATCAGGGTTTGTGGTTTTACAGCTGATGGCAGGTTGCCTGCATATCTCAGGGCTGAAATGCAAAAATAAGCCAAGCATGAAGACAGTATCAACTTGACGCTACATGCCTTTCTAGGGCTATTAGATAAGAGATACTGTTTGTACAGAGCAAACCTGTTACCTCAAGAAAACAAAGCTGCTTTTAACCATGGCTTGCTTTTAACTTCCCTCTTGTTAATCAAATCTGCAAAGTATGTCAGCATTGCATTCAAAGAAATGGGCAGCCAGATCATCAGCTCTGTATTACCGACCCCAGTGAAGGAGGAACGAGCTGTCAGCGCACTGAAAGGATTGCTCCTCAGGACAACCAGTGCCGTCCCCTTTGTTTGTGACACCTTCCCAGATGCCTGTTCCTGAGGAATTCCCACCTGTCTGTTCCCATCTGTTGTCTTGCATCTTATGCACACGCTGCAAGGTGGTTGACCTGTGGGCCATCTTCTTGTTCTGGGCTTGTACAGCACAAAGCACAGAAGAAGGTCCGGTCTGTGGCTCAGCCACGCTATAGATGATCACAATATACATCATCTGAGGAGCTAACTATCAGCCTAGAGAAGATCAGCTGCCATTTAATCTTAAGCCCCAAGACCCCTTGAATAGTAAAGCATTTCCAAAAGGTGGTCCCGATTCCATACAGAGCATGCGTGGGGGATACTCCAGGGTACTCTGTGTGTAGAGTCCACATTGGAGTCCTTGTTGCCTGATGGACCATCCTGAGGAAGGGCACTGAGGGTCCCTTCTGGCACACATGCCTGGTTTCCTTCCATGGAAATAATGGTATTGGGGTTGCAATGAGGACTGATGCACACACAACCACATGGTCCAGATTTGTCCAGGCATACTCTTGTATTCCCCAATTTAAATATAGCCTGAGTATGCTTCTGCTCTGAATCACCTTTTCAGAGAGTGTCTCTCTCTCTCTTCCCTCAAATCATTCACTCTAGATGATGTGGAGACATTCAAAGTGTAATACAAGCCTTACAGTGCACTGCATGTTCTTACACATTATCTTTTGGGCAAATAACATTTATTTTCTTTACTCTAGTTAGCTACTGTTTTAGAATCCACCATATTCCACTAAACCACAGGAAGTTTTCATATCTTACTTCTTATAGAGCACATCTCTATGGAAAAATTGGATTCTATGTCCCCCCCTTGCACAAGAAAGATGAGTTCTTAGGCTGAAAATGTGGTCCCTGTATGTCCAGGGGAAAGGTAGTTTGAGACCAGTTATAAAACTTACTCCTGAAAGATGACTTCACTGCACTGCTAAAGGATCAAATTCATTTTTTAACTACCCCATCTTCTCATTCCATTCCTAAAACCTAATTGTATATGCACTGCTCCAGTTGCAAAAGGCACAGCAGGAGCCTGCTTCTCTTAAAATGCCTTTAGGGTCAGGGCTCTTTCCTGGGGCTTAAAAGCTGATCTAGAAATGATCTTATATTCCTATTTAACAACAGTAATTCTGGACACAAGTTAGACTTAAAAAAAAAAAAGTCATCCCATGCACTCTTATGCCACATCAAAACTGTACCTACGGAGAGAGATAAACCTTATAGAATAAGACTGACTGGTATTCAAAAAACCTCTTGGGAGACAATTCAAGTGATTTAACATGGCTGGTAATGGGTTAAAACAGACATTCATCCCTGTGTCCATCAGCCTGCCATGGGGTGATGTGATTGGATGCTGAACATCTGAACTGATACCAGGCAAAAATGTGGGCACTATGCTTGATCCTGAACTCGGCTTATCATGTGAAAAGTGTCTTAAGAGTTTAAACTCTTAAGTTGGCTTGGATGGCTCTGGTGCCCTAAGCTCTCAGCTCCTCCATCAGAGTTAAGGTGGTTTAAGAATTTAGTGTCTTAAAAGCAGCGTGATCTGCTAGACCGCTTCCAAGATTTAGGAGGACTTAATTCTTTAAACCAGTTTAATATCTTAAAGTGGTTGAGCCACTTTTGCTGGCTTAAGAAGTTAGAAGAGTTGAGACTAGGTGACGTTGGAGGGACGATGTTATGCAGAGGATCAGATCAGACCAGTGCGGTGCAGCCTTCTGGCTTCCCTTCCCTGAATCTGCTGTATGTTTTTCAAGGTCATTGCTCAAACAATTCCAAGCAGTTGGCAAATAGAGACTGGGACTGTTTGCCAGTCAAATCTAGTTCAAGTATTCTTTGAGTCAATATCCAGTCATTGAGTTATTTATTTGTTCTTCTAATATTCCAAATCCCCCATAAAACCTATATATTTTTGCTCTGTCCTCCTTCTCTTACATTTCAATGACAGCATGTCTGCTATTTCTGGAGCTCCTTTAAAATCCAAGCCAAGTTTTCTATTGATGCCAGGTTTGTCTCCCACCCTTATGCCTTCCTGTAGGAGATACTCCCCCCTTTTAACTTGCCTTCACACTCTGAGAACATAATCCCAGCTTTAGGATCTGGTGCCTGACAATAAAAAAGTGGGGAGTATGGGTGGGCAAAACAGGGAATATCTGAAGCTCCCTTTCAGAGCTTTCCTGTCTGTTTCTGTCTGGCAGGTCATTTGTACATGCCTCCTACTGAAGTYGGGGGAACACAGGGAACTCTTGGTTCATTCAAACATGAGGATGTCTCTAGCAGTGACTGACACTGATGTTTCAGAAGGGAGGACATGCAATCGAAAGTAGAGAGCTTTTGGACWATCTGACAAGCCCTTTCATCCTTCCCTACTGGGAAAGTTCCCAAGTGCTCATAACTAGAGGAATGGCTTACACCTTCAGTACTCATTATCGCAGTCTGTCTGTGGCGATGAGTCCAACTTTCCCAAGAAAACAAAATACTAATTTCTTTTGATCAAGATGGAATTTGCCACTTTGCTGTTGCCCCGGCTGGGCCTTCCCTTATGACGAGATGGGGAGACAGACTATCTCTTTACGATCCATCCCTACTGTTTTTCATCATTATTTTTGTTCATCTTCTCTTTGTGATAATCAACCCTGTTATTGTCACTCTCTCTTTGTGTGGCCTCTGTAAGACCCAGGTGTCCTCAGCAGCTTTTAACCTGATGCCTAGATATGTATGCTTCAGTTTAGGTACTTTATCATGAAAATTGAGGCAACAATTGTACTGCCCAGAGGATCTCCTAAATGTAATGTGACTATGTTTATCATCACACTTATGTTTTGGTACCGACAGTAGATATTTGCACTACACTGGAATTATGCTCACCGTAGCAATATGAAGATTAGGGATCTAGTCTGACAGCTTGCTTTTTACCAGGTCAAAAGAAAGTGGTGTCCCATTTTCCTTAGGCAATTCACTTAGGGTAGGATGTATTGCTTCCAGAGGTGCTGAACTCTCTCTGTTGAATAGAGAAAGACCCTAGAGGCCTAAAAGTCTGATTTTTAGCTACTAGAGGAAGCCCATCCTACAGGCACTCTGGCTCCAGGGAAAGGGTTAAATACCCTTACACTCCACACTTTCTGTTGGCCAGTTTTGGGATATCTCCTAGTTCAGCTTGTTGGGGTTAATCCTTGGGGTTGTATGAAACCAATACTGCAAGCACCTATTCAGAGGGATCTGGCATAAAGTTTTACCTGAGCCAAGAGCAAGGAAAAAAAAAAAAGGATAAAATAAGTTAAAATCTGGCTCTGAGACTTGTTGCTTCATTATCACCGGGGCTGTTTATCAGCTCCAAAGAAAGACAGAATTGGCTGTCTGGATCAGTCAACTGTGAATCCTCTCACTGTCCTATGCCATGGTCAGGGTCCCTGAATCCATTGTCATGCACTTTCCTCTGCCCTGAACAGACTCACTCTGTCCAAACTGGAAACCTCTAAAGGAAGTGTCAGGGTCGATTTTCTAAGGATGGCCAATGACCGGATCTTCCATCAGAGAAAACAAAACAAACTCTGGCTTTTTTGTTTTATTATAATCAGAAGCTCCCTTTCTAATGATTCCAATTTCTAGTCACATGGAACATGAACTATCTAAGACAGCTCAAGGAGAAAGGGAGCATGAGAGAAGGGAGGGGGAGTTTAGATAACAAGCTTCCTCCCTAGGGACAGGAAAGCTTCACAGCATGGCAATGGCACATGGACCTTTTGCCTTGAGGTCAGGGTTTCAAATCCATCCACAGTTAATGGCTTTGGAATTTTTTCCCGCAGACTGAGAAGAATATGTGGTGGAGGGCATCTGTCCCAGTCCTTTTACTCTGGTTCAGTCTAGTATCTACATTTTGAAATCCTGGAATGCCACTCAGGGCTTCAGCCATCACCTAAGTACTCCTCCCTACTCTGAGTTTGCTACTGCTGGTTGATTTGTCTGCAGAGACCAGTATGGATTTTAACATTACCTGTGAGAGAAGGGGACAGGGATCAGCATATAGATCTCAGAACAAACTTCGGACTCTCAGTTTCTTCATTGCTTTCCTCTCTATTTCCACAAATTAAAGAATTCTTTCCCCTATTCTCGTGCATAATCAAATACTGGGGTCAAAACCTGGCTCCGCTCATATCAGCTTTTCTGGAATGCCCTAGGAATTTCATACATTCCTCTTAAAGGCTAAGCAAGTTTTGCAACCATGCTGGACTTACAGGCTTCCTAAGGATGGGAGGTCCCCTGCACCGTTTGGTGGGCATGTCTGAGAGATGAGTCTGGGGTAGCTTCTGGTCCTTCATGGCATGACTTTTATAAAGAACAGGATGTATAGGAAACATTATCATGTCCACTTATAGAAAGTTCTCTTGGAGCTCAGTTTTAACCCTTTCACTTACTCGAAAAACACTGGATTGTACATTTGGCTATATGCTCAACTTTACTTTTTTAAGCAGTTCACCTTAAGCCTGATAGCTTCTTTTCTTAGAGCCTGTACATCAGCCCCCTGGAGCTGAAAGATGACTCTCATTTCCTTTAGCGGGGTCCCAAACCCAGGCAAATCACTATGCAGGGCCAAAGACTTCTACCATGCCAGCACAGGACCTCACTTGAACAATGCCTCAGGTCCTTGCTCTGTAAGTCAAGGAGTTCATGTTTAGCCATATTTAGCAGCTATCAGGCAGGCTTTACGTGTAATTTCTCTCTTTGCAGTCTCCCATTTGGCCTCTGTGCCTGCCAAATGCTTGTGAAGCTTCCTCAGGCCAATCAGCTATACTGGTGTGTAGGCTAGATCCAGCTGTAACCTGGGAAAGACTTAGTCATTCCCCTGTGACTCTGTCAGTCCCTTGCCTCTCTTCATACATGCAAAAATCTCTTTCTGTTTGTATGTGCAGAAAGTGTCTCCTGCGACTTCAGCATTGGAGAGGTCACACGGCTGGGGCACCAGGAGGAAGGGCAGTGACCGATTCTTCCCAGAAGGCCTTTCAGTCTGATGATCTGGAAGACATCTCTATCATCAGTTTACTTGGCCCTCTGTTTAACATGGGATGTAATATTTCATGTTCTTTTGGGCTGGAACCGGGGATGACAACCCATGGCTCCAAATGAGAGTAAATCCACCCCACCCCTTGGGGCACAGCTCTCCCTGTACTGAATTATGCTTCTGCATAGAAACGTGCTGCGTATTTCCTCTGTGGGCTTTGCTGATTTCCAGCTTGCAGACAGTGGAATCTCTCATGTCTCTGGCTGCTAGACCAAAGATCCATTTTATATCAGAGTTTTTTGCTCCGTAAGTCCCCTAATCACTTATTAACCTGTTAGTTCATATGCCATCTTGCAAATTGCTCTCCTTTCCTCTCTCACTGGGAAGCATGTTTGCCAGGCTATAAATCTTTCTGGCAGCTCTTCACTGAGCTTTCTCCAAGTTTTCTTTATAAAGTGCCAGCTCCAGGACTGGACACAGGATTTTATTCTCATGTGTTCACCAGAGGTTGGTCTCACAAGCTCATTTGTAAATACATTTCCCTTCTATTTATTTCAATCAGTTCTGAGTGAGGAAAGGGAGAGGGAGAGGGAAAGTGATAGTGTATGATGCTGCTTCTTTTAACTATGTGATCCTAACATGGAAGAATCTTTCATGGTTTGCGTGGGAACCATCCCCAGCTTTTAGTGCAGGGGAAAGAGTCAGTTACCATCTTGTTTTTATGGGATCTGACAGCAGATGTCAAGAAAGAAGCCGTTTTTGAATGGAATCAGCATCAGTCCCATCTATTTCCCCAGCCCTGGCCAAAAGAAATGTTGCCACAGCATCCATTCCTCCCATATTCACAAGATATGACCTTGTTGAGTGAGGCTGGGATGAAATGCCACCTTTCCAGTTCCCCTGCCATGGCCTTCATCGACAGACACCCCTTCCATCTCTGCAGATTGGTGGAAGGACCCATTGGCGTCTGTGCTTGGATGTACCATGCTGTGATCAGAGGATGCAGCACTTGCTGCGCTTCCCCAGCCTCCATGCTGGCGAGCTCCTGCTCCTGCTCTGGAGACTGCCTCGGGGCCATTAGGCTAGATGAACTTTGTGTCTCTCTTCTTGTCTCTGGGGAAAGAGTCACTTCACCCAACAGAGTCTTCTAAGAGAGGATGTTAAAAAAAACTCAACAAGCTTGTAAGGTCAGTCTAGACTGAGGACAGCAGTCAACTCTCAAACACGGGAGGGAGGAGAGTGTTTGCTTTAGGAATTTTTTTGACTTGAAAAGAAAAAAGAACTGGAAATGTTTCTAGTAGTCTCCATTTCTCTCTCTCGCTCTCTTTCATACACACACACATATATATACGTATATATATATGTATTTGAAAAAAGCAACCCACAACTTTTGGTTTAAATTTGATCTGACAATATCCCTTTAACATGAAACTTTAAAGCCGTAATTGATACCCCAGTTGGACATTATCACAGATTATTTCCTGTCTGTGTTTTGACTGTCCTGGTCGAATGGCTTCCAAACCTAACACAGAGTCAATGAAGAGAAACAACCCTCAGCTACTATTATTCCTGTTACTCATTCTACCAAAATAATAAAAATAATGAAACCACAGCCTGCATTGCACAGTAAAGATCTTTCAAAAGCCCTTCCTAAGCTGAGCCTTGACGTATCTTGTATATCTTAGGGAAAAAATAAAGTTGGTAGGTTTGAGGCAGGAATTACCAATGATGTTCCTTGGCCAGGCTTATGTCCACACTGCTCATAAAGTGCTGTCTCGGGAGCAGATGTGAGCAGCGGGAACTCCCTGTCCCACCCACCGCTGGCCACCCACTTGCCTCAGGCCTGGCCATGCTCTGTGGCCTGCTGAGCCACGGCGCGCGCTCAGGTACACAGGAGTCCATGTGTGTGTGGCTGGCTCTGCAGGCCGATGGTCTGCACCAGTGGCAAACCTGGTCTTGAAGGGAGCCCAGGAGGGTCTTTCCAAAGAGAGCGTAGACTTCCCTCCTGGCTTTCAGTGTGGGTAAATGTGCTGGGTTACTGTTCAAGGTCCAAAACCAAGCAAGTACTAGACAGCCATGATGCCAAAACTGAGCTACATGTTTTTCATCTAATGCTTTTTATCTCAGGCAAAATAATAATAATAATAATAATAATAATAATGATAATAATAACAACAACAACAATTCCCCTCCTACTGATTTAGAAGTACCAAAAGGTTTCATGAATTCATGTCTTTTCCCCTGAGCAGTTCATTTAGGCAGGGAAAAAACACCCAATAATAATACTAAAGTCCCTCCCCATCTGATCATTTCATTCCAATAGGCTGGAAAATAAATGTTTTCCATTATTTACCTTGGAAATAGGCCTTCATTTAAAAATAAATTAGTTAATTTACATTTCTGTATTTTTTCATGTGTTTAAAAATGGTGAATGTTGAACTTAAAATGTCAGTATAAAAATGCCTATTTGTTTTAATTCCCATTTGGTAAAAATCTTCTTAAAAATTCTATCCAACAGAAAATGGCCTTTTAGTTTATTTTCTTCCTTTGTTTTGTTTTATTTTATCAATTTAAAAGAAAGCCAATAAAGGAGCAAGGGGAAAATAAAATACAATCCAAATCTCCCCACCTATTCTGAAGCTTGTCTATGAAGCTTCAAGTGGCATCTCTGAGTGATGTGGGTTTTCCCAGCTCCATTTGTCACATTTGCTTTCTCAGCCAGGGTCCAGCCCCTTCTTGTAGCCTGGGCACAGGTGCCTCAACTGAACTGCTCAAGAGCTGCACACAACCATTCCTGATTCTAGTTCAGCTCAAAAGACATAGCACAAAAAATGGGATTATAAGGGAGCCAAAGAGACTTTGGAACATGGGTCCATACTGGGACAATTTTGTTAGTTTTACCCCAGCAACTTCAGAGACTAATTCCTTTTTTCAAGAGAGATTTAAATGCCACTGCCTTACAATGAGACATTCAGCTCCTTCCTCTGTTCAGCTTCAGATTTCTAAATTACTAACAGATTCTCTTGAGAATCTTGCTTAGATGTGACACAGAGGCTCAGATTCCTAGCCATAAAGAGCATCTCTCCAGACCCGGGCTCACATCGAAATGATGTACACTGAAGGGATTTTTAGCTCAGCATGCTGGTTGGAAGGGATAGGGGCTGCTCCACTCTGATACCATTCAGATGCTTGGCTGTGATTTCAACATCTGGCAAAGGCTAGCAACTAGCTTAAATTGGAGCAGGTTTCAGTAGAAGGGGACTCCAGGCATATCCAAACTAACATTAAGGCATTTTTGCACATGGTCTTTACCACATGCACACGCCCTACTAAGCCAACCCCAGGACATCCCCATTAGGGATCCCCTAGACACTGTTTCATACAGTGTTTTTGGCTTCTGCATGGCAGGTTTCTCTGGGTTCATTTTCCTCTCTTTCAGGAGAGGTTCCTCTCAGGAACCAGGTCATAGCCAATTATATTCTGAGAGCATGAAACCAAAAGTCCACATTCATGTCTGTTGAAATGCCAATGTAGTGATGTTACAGCTGGTAGATTTTGTCCCTAAGAGTTAAAAGTGGGAAAAGCTTTCAGAGATTGTTGAGCTCGTAATCCCTCATGGGAATGGTCAGTGGTAACCATGCAGGAGGAACTACAGCACAGCAGAATGAAAGGGAAAAATGTTTTCATCTCTCATAATCTTAAGGCAGGGAGGAATGGCAGTTGGGGAAAATTAAATAAAATAAAAAGACATCACACGAGGTACAGTAAGAAGAGGGYTGAAAGAAGGTGAGATGGATAATTAAGCAATAAGACACGACAGGCTGTGCATTTCTGGGTGATTATTGCATACCTGGTATGATGTTGCTTTAGGAGCAAACTTTCGCTGCACAGGAACTAGAATCACCCCCCAGGGACAGGCTGGCAGGAGGGTCTAATTGCTGTTATTACAAAATTAATTTTGAAATTAAAATAATAAGAAGAAAAAGGGACAACCTCCCTCTGTACCATGCTGTTTGTTAGAAGGTGTTATGGGAAAAGAGATGACATCACCAGCAGCCTGTGGAGAGAAAGCAGTGACATCACTGCCAGCCAATCACCTGGCTGCACCCTGACAGCATGCTAACTTTCACGGGGCTTTTCTTCTCTCTGTTTCTCTCATTCTTTGGCTTGGGTTGTCTGCCTTCAGATCAGTGTGCCCAACTAACTTCTCTCTGTGTCAAGAACTTCCACCCTGCTGGCTTAAGGTCTTTCTTTTACCACTTTCTGATAAATCTTAGTTCTCTTCCCTGCCTTGTTCTATATCCCTCTTTTGATAAAAAATCCTAACTGGCTGAGATGTGGAAAGTAATGCATACCTTTCCTGTGGTGCAGCAGCATAGTATTTCCTTGGGATTTCCTTTCTGAAGATCTTTCTCTCCTTTCATCATCAGGTCCTGCCTACCCACCTTCTTCAGTGAACCTGTAAACAACTGGGGCAGACAAGCCATACCTTCAGAGAAACAGAAGTAGATGAAAACAGGAGTTAAGCAGCCTTTCCTCCCCAAGAAGTTGAGAGTAGCAAACCCTTGTTTTGAGCAGGGAGAAAGGCATGGCCCACCACTCTTGGAAAGCAAAGATCCAAAATAAGTCCAGTGTTGCATTAGTGCGGTGGTAGCCATTCTAGTCATGTAACCCACCATGAGACTATTTTAGCCATAGCTTTAGAGTGCCATTCTGCTCCCATCTCTGGAGCTGGGCTAGGCTTGAAGTGATCTCCAGGGCTTTGCTTGGGCTGGGCACAAAGGAGCAGCTTGGTTGCAGTGAGGAAATATGCAGGTATCAGCTTATATCACAGGGAGATGGAGCACTGCATGGGGCAGAAGCTACCTGCTTCTCTGAATGGAAAGGAGGACAACACACCAGAAGTGAAGGGTTTCTGCTCTTTGTCTGTGGAACAGTGGATAACAGCAAAACAGCTTGTTGGGTGGGTGGTTCTAAACATACTTGGACTTTCATCGGCGCTAGGTGGTGTTTTTAGTTTTTTTTTTTTTTTTTAATGTACAGAAATTCCCTGCTCAAATGACAGCTTGGTTGGGAAACACTGATTATGAAATATTTAAAGTTTTCAGAATCAAATCTCCCATTCCTATGTTTCTGAATCAAATGCCTTCGGGAATCCTCATGATAGAGGCATTCAGTGATGCCTACTATTTACTATTTTTTATTCCATTTTCCAATGGAAATGAGATTCTGTGATTTCACTGGGGAGGGAATTCCATTTCTCCATAATTATCGTTGCTTTTATTTCATGCCTAAGTAAGCTACTGGCTTAACAAAGACCTTTGGTCAGATAATTACTCAGAAATATGTAGCAGCTTTAGAGATATGAATCTGATCAATTCTAGATTTAGAGTTTATAAATGGCTTTGAAATTTCTCTTAAATGCACAAATGATTCAAATAAAGAAAACTGACCTCCTCCGATTGGTCTCCAGCCTCCACTGTCATTCATTCCAGCAGAGACTCCAGTTTCTATTGGGAAGCTCTATATCATTATCTGCTGAATGGTGCTAGTATCAGGGCTCTACTAGTGATAGCTGCTGTACAAAATAGGAGATAATCTAGGACTAGATGAAACAGAGGTCAGCAGGAAAAGAAGATACACAGAGAAGTGAATGACATGCCTATGTTCACACCAGAAATAGTAGCAAGATCAGGATTAGATTTCAGGACTTCTGAAACTCAACCCAGGACTATGCCTTTAGCTGATATTTTGGTTTGTTGTCAGGGGATGGGTGGGGGGCAAAACCARCTCACCCCTCTCCCCAAATCAGCCATGTTCATGTAAGTTATATTTAGCAAATTGAAAAGTTGGTCAATATGTGTTCTCAAAAAACAGAACTTTGCTCACTCTGAAAAAAAAATGTATTTTAAGTTATCTCTATATATTCATCATACCTGCCACATTAGGAGATGGGATGTTTTTCACATGCCACTGCATATTACCAACATAGTATCAAAGGGATGAACCTGTGACCTTTAACATCAAAGCCTGGGCTCCATCACCAGAATTAAGGAATGACCTAGAATATTTGTTATCCTTATATGACCCAACCAGTTTAATGGGAACATAATGTTATACACATTTTATACACACACACACACACACACACGTTTTTTATATATATGTGTATACACATATATACACTGTTGTAGAAAGAGGCAAAAACACATCTCAGGAGAGAAAGAGTTAAATGGTGAATGCAAAGTTGCTTATGCAGACATTTTCTTGTAAGGATCTGATCTCTGTCTATGCATTAAGTACATGCAGAGACTCGCTGTATCCAGGTTGACAGCTTTGGTGTCATACATATGGGAGGAAAGATTAAACAGCATCATGGCACCACTTGGAAAGACTTAATAGATGGAATTGTATCTCCTCAGCCTTCCACATTTTCTAAGGTAAACTGAAGTGGGAAATTCCGCTGGGCTAATAAACAAACTTCTACCTCATGGATAGTGTTAAGCCATCATGTCAAAAGGCTGGGGGAGGGGAATGATACCTTCAATTTGATGGTAGGAAAGAAAAATAGGCAACATATACCAAATAAGGTGATTCTTTTCCTTTTCCAGGACAGGGAAGAAGTTCCCTTGATGCCCTCAGCACTGTCAGTTCACGAGGAATCAGAAGCAGCAGCTTCAGAGAAAATAAAAGCCAAGAGGGAGACAAGTTTGGATCAAGGATGGGAGGCAAAGAAAAGAAAAGCTTCAAAAATATTGTTGGGACAGCCAGAGAGATGAATGTGGACAGAGGATGTTTGCCATCCTCTTCTGAGAGCAGCTTCAGCTTTACAGATATTGAACACAAAGAGTTTCTTTCTAGTATGATAGGATCACACAGCAATTGAAATGTTAACTTTCCACTTTCTAGGATCAATTCCCTGCTCTGCCTCAGACTTGCTGTGCCACTGAGTGGCCCTGTGCCTCTCCCAAGGCCAACACTACAAAGTGGAGATGTGGCCTTCCCCATGCTGAACTCACGACCGGGGTGTCGCTCTCTCATTTCTGCATTAGCCTCCCACCCTCACACTTGACCTTATTCAGGCCCTTTACAAAGCTCTGGCTCTTGGACTGAGGCATCTCCTTAGGGCAGGCTTGAGGGTTTGCAATGTGGAAGTGCAGAAAAGTTTGGTTTTGGAAGGTTTCAGACCTGCTGGATCCACAGGGGTCACAACTCATCAGCTACCTCATCCTTACCAAGGTCCTGCTTAGCACTATAGTGGGAGGAAGCTGAAAGTGGTGATGCTTGGGAGTATAATGAAGTGGACAAGTGGGAAGGTTGTTCCACACAGAAGAGCACTGGGGGAGACACCAAGAATTTGTGCATTTATTTCCAAACACTTTATTTCCATTGTCTTCTGCTGTAAAATGATGGTCTCACTGCATCTCAGAGCAGTCTAATAAAGCCCAAGTATTCAAATCAAATTCAGTGTATAAACCCTTCTCCTTCTCTCTCTTTCCTAGTACCCATGCCTTCAGGGAGCTGGAAAAGGGAATGGGTATGCCCAGAGACCAAGGTCTTCAGGAAGCCCATTAGAGGCTCTCTTACCTGTTTGTGGTGTTCAGACAGCAGGTGACAAACAAGTTTCCATCATCAGATCGCCTGGTGGATGTGTTCCTACTCATCGAGGTGGATGAGGCAGAGAGAAAACAAAATAAAGCCCCAAACTCAATTCAGTGAAGAGGTGCTGGAGATGAGATGTTGGTATTCGGTTGTGCTTGTGCTCTGCACACGGGTGATATTATTAGAAACCCTGGTGCTATTCCTGGCATGTCAGGCACAATGGTACCAGCAGAGTCTGGCTGGGAGCCACTGGAATAGATTTGGCAACTTTACAAGAGAGGACCGTGGGCTCAACACGTCTCAGAAACCTGCCAAAACAGGCCTAAAGGCAGAGGGATCCCTCCTGGTCAGGCTTGTTAGCACCTCAGAGCAGTCTCTCCCTTTATAAATTTCTTGGGATAAAAATCAACCAAGAAGATGTCCGCAAAACAACATAACAGTTGATGGTTCATTTCAATTCCCATGAAATAAAATGTTCTTGAAAACAACTTTTTTGTGTCTGTAATTTTTTCCCCCAACTGTTTTGTTTTCTCTTGGTGTCACTGGCAGCTTAAGTGAGATGCTTCCCCTGCCTCCTTTTTTCTCCATTGTCACAAAATTGTTTGGTCTGATTTTTTTCCTTCCTTACTCCTTGAGGCTGTGACTAAACTTATTAAAACTTTATGGGGGAGAAAAATAATACTAAAAAAGTCTCCTAGGTGGTGGAGTTCTAATCCACCGCAAAGATAAGCAATAGCAGGAAGCATCCAACTCCCTCTCTACACACATCAAAATGTTTCTCGTAATTTTCAGGTCAACCATATATCTGTGAGCTTCCATGCAAGAAATGTTAATTTTACTCATGCAAGTAATTTTTCTTTGCAAGCTTTCTGTGTAGCCTGAAGCATAGGGCTATTTTTGAATCTTTCTATCTTTTTTAGGGTGAGGCAGAGTCAAGTTACCTTGTCATCAAATTCCCATTTTTGCAAGGAGGGTGGTGGGGGTGAAGAAACAGAGGACTTCATAGCAATAATCACTAACCAAAACACTTCAGAGTGCCTGAACTTGTTACTGCATATGTTCAGTTCTTCGACAATATGTCAAGCAGAAAGAAAACAGTTCAATTTTTCACAAGCTTGGTTGCTTTCTGAAGCTAACAACAACACATCAACTTGTTTGAACTAGTGAATGGAGGGAACATGCTATTAATATCGTAGTCGCAGTGTCCCATCCCCCACAACTCACCAGATGTCTGAATTTAAACTGTCACTTCACGTATCACATAATTTTCTATGGGCAAAATCATGGTCTGTGTTCCAAAGAACTGTTCTTGCTTGGTCTTTGATATGGTCTGCTAGTAATATGATCATAAAATGCCATGTGCATTTATGGTGCATTATTATTAATATAGCTCCTGTTCCCATCATTGTTTTATTATTATTTATGCATTATTTCCTTTCAGGCAACTGGATTGCACTGGGGACTGATATGTTGTACAAGTCCTTTCACCTTTCTATCAGTACTCTCAGCTCAGTTTAGTATCCTGCCTGCTCCCTTGCTGGTAGATAGTATGACATAGCTATGCATTCACATCAAACACAAAAGTTTCTCRGAAAACAGAGAGGATTTCTGGGAAAACTTTGAAGGAAACCAAAATAAATTCATTCCCTCTGGAATTTGTTTCTGGAATTTTTGAATGTTTTGCCTTTCATATCCTCCCAAAAAAGACTCAAAGCCCCCAAATGTTTAGGCCAAAACCTTTTTGGTCTTCATCAAAAAGTCAAAATTCCTGAGGAAAGAAGACACTTTTCAAGAAAATGTACATTTAATCAAAACCCCATTTTCCCAGCAAAGCCAGTGTCAACTACAGCTGTGTTGAAGATGAGAGAAGATATACACCTTCACCCCCTGCCAGGGGATTGCCTGGAGTTATGTGACCTGGTCCATGGAGTATCACACAGTGGGGAGAGGAAAGTCAAGAGCTTTGCTCATCTGAGCAGTCAGATAGAAAGAAAGAGGATGGTCTGTGTGTAGAGAAAGAAGCTGAGAAGGAACGGGAGACAGAATGATGTATGGAAGACAGGTAGAGAGAAGTGGCTATGGGTGGTGGGGAAAATGAGGGGAGACAAGATGCCATAAAGAGGAAAAAGGGTTTGTGTGGAGGGAAGCTGACCTGCAAATTGTCCTGGGTTTGTGCAAGTTCAGCGCAATCTTTTGGGTCACAGTAACCTCTCAAACAGCTCTTTCTTTTCCGTGGTGTTCAGCTCCCCCAGGACCTGTTCCCTAGTGAAGTCACCCTTTGCGTTCCCAGGAGCCTTCTCTCTAAGGCAGCTGTGGGCCTTTGGAAAGGCAAGACTGTTGGCTTTGGTTCCAGAGTCCTTATGCACATAACATACCTGTCCATGAGGGGCTGTGTCACCCCCCAGACTCACTTTGTATTTGTTCATTCCTGATGGTTTCTTTTTTCTTTATCTTTTCCTGAGATCTAAAATTAAGAAATCCTGCAGATGGAAAACATCTGTCTGTGCTTTGTGCATGGAAAAACATAACACATGGCAGGGATGATAAATAATAATAAATAATGATGATGATGAAAGCATTCTGAGAGGCGCAATAGTTTGATTTGTCTGGAGCAAGCACCACACACTCTCTGTCAGAGCTAAGAAGGATAAATAGACTGCTGTGGTTTGAAATTTTGCAAATGGCTACACAGTTTTGAGGTATTTAGGAGGAGCAGATGGTGAGCATGGCTTGGTTTTTAATGGGTTTGTTTACTAGTGCCTRGTCAGATCCTCTTTGAGTGCACAAAAGGAGACAGGTCTCTCCTGAGTGTAGGTCTGTTTATGTGTAAGACACAAATTACTGTCTATCCTAAAACTAGCCCAGCTAGGCCCCAGAATGACATATTCTCCCAGTTACATAATTTACTTCTTTTCTACCTAGTTATCTAATACGGAGTTATGAATCTAATCCGTGTGACAAGTCATATATTTGACTTCCCTATGGTTATTGCAAAAATAGGGTAGTTTTTCACAAAGAAGACACAATTCTCCATGCCTCCCGACCATCCATGCAGGAATCAGCTCTAATTATATCCCTGTGGATCTCACCTTGCCTTCAGCAGGGTCCACCTAAAATCTTCCAGGGTTTGGGCTGTGCCTGGTAACCTCAGATTGTAAGTAATGGAGTTGTAAAATTCAGTGAGTGTTATCTGATGCAGAGGGACAATGGGGATTATTTAATGAGTCGCTGAGTTGAGTTTCCAGAATGCAGGTGCTCAGCTTAGTATCTGCCAGCATGTTGGTGCTCTCCCTGCTTTAGTAAATAACTGGGCCCAAATGGCAGCTAATTTTGAAAACATTTGAAGTTTTGACGTGTCTATAGAGAGAATAAAGAGGGATGGTGGAGAAGAAATACAGCATACTGTCAAGAAAAGGTCCATATATATACTTGAGAAAAAGTATTCTGACCCCAGAGAAGGTGATTCACATATACCTATGCATGCAGGTTTGAATACTGGAAAAGGAAATATTCTGGGTCTGGGTGTATTTAGTGCTGACTGAACAATATGACACCAAGTGTTTTAAAAGACAGTAACAGTTTTGCCCACCTTCAAATTTCAGCTGTTTACAGGAGGTACCTCCAAAAGTCTGAGATCTCAGCTCCCAGGGTAACCATCCCATAATATCTTAAGCAGGATGATTCAGAAATGGAGATATTATTGAAAAAAACCTAACACTAGCACTCAAGACAACCCATACTCTGTGTGCCTCTATGTGCACTTCGCCTGCATGTTTGTGAGAGCTCAGAGAGTAAACACAGCATTGCATTTTTTTTTGTCTGCTGGAACGACTGAAGCTTAAGAGAAAAACGGGAGAAAATGAGGAGGAATCAGAGCTGACCAAAGAAGAATGATGATGCAATAATATTGCAGCAGCAAAAGCAAAACGATCTGCTAAAAATACACCAGAGGGATCTAAATATTTCCATAAACAGATGGAGGTTGGAGCCCAAATGGAAGAAAAAAATGCAAGTAAAGGAAATTGTACTTGACAACAATAAGGGTCTTATAGTTCTTCTGTGTCTTTTATCCCAAAAGGGTTTTTTACAGATGCTCACAGTTGGGTAAAAGAGGAGTCTGATCCCACAGCACTTTATTCATAGGAATAACCCTAATTTATGTTCATAGACTCAAAGGGGCCAATGGAACTGCCATGTGAACTATAGCCTGTATGAGTTCTTTTAGAGAAGGCATCTGGCAGTGCTTTATAGTCAAGGCTGCAGAGCAGTTTCCATGCTAAACCTCTCTTTTATTCATTCTCATAAATTTTTTTTTCTGTTTTAGAGCATTTACATTTTCAGCTGAAGTTTTCCAAACGTAGTCCATGCCTGAATGTGAATTTTATTGGGATGCATGAGGAAGAACAGCTTCAGCCTGACTGAAAAGATGTGTTTTCCCTTAAAGAAAAGGTCCCAGCCTCTTCCCTCTCCACCCCATTTATCTAAACAAATGAGAAGGGACTAAAATTTCGTTTCCTGAATTGTCCTGTGGAATGGTGAGATTTGGAGAGGTTTCAAAATCCAAAACACCTCCAAAATGTATTATGAGGTAAATATGTAGGCTGGAGAATGTTCTGCAGAGGTGAAATTCAGCTCCCAGAGAAAGGGGACTGGAGAGCTGTATGGCTTCTTTGGAGGCTGAGGCCTGTGCTCAAGCCTTGCTTTGATCTTGCCCAAGTTCAACCAGCTATGAATGGAAACCTGACTTTCTGACTGGGAAACCAAAACCAGGAGAGCCACTAGCCCTGGTGCACCATCTTGGCTCAGGACAGATCTTAGATAGGATTAAGAAGCATCAGCATAAAGTACTGTCCTGGCTGGAAGGTATAGATCTCCCTGTTTGAGCACAACGCAAAGACTGAGAGGTGCCCAGCTCGGGAACCCTGCCTCTTGAGTTACTGCAGCCCTCCTTTCTAGCAAGGATGAAACCTTGTGAATCCACATAAGATGCATTCTGAGTTGGGGCGAACGCAAGGAAGTCTGAAAGTTTCTGAAAAGCAAAGCTTTTCTTTGCACAAATGTTTTGTTCAGGTCAAAGAGAAATAGAATACTTTCATAAATTCAAAAGCTTTTTTAGTTCCAGCTCTCAGTCATGTCAGATAATTGACTCAGGAAGAAGGGGTAAAAAGTCATTTCAAAAAAAAAAAAAGTAACATATTTTGAAAATATTTGGCTCTGTCATTCTGCGTTTCATGCTCTTCTTTCTAAACCAGCATCTCTCCAAAGCAACACATTTCTAGGAAAATGTAATTTTTTAAATCAAGTTTTTCAACAGAAGATTTCCTAGTCTCTGTTTTTAGGCAAATATGAGTGACCATTCCATAGAGCATTAGAAAGGCCAGGCTATCATATCCAGCCATTCATACATAAGCCTCTGGCTAGCATAGAGAATATGGTTTTATTCAGTTTAAGTCTTGCTTTGCATGTTGAATAATTCTTCCTTTGCACATTGCATGAGTGTCCTAAATTATAGAGATTGTACCAGATGATCTCCCAGGTCTCTTCCAATATAAATTATTCTGTGATCCTAAGCATGGTGTATCATGCAACACATAGTAAACCCATGAAACTCACTTCTGCAGTATCCTACTGAGACCAGTGTCGTAATTTAACTATGTTCAAGAGGATGAGAACTAAGCATCTGTATTTATAATTCCTGAGATGTACTTGAGATTATCAGGTATCGGGATTGAGGGGCTGATTATAAGATAGTCACATTAAAATGACATCAAGCACTCATTTAAAACAATGAATTAGCAGCACGGAGCTCTGTGAAGATATCAGACAAAAGGCAACGTTTCTTGTCACTTTCAATGTTGTCTAATGCCAAACTGAATAAATTTTTGTTTGCCTGCTGTGGGATATTGGATCTAAACACTTTGGCTTTCTGGATTTTGTTGGCATTTTTTTTTTTTTTTTTTTGCAAGAGTGTAGCCTTGCAGAAAGAAAAATTGTTTGCAACCTATAAACATGTTTCAGATTCTCCATCCCAAGACCGGAGAGGCTTTCCTCCACAGCTCCTGACAGTGATGGGAAGAGTGGTCAGACCTCCTGCCTTTACTCAAACCAAATCTTTCTGAACTCTCTTTGCTTGATATATTTACTTCTGTGTAGCTGAAAGTAATTTTTGCTTCACTTGTTCTGCATTCTGGATGTCTTGTCTCCATCTGGTGATATACACCATGGCATTGCTGTAGCTTCAGACAGCATTAGGAAGGAAGCTATAATAAAATACAGCAAAAATGGCTTGGTGATGCCCTAAAGTTTTGTGTTGGGAAAGCCCCAGTTTACTGCAGACAGCTCCTCTCCCTTCACTRTGTACTGAGGTAAACTCCCAGCCTGGGTTTGGCTCACTCTGCCTTGTGAAGAGTCACTGCTGATGTTGATTTATTTAGCGGTTGAGTGGTAGGTTTTGGAAGAGGCAGGAGGAAGCTCTCCCTTCCTGTTCACACACAGCTGTTCTCCTCTGAGACCCATCTGGATTCATTGGAGGACCACTGGCCTCTTTGCCAGAGCTCTATCACAGGCGGTGTTTACAGCTGTCCCACACGGACGACCAGTGTGTGGTCTGAAACTATTGATGAAGAAGCAAGACAAGTGCATTCCACAGCATTTATTCTCTCCGCATCTCCCGGAGCTCCATAAACTCACTGGTATCAGCTGTCATGAATCCCTCAGACCTGGCTAAGTCAGGATAACAGAAGACTGTCTGTACAGAGCTACCGGCACTCCTTGCAGGAGCCGTTGTATTGCACACAAGCTGTATCCAACGGGAAGGACTGCAATCCAGCCTTTGCTTTCAGAAGCAGCCAGCTCCTGTGGTATTTGGAGACTAAAAAATCTCAGGCAGAGGGAAAGCCATGTGTGCACAAGAGTTCTCCGTCTGCATAGGACTGGAGAGGTATGGTAAGGGTTATGTGAGCTTCAGGAGTACGCCTTTTTCAAGGAACTAGCCAAGAAAAAGGTGCACTGCAAAGTTCATGTCTTTAAAACATAAGAACAAAATAAAAGTATCTCCAAACCTTCTGATCTGTGCAGATGAGAAAAGCCTGGGATCAAGGAATTTACCTGCAGTAACACTGTGGAGGAATACTGCCCTTGCTCATCTCAGTGCAAACAGCTGCTCCACCTCTTGGCCTGCCCCAGAGGCTAAGAATGGGCCTGATTTCAAAGCCCTTTGCACACAGGATTATCCAAGCCCTGCTACTAACAGCGGTTAGGAAACACTGAGCCAGATTCAATGGGTGGATGCTTGCAAGCTGCCCTCCTTAGACTCTTAGTGGTAGCATTGCCACACAGGTGGATTCAAAGCTTTCTAAAAGAGCATCAAAACCACCAAAACCTCTAAACACTCCAGCTAGTTGAAGCCAAACTCCCAGTACAGACTACAGCTTGTCCTCGTAACTTCTGTGGCAAATCATCCTACATAATGGCTGCTCTCTCTCTCACCAAAGTAGGTAGGCATGCCATTATAACCCAAGGTACTGAATTGCTCACAGTTCCTTGGGATCTGCTGTCTAACACTGGGAGTCAGATACATTGCAAGGGCTCCTGCTGTTCTTATGATTCAGTTTTCACCTTTTCTCTGTGTGTTTATGTTTTCTGGAGCAAAGAGAGGGTTGTACAATGAAGCCTGAGGAGCTGGGGAAAAGATTCTGCTTGCTGGATTGTGCTGCAATGTCAGGACCTGGCACAACTTTGTGCAAAAGCTCACCACTGCCCTCAAAGTCCTTTACAGAACAAGGGATGCTCTCAGAGGAAGGCAAGTGCAGATTTCAGGATAAACTGGGAGGTTTGTGGAGGTGAGCTCAGCCTTCGGTGGTGTGAGTTCACAATACAGTAACTTGCCTAGCACCAGCTGAGTTTACCTTTGATTTGTTTTATGGTGCAGTGAAACCTAGACTATGCTGAAGACACCTGAAACATCATGATGGTATGAGCCTACTGGGGTCAATATGCTGGAGGTCAATGGATGTCCTTCTACCAAACCAAAATTTAGAACTTCACTTCCATCTGTCAGAAGACTAGCTCTATGGCTCTTCTGGAGGTTCATCCATCTTCAGTTTAAACCACTCATTTTCACGCAGATATATGGTTCAATTCTGCTCTGAGTTACACCCACTGACTCAAGCAGAGCCACATGAATGTTAACAACAAAAAGCAAACACAGGAGAATTTAACCCTATTGCTTCTCCTAATGCACTCTTTCATATACATTACAAATGTGAAATCCATTAGTTCTGGAAATATCTGTCCATGTTAGAGAACATAATCCACCAAATGGAAAGATGGAGATTCTCCAGGATTAATAACGTGGAAAAGTATGTTATTTGATGCGATAAATATTTGGAAGGCAATTTTATTGTCAGGAGTATAAAGACCCACCCGTTACTTGGAAAACTGGGACAAAGCAACAGAATATCTCACTTTAAGAAAAACATCAAGGAGAAAAGAGGAAGTTATCCAAGAACTGGGGAAACTTGACCAGGGCCTGCAGGGATTTGAAATTGCAAGACTGTTTGTTGTTTGAACTGAGTCACACCGATGCAACAGAGAATTTGTCCTTGGCAACAGAACTGTTAGAACGGAGAGTTAATGCTCCCTAGTGTCAACCCAATGAATCCGGGTCATCATATCTTAATTAAAGTGTAGATGCTATGAAATACTGTTGAATGTCAACTCAGTTCTTTAGTGTACAGAATAGTATGCTTATTGACGGGGTTTGGCAGTCACTTCTGGAAAATAAAAAAAGCTATTCAAATACAAAGATTGCCCATTAACAAGAGAAAACCACTGTCATGCCACAGATATCCTTCTTAGCTAGTTTTGGTGAGATTCCTACATATGGGTCATCTTTTCACACATTAAAAAGGTTTTTCCCTGCCTGAGCCAGGCACAGTTCAGTTGTATTTGGATGATAATGTGTGTATATATGAGGCAGAGTTTGGGTTTAGAATAAACTCACTATGATGGACTCATATGTAAAGTCTGAAGTAACAAAATATTTTCAGATTCTCTTCTATTGAAATCTCGCATGCATCTTGGGGTGTCCATCAAATGTTTGAGAATTCTAATGCCTGAGACATTGGAAGGAAAAAGCTCCCCCTCTTTTCTCATGCCAAGTCCAGAAGAACCGCTGCTTTGGATACCCAGCCAACCCTGGAGCAGAATTCCAGCAAAGCCTAGAAATTCAGTGTACTCAAAATCATTCCATGAAGTTTGCTTCTCTGAGGATGGAAAAAGCAGCAACTGCATTTTATATATATGTTAAAATATAACATATTACATATATGTAAAGCAAAACTGCTCTAGAGATCCAGCCAAGAAAGGCAGCAGAGCACGTCAGATTGATAAAGATGTGATAGCAAGAGAAGATGCCAAGCTAAACAAGGTCTGATTATGGCTACACACTGTCCTCTGTCTCTAGCTTTCCCTTGCAGGGAATTTCCCAGAAGAAGGCCAATATGAGTGGTCCTGTTTACCTTGGTAGTTCTCTAAAGGTAACCCTTTCCTGGGTTGTGGAGTTGTGTCTATAGGGGCTTACCTCAGTTGGCTTTAAACCACATGCATGAGTCAGCTACCTTTTGTTGATATTTGTGGAAAAAAACCCAGTGATTTTATTTTTCCTTTTAAAAAATGGAATTAGCAGAAAGGCACTTTCATCTGCCCTGTTGTTGTTCTGCATTTGGGATGTTTAAAACTAAGATGAATAAAACCTAGAGAACATAGAAGTCACCACAATGACCACAGAGTCCTCTTCTTTCTCTGGATCCCCATTGTAGAAAGCCAAAATGGAGACAGCAGCACAGAGGGCCTTGTCTGTACCATCAGAGTTTCCCGAAGTCCTAGGGAAGACCCCAAGAACGTCCCCTGCAGACCAAAGTGCTAAATTTGTTATTCAGTTGTCTTAGCCTGTCTTTTTTTTTTTTTCTTTTTAATTGACTGATAAGAACATAGAATATTCACCATGTGGCTGTATTTGAATTCACTTTATTGCATTGGTGGGCCAGTCAGTGTGCAGAGCTGAAGTAAGCAGTMCCCAGGACAAGGCAAATAGCTCCCCACCCCCGTGCACTTTGCCCTGTCTGAAATCGTCACACATGCCACTCCATGAAGCATGCATTTAAAGAGTGGGCGCCGAGGCCACAGCTTAGTAAGGGAAAAGACACTCTGGGACTCTGCAGCACTGTAGTTTCACAGCAGCCTGTGAAAGGAGAGATAAAACTCTGGATTGCCTTGAGAACAAGCTTAAACTTGTACTGGATAAGAAGGTAGTCTTGCAGTCAGTTAATAAATGACACACAGTCCATCTTCCCTCCCTTTCCCTCCAACCCAATTAGATACCTAAAACTGAACTCCATTCTGTCTCCTAAAGAGCACTTCTCCCAGCAGTCTGAACTGGAATAACGAGCACAGTGGAAGGGCAGGCTCAGGAATGATTCATTAACTGCAAAACAGGGGAAAATTCATACCAAATGTTCCTTGTAACTGCCCTGCTGCTTCCAACAGCCTTTCTTGTGTCCTGTAACTGAGGGGTCAAACCTGATGTTAAGCTTTCACATAAGCTCTATACACATGAGCATGGAGATTGTGTGCCTGTAAAATGCTCCCCTCAAGTATATAAAGCCTGCTATGTATTGCTTTGGTAGCCAGCTCCTTTAGTTGCCCACTCTTCTTGGGAACATGATCTTGGGAACATAAGAATGTACCAGCACATGCTGAAGGATGAGTGTAAATCCATGGCAAATGCACAGTGACACATCCCGAAGGTGCTCCACATGTTCCAGAAGTCTTCAGCTCAGGAAAAATAACACGAATTAATACCTGGGAATTTCCATGCTAAATGGTGGCTTTGACCATGAAGTAAGGAGCAGAGCATGAAAGACACTGAGATGCTTAACCCTAAATTCCTTTAAAATTGCAGACAAGAGAACTATATCTCAGCACCTAAGCTAGGCATTGCAACTGCTGTAATATCTGAGATTAAGAGAATCATGAAAGAATCAGATGCCCTAACACCTACCCCTGCTTTCTGATAGTCAAAAGAGAGAGGCTTATACAGGACAGCTTCAGAAGGCGATACAAATTAAACATGGAAGTAAATTTATAAATCTCATTTTTGGGTGAGTCTCCAAAGGAAGGTGGTGGTGGGAGGTATCTCTACACCATGCACAATCTTTGCAGCCCCAACTCCTTCAAGTGCAGCAACACTAGAACTACCGACACATCTTCAGAGCTGAAGCTGCTAATGGAGATCTTATGCAACGCTGTAGCTGTTTCATGCAAAAATCCATAAAATTATTAAAAGCTTCTGCAGAATCAAAGAAAACTCAAGATGAGAAAGGCCAACAATTTCTTGGATCAGGCACCATCATCAGCTCCAATCTTGTTGCCAGGATTTCCTGCTTCTCTGCTCTCTCTATTAATTTGTTTGGGCTAGTTTGAAATGAATAAGTGATGGTGCTTCCCTCAAGCAGCCTCTGTGGCTTCATAGTTCTTGCTGTGAGAAATGTCATTCTCATATTTGGCCTGCCTTCTATTTAATGATTAATCCAAACGTGTACCCCTCCCTTTTCCTGGCTCACGTTGAACACATCAAAAATCCCATCCTCTCTTTCTCTCTTTTCTAATGCCTCCAAATAGCTTAGGGGTGTTATTACCTTTTCCCATCACTTAGGGCATTTCTATGCAGAGAAATCTGAATGGCTTTGCTCTTAGTCCAAGCAGGTTGGACACACGGTGGCTTCATTCCAGAAGCCATGTACCTGCACTGCTGAACATGAGTTTGGGGTAAGAAGCCCAGCTAGGAGGCAGGATATGGTTTAGTTCACTGTGTTAATACATATATACAGCTTTTGGGCTGTTACAGTGGCATCTAAGGTTTTCCTAGACATTCCTGCTTTATACACCCTGTAATTTTATATAGTGAGCCAGTAAAATGAACACCAGACATAGCAATCTGCTCAGAAGAATGGCGATCCTAGGACAGAGGATTTGGACCCAGCTTTGGTGACAGGCTTAGAGACTGATCTTTAACTTTTTGTAGACCTTTCAGAAGTAGACCACAAGTTGGAAATGGAGTCCATAGAGGTAGTTCATCACTTAGCCACTCAGCCTATTTTCTTCCTCTACTTTTCCTTTGTGCTAAAGACTTCACAGGGTTTTAAGCTGGCAATTAAAAACACTGCAGCTGTTTCAATAGCCCTGCATGCCACCTTCTTCTCACCATGTTATTTACTTATGCTAATTGGTCAGGTATTGAAGAACAAACACAGCAATTAATTAGTGGTCTGACAGCAATTATAAAGAAATAAAGGCCTTTCATGGGTGTCTGATTTGAGTCACTCACACAAGTTTACAGAGTGAAAAAATGAAGAGGGGTGAATCATGGTCAAAAGCAGCATTTTCAGTCATGCAGTATGGCATCCAGATGTGTGGGGATTAACTCCACTTTTAGTTCAGGGCACAGTAAGGGCTTTGAACACGGATTTCTGCTCTGTCAGGGCTGAGCACTAGGTTTGTTAGGGAGCAGCAATCCTTGGAAAGACCATGTCATTCGTGGAAACAGGTTGATGTGAGCTCAGGTGTTCAGGCAGGCTGCCTTGGGGAGAGGACAAACGCCTTGGGCTTGAGGCAGGAGACACGCTGAGGAGAGCAAGAACTATCACATGGCTTCATGTCTCAGGTGTGCCTGGACAAAGTTGGATGTGTCCTTTTTACGCCCACTGCCTCTATTTCCCTCTTGTAAAACTGAGGGGGATCTTTTACACTGTGTCCATATTGTCCAGCTTGTCAATAAGCTCTTCAGAATAATGTAGTTTTATCTCCATAGTGTAAAGAAATCGCCATTGCTAAGTTCCATGCGTCCTGCATCCTGCATCAGTTCCATGCAGTATCAATTATACCCCAAAGCTGTCTCTCCTCTTTCTAATAGAAAACATTAACTTTAAGGTCTAGGCTGCCAATGGGACCACATAGTTGGACAAGATGAGGACATTGCCCATGGGAAACATTTCCCATTGGAAACATCTGCTTACATGTTGAAAAGAGCTTGTTCCATTGCTGGGGGAGGTGTAGCAGGGCTGGGAGGAGTGGATGCGTGTTCTGTTCCTCCTAGTATCATATCATGCTTGGCTTGATCCCTGTGCAATACTGGATAAAAAAAATCTCCTTGAGCTGCCAGTGCATGCTGCCACTTTCCTCCAGCATTTGCATTAGGTCTACTGGTTTTGCTGCTCTGTTCACAGGTGAGTATGGATCACTCGGTGACCTACGACAGGTCAGATGTCTCTTTGAATTTAGTTTCCCCACATGGCTCAGTGTTTCGTTAACATCTTTAGTTGCCAGTTTAATTAGTGTGTGAATGCTTAAAGCTTACACTTTTAGATTCATGGGGAGACTGGACAAGGTCATAGAAGGGAAATTCTCTTCTCACAGGAAAGGACTCCATGAAGTGATTTAAATCCAGAGACAATATTTTTGGACCATGGGATTCTGAGCCTCCAGTGGTGGGGGCCAGAAAAGTAGAGGGGAAAGCACAGATGATGCTTCTTCTTATATCCTTCCCTAGGCATCCACTTTCAACAGTTATCAGAAGCAACACACACAAATGGACCTTTACTCTGAGCCGGTATGATCAGTCTCATAGCCTCAAGGACAGTTCTCCCCTCCTGTCCCACTATACAGTCCTTAGCCTAAGTTTGAGCTGTCATCAGGAACTCTTACTGTATGGTTTTATTCCCTAAAGTACTTCTGCTTTAAGTAGGAATATTAATCCCATGGAAATCGAGCTGTAACTGTAGGGAAGGATCTGCTTTATCCCAGAGAAGGCTTCAAGGACAAGCAAGGTTTTGGGGGCATTTCTACATCAATCAATGCCACCTGGTGATAAGTAGCTAAGATAGGGAAACCTAGCTTCAGAAATGGATGCAGAATCTTGGGTTAGGATGGATTTGTACAGAAAAACAGGATTTAAGATTTTGGGAGTGAATCTCTGCTAATGAGGCAGTTTACGATAAAGCCAACATTTCTGCAAGGCCTTATGCTGTATGGATGCTGCATCTGAGGGTCCTTGTCAAAGTATTGCCTTCCTTCACTTATTTGCACAGTGTCTATGACACATCCTCTTAGGTTGTCCTTTAAGGCCCTTCAAAGTTTTGATATTTTTTGCCCACTACCTTTGATGACCACTTGGGAAAAGAACTTCCACTCCAGGATTGTTGGTCCAGAGAAGGATTGCTAAGATCCATCTTACTAAGAAGACATGGGAATTGTTACTGAGGGAATACAGACAAGTGCAAACTTGCATTAAAAAACACAAGCAGTCCTTTATGTATGCAAAAACCTTACAGCCACCAGTCAACACTCACAGCTCAATACATGAACAGTGCAGAGGTTATTTTAGGTAATACAAAATGGTCCTTCTTGGCTTTGTAGTCCATGATTCCACTACAGAAAGATTTCACACAAAAAAAGCCCTCTGGTGACCAACACAGGCAGATAATGAGTCACCCCTGAGATAACAAATCAACAATGCCTAGGAGAAACAGGATTTCAAGCAGAGGCTTCTGATGGCTACAGACAGCAAGAACCAAAGTGGAATGATGAGAAATTATGACAGTATATATGCATACGTGTCTCTGAAATGAACAAGTTGTTTCAAACTTTAGGACGTTACATTTTTTGGCTGCTCCAGCTTAGAGTCTGCAAAATCTCTGCAGAGCATTTGAGCACACTGCTGCTGCTCTAAAGCAAAGCAATGAGGAGAACCAGAGGAATCTGGCATATACATTGCCGGGCTAGAGCACAATGCAAACATCACTGGATACGTAACCCAGCAATGACCCGCCAAACAGCTGAGAAGAGTAACAGATCTGATACTCACCCAGGGAAAGGTTGCTAGCCCCATCTGTTGCTACTGTTGCTGCTACTGTTATTTTTCAACATTTCTTTTCGCCAGGATGTTCTTCAGCCAAACACCACGTCCTAGAGAACACCATGGCATCCACAGAGCTGCCAAAGAGAGAACAGTGAGCACATCATGGAAAAGTTTGAGGGGGCCCTTCCTCTTGCTTCTGCTGCACAAGCTGTTTGGGGAGACAGATACGCTGAGGAGCTGAAAAGCAACCAAAAATTAGACTAATCTCAGAACCAAAACACTCTCCCATCCAGCAGAGGAGAAGCCAGAGAGAGGAGGTCTCAGACACTTGAGGCTGTGCCTGAGAATGGCATGAGTCAAGCAAGAGTTGCAGAATGAGGGGCAGAGGTGGAGCTGAAGCTGCCCATTTCGAGCCAATATCCCCCTTGCATTCACAGCCATCATAGCCTATGCTGACAGCTCCCATGGAGATCACCTCTGGAGCAGTATAGAGTTCCCATTACTATCCTTGGGAGCTGAGGACACTCAATGTGATGCAGAAATAAACCCAAATTAAAGATCTCAGCTCAGTGAGTGACTTCAGAGGATTTGGGCCAGAAAGCAGTCAGAGAAATGGTAGTTTTCTGAGCAGGGCAGCTGTTACTACAGACGAAATTCATGCTCACATGGATGAGAGCTTTTCTGTGACTTCAGCACTAACAAAGTTTGCAAATGTCCCGTTTCCTGTTTTAACATTGACATGGTTATTAATAGCAAAATAGACATGAATTTAGGGCAGACATGAAACAAGACCTGAGATGAACATTTAAGATTTTTTGTTTGCTCGCTTTGTTTTTGTGAACTGAGATAGGACTCCAAAGAATCCACTCTCTCAGCCAGCTCCTGAGGGATATTCCTCCTTCCCTTCCACTTCCATTCAGTCTGTTAGCAGAACAGTACTGAATTAAGGGTTCAGAACTTGGCCCTCAAAGCAGGCATACCCAGTTCAAACCAAAGGAAGCAAGTAGCTTTCATTGCGGTAGAGGGCACCAGGCATTCTGCATGATCTATTCGAGATGGATGCAGGAACATAGTCACAGCAGGGAGAACTGCAAGAATTACCAACAGTGGAATCTAGTTGGGACACCAAAGTTCATTTTCTTACCAGTGTGAAAAGCAGCAAAGACATGCAATGAGCATGAGGGACAAAGGATTTTGTGTGTCTCCTCCAAAAAAGGCAAAAAAGCTTCTCTCTCTATGCTGAGCCAAAAAAAATGAATCTGTCTAAGAAAGACAATCAACAGAATCACAGGTAATTTCTTGATAGCCTTGGATCCAGGCATTAAATAGGTCCAACCTTGTTAGCCTGATGTTTTTGCAGCTTGTAGTGGCATGGCTGGGAGCCACATATAGAATTATATAGACAGGATGAACTGTTTCCAAGGGAAAACATACACAATGAGAACATGCTCTGTTCTTCCCTAAAGCAATAGGCACTGTTGCCAAGCTATGCTCAGTTAAGCTGCTGTATGTACCAGGAAATAGGCTCCCTTCCAATGTAAAGCCATAAAACAGGACAGATAAAAGGGGTTGAAATCAAAATAAAGAGAAAGTGGGAACCTTTTCTTAGCCTATATTCCTCTCTAGACAGTGCTAGCATTTGGAAGATGCTTCCATGACTCTCTGTACCACTAGAGCCATGAGCTTCCACCATGTCAATCTGTGGCCTGATTCCTGCAGGGTGAAATGGGTGCCCTGAGTGTGTTTATTTTGGGAAGGGGCAGCTTTGACGGAAGTCACGTTTTCCTCATCCAGCTGAAGGTTTCCTGACTATCTCCTGATCATGAAGGGACCCACAGTGTATTCCCCAAGCAAGCTAGACAAAGTCCACCTGAAGTCACAAGAAATATTTTCCACTGAGTGATATTTCCCAGTCACTGATTCACTGAGGAGCAGCTGTGTCCTAAAGACAGAAGGTGACAAGTGGTGAGAAGCTGATGAACTAGGAGTCCAGTTCTCCTGATTACATAGGAGCAAAGTCAGATGACACTACAAACTGTTTGGGAAAAATCTCTGGAAAAGTTCTGCTCAGGATGCACCTACACAACATCAGAGTGACCTGGTGGTCACTTCAGTGACCATACATGTGGCTCTGTCTCCTTCATCTCAGTAGTTGACCACCCATTCCACATGCCTGTGTAGCACTTTGCTGCAGTGCAAGGTAATTCAGAGCAACACCAATGAGCAGATAGCCAATGCCTACGTAGCTGAACATGAGAATGACTCCCCTGAAATGGACGCCTTTCCTACTGCATAGCCTTTCACAAAGTTATGAAAGGAATAGGTGATGTTATTGGCTCTCTACATTGCCTTACTTGCAATGATGCTGTAAATGAATCACTACCCTTCCCTGTGCATCAGCTTCCCCATTATCTGTTGGGTGTGAATATTCCATTCCAGAGCACTGTAAGGATAGGACAGTCAGTAATTGCACAGCACTCTAAGCATTGCAGGTTACTAACTCATCATCATTAATATTGCTGTGTCCTCCCTTTCCCCAGCATTGGTTGAATTCCAGGATCAAGTGAAGGGAGGTGCGCACTGCACATACACATTCACTAGCTTTTCTGTAAAGTGATTCAGAGTTTAGGTGTGATATAAATCAATTATTTGCTATTAAGTATAACTAGAGCAACACAGTAAAGTTTTCTTTGTATGGATTATGATGCCATTAACAACAGGGAGGAAGAATGGATGAGGGATATATTCTGCCTGAGGGGAAAAGCTGATTGGAACGGAGAAATTCTGCCCTGCAGAAAACTCTGGCATTTAGACATGTGTTCCACCCTGAATCAGTCCAAAAAGGTCAACATTTCTCTATTTTTTCCCCCAGAATAAAAATTTCCATTTGAAAACATCAAAATGACACACTTTAGCAATGCTAAAATATTATGCTAAAACATTATATATAGCAATGCAAATATTGCACAGAAAGTATCAATACACATGACACCCTTTGACCAAGTATAAATGTTAGCTGGACAAAAACAAGTTGGAATTGAATGACTTGAGAAACTTGGAATTAAATAAGTCCATCTTGCTGTTGTAGCAGCTTGATGTTTTTCAGTCACAAATTTATTCAGCATCACACATTCCCAAGAAACATTTTGCCTTGAAATGGTCCTTTACAAAAACAGCCTCTGTCACAATTTTTTCAGCCAGCTCTGACTGTGGCTATCAAGGCCCCATGGGGATCCTCTGGGGAGAGCCTGGTATATTTGCTTGGGAGTACAGTATCCCCTCAAAAGATGGTGCTACAGATTAAGAACAGACAGCATGGGACCCAAATTGATTGCTGCAAAAATGATATGAGGATTTTTTTTTTTTTGGCTTTGTTTTAATTCAGTGTCAGGGTATTCTGAGACCTTTGCAGCACTGTTCTCCAAGACCTGACAGGCATGCACACATGGGCTGAAACAGAGGGCTGACATCCCAAGAATCAATGCAATCCCAATGGAACTGAACTGTGAAACAAAGCTTTGGAGGAAACTAAATACAACAGTTTCATGAACAGTGGAATTAGCAAACTCAAGGACATAAAGTCCTTGGAAGGGGGAGTAGATGGATTCTCTTTCAATTACGGAAGTGCATGCTTGCATTGGACTGATCTGTGTATTTGCGACATTCTTGAAGCTCTGCCTCATGTAGATTTTCTGACATTGAATAAGGGTTGTGGTCACCTATAGCCTGTCTTGGGGGAAGACTAAGAAGATGTTCCTGGTCTTATTCTTTAAAAAGTCATAAGTAATTGGACACTTGCATTCCTTGATCCTCTTCGCCATGACATTCAGAAGTTCTGCGGAGAGGTAGGATAGACAGACTCATGCTATATATTYATATACCAAAATCAAGCACAGAGACAAGATCAAAGTATTAGGAGTGACATAAGCTATGCTCCCCTCAGGAGCACACCTAAACCTATAAACACAGCATTTCTTATAACTTGCAGTCATATTCAGACTTGAACACTTAAATTCTAAAGGCTTGGGTCCTTATTAGGCTTTGCTGTGCAGCCTGCCTGAGTCAGAGCGTCACCTCCCACCCTAGGTGATGCACCTTCTGGGTGTAGAAGGTTCCCAGCCCAGACACAGCCAGCTCTGATAGACTGAAATCAACTTCTCAGTGAGCCTGGAATGCAGGAGGCAGGTCCTCTGCTTACTCAGGGTGACCCCAGAGGTAGGGTGAGGTGCCTTGACAGCTCTTGGATATTCTTACCTGCAAATCCTGAAGAAACAACCCCATAGGTGAGGAATGGGGGAAAGCAGAGATGCAAAACCCAGTTGTAGGACTGCAGATGGTTTTCTTGTTTAATTATTATTTTTCCACTGGAGGATTAGTGGATGGGAAGGATGACACCAAACCAGCCCTTCCACCTGCCAGAGTTAGGGTAGACTTTTCCCATTAGGAGCAGTTGTGATTTTAGTTTATATATGTGTGTGTGCATGTGTGTGCATGTGTGTGTGTGTGTGTATACACACTGCAGCTGCTGGAAGGCTACAGCAGGCAGCTGGGAGACAGTTGTTATTTGGTGCCATGAGAGTCCTCAAGGTGGGAAACTGCCTGACAATGTCCTAACTGGTTTGTGTTGGACGGAGTCAGAGGGAGAGAGGTTGCAACACGGAGACCATTCCTTTCAGCAGTCAGTTCCTCATGCTGCAGCAGCTAGCTGCTGGAGCATCCCCCCAGGCAGACTAGCAGAGCAAGCCATGCTCCTTGCCTCACATAACCTCACTGCAGATGTGTAACGGGACTGGATGCACGCAGAGCCATGACTCAGCACAGAAGCAGGCCAACAGAGGGAGGCGAAGTTGAGGCTGTTTCAGTAGTAGAAGCAGCAGAGAGTCCAAACCCTGTGAACCTCCTTGCACAGGTAAATGGTGGTGGTGGGAAATCAGGCCTGCAACCTCTGTCCAAGAGCTCCTCTGCACTAATCCATGGAAGGCACATGGGATGTGAGGAAAGGTGGGGCTGCTCCTCTAGAAGTGGGGACTGTTTTCAGGAACCTCAAAGCTTTCCAACTTCTTCACCTTGGAAACAGAGGAAAGGGGGTGACACAGCTGCTTTGATCAAAGCCTTCGTGTGAAGGTTACCCTTGGAAATCCAGCTCCAGCTGGGAACAGCCAAGGCAGCCCTGGGTGCCTGCTCCGCAATTGAGGGGAAATTGGGTGAGAATTCATCTCAAATCTGGAACAAATGGCCCTACTGTAGCAAGCAGTATGATGTGACCTCTCTGAGGTTACGCCAAGGGTGGTTGGAAAGTGATAGAAAGCACACAGGAGGAGGTGTAAAGCTGAGGGATCCTGTAGGCTGACAGTGCATACAGAAACAGGCAAGCACAGCAAAAGACATTCATTCTTCCCAGGAGTTGCTATAGGCTTGGGCCTGGGGTTATTACAAAGATACGATTTACATTTGGAAAACAACAAATGCACATGCCTGAGGTTTTCTTACTTGCATCTGTGCTGTGCTGCATAGAAACTAGTATCATACTCTTTTAATGGGCTTGTGAACCCTTTACCAGCATTCACTATGTTTCATTTTTGAAGCTACCAGGAGCAAGACAGCAAATGGGAGTTGAGGAGGTGTTTTCTGGGTTGGAAGCATGTCCAGTTCTTTCTCCTTGCTCTTTTGGCTTTGTAAAACCCTAGGACACACATGTAGGCACAGGAGCACAATGGAGTGGAAATGGTATAAGCAGGTGAGAAGTGAAAGTGTGGAGCTGAGGTTTGCTAGCTGAGGGTTTGGCTTGTCTGATGCCATTGTAAACATTTGTTCAGTTTGTTAATCACAAGCTCTGCATCTTTAATCTGCCAAAAAAAAAAAAAACCAGAAAACATAAGCAGTAAAAAAAATGATGTCATTAAATAGCTGAATAGTAAGTATCAATTATGCCGATTTTTTGAAGCTAAGTCTGGTAGCATTTATTCAAAAAAAAAAAAAAAAAAACCCAACCCCCAAACCCTCAGACCCCCAAATCTGCCTACAGTTGTGAAATCAGAGCTTGCTATGATATTGAAAGACTAAAGAAAGTGATGTGAGCCTGTTATGATGGAAGGGTGAGTGACAGGATTTCACTTAGCAATGACAGAAAAAAGAAAAGAAAAGAAAAGAAAAGAAAAGAAAAGAAAAGAAGAAAAGAAAAGAAGAAAGGAAAAGAGAAGGGAAAGGAAAGGAAAGGAAAGGAAAGGAAAGGAAAGGAAAGGAAAGGAAAGGAAAAGAGAAAAGAGGGGCTTAAAAAATGCAACTGGTAATTAATATGGGGATTGGGCTTGCCTGAGGCTAACATAGAGGCCCCGCGCTTAGGAGAGAGAAAAGAGGATTAGATCCTTCCCTTGTAAGAACAGCATCCATCAGCTCCAGCAGATAAGATAATAGTTACAAGGGCCATCAAGCTTTGTTTTGACTGGCAGCATGAGCCAAGTTACTTCCACTCACCCACAAGTAGTGCACAGCTAGCTAGATGCTGAAGGAAGGGCTGCCTTCCTTGGAAACCAGTGCTGACAGCTGCGGCTGGAGACCAGAAACTGGGAGGTGAGTTTATTCCAAGAGGGTAATTGCTACCACTGATGGTTTCAGGACTGGTCCTGCCTCAGTGTGTGCACTTCACAGATCAGAGGGGCTAAGAGCCTGGGAGGAACAGTGGGTTCCTCCTTTCAGTGACATTCAATAGAACTGGGACAAGGTAAATATATGTGTGTGTGTGTGTGTGTGTGTGTGTATGGGTTTATTTTTTTAATACAACATATAGGCAAACTGTGGAACTCTGTATCTCCAAAAAATTAGCAAGGTTAAAGGAAAATAGAAAGTTTCTGCTTTTTATATTGAAAACAAGGTTATTCACAGCTACTGGAGTGAATTTTAGTGGTTTTGGAAGGAATGTTAGACCCCTTGCCACACAAGTGTAGGACAACTTTGATTATTAAAGATCAGACCAAAGCCTAACTTAGGGCCTGGGATTGTTCTGTTCTGTGAAGGTGATTCTAGTATTTTTATTCCTTTCTGGAGCTCTGCTGATGCTGGTGACTGTTTGAACCAGGACATGGTATTAGACAGACCTTGGTTCTGGCCTTCTCTGCAATCCTATGAAATAATCTGGCCTATCTCTCTGGAGAAGTTCTGAACTCTATCTTCTATGGTTACGTGACATCATTTTTTAAGAGTCCCTCCCCAGGGAGCTTCTACCATTTACCTGGCTCTGCATCCCTGATACACGTCACTGGTGGGAATTCTTCCCTCTGCTGACAAAACCTTTCCTTGATGTCTTGGTGCTTACTCATTGCTTGGAAACCTGCACATGCCTTGCCCTCCAAATCAATTTTTAGAAGTGGCTGGGTGCCATTTGCCCTTCCCTTGAGTCTTCCAGAAAAAGAGATTCCTTCCAAGCTGGGCAATGCTGACCCCCTTTGTCCAGCAAATTATTTTTATTTGTATTTTTTTCAGGACACAAAATCTCTCTCTCCAGATACCCACAGCTATATATATTCAGTGTGCCTTGTTCTCATATTAAGGATTGCAAAGAAGGAAAACATCTTGCTGGGCTGGATCAAGCATTTCACAGCATCGTGCCCTGGCTCCCAAGACAGTTTGTCTTACTGGCCAGCCGCCTCTGCATATGGGTTCAATTGCATCAGCCCCTACTCCAGYTTGGTAATCAGTGGGCCAAATGCTATCTTTACTTGGATCCAGGGACAAATTTCAGCAGAGTCACAAAGGTAAAAATAAAGTTAGAATTGGGCCTCCTCTGATAGCTTCCTTTTGTCCCTGGACAGGCAGAAGATTAATGGGAGTTTGCTTTGCTCAGCTTTCTCTGTGAAAGACTATTCACCTTCTGGGATTGCCAGCCTAGGATTATTCAGATCAGCATGACCTACAAGTGCTTGTATGCTGTCCAGAAAGTTCATTTTGTGCATGCATGCCAAAATAACAATCTTTTAAAAATGCATAGCCCAAAATGCTAGTACTGTTAGGACACATGCAGCACTGGTGAGGATTGTGAATGTACTACAAATCTTGTGAGACTTGGAAGTTTATTTCAATGCACTCCTCTTGGAGGCAGATGATTCATCATGAATCTCCATTTTTTTATTGCTAAAATGGACATGGTAGCCTGCATAGCTTCAGAGAAAACCTTGAGGGAAAAAATAACCCCCTTGCAACTCCAGCACCAGAAGGAAATAAATCTCTCTCTGTCAAATGTATTACTTTTTGAAGTCATATAGTTGTCCTGGAGAGACACTCAAAGAGTTAACAGTGAAATTGTTTTGGTGTCCAATCTATCTCCTCGGTTAAGAATTTACTAGCATTGCATAAGCTTCCCATAACAAGGTAACCAGATATAAATTAACAGCTAAAAATAGCTTTATTGCATTAGTCAATCCCTAATTAACTCACTTCAGCTGTCTTCAAAGATGCTATTTAAATCCATCCATCTTCTGGAGGTGTGGAGGATACTGATACACAGGGGTGCATGTCAGCTCATGATAGTTTGTGTTAATTATTGGGCTATATGTTTGTTTGAACATAATTCTGGGAGTAACGGAAACCAGCCTGAAGGGAAGAGCTTGACATCAGGCTGTCTTGTGATTCTTAAAAAGAAAGGGAAGATAAACTGAGATATAGAAGGGAAATGGTCTGAGGGGCCTCCAAATTTTAGTCTTTGCAATGGCAGTATATAGGCAGAAAAATGAATGTCTTTGCATCCTATTGAAACTAGATTTCTTAGTAAAGAAAGGTTTGTTTAAATGAATGATGTTCTGATACAGACAAGTGAACTGTCACCTGGACACAGGAAGTCACAAAAACCATTTTCCTATGGATTTATGCCCCAAATGTCCCCTGACACCCTTTCCCATGCCACAGTTCTCTCTCCTTCATATCATATGATGGCTTGCCATGTTCCCATGTCCTGTAGCCCCTTCCCATCTCCTCTCTTGTTACTAGATCTTGGTAAGTAGTAGCATATCCATAGCCGGTTCCAGATTCTGGACCTTCTGGCCAAACGTAATTGACAATCACTGAGCTTACACTGTAGTTTTTCCCTTGGCAAGAGAGCATTAGCTGGCCTCTTGCTTCTCTAATCAGCCATTAAGTTTCCTGATGGGTTTAAACAGCCCAAGTGGAAGCATGGACTGGCAAACAGCAACTTTGAGCCCATCCATATTATTTCTCTTTAGAAAGCAAGGCCACAAGTGCAGGGCAAACTTGAAAGATGGAAGACCAAAGCCAGAAAAGCAATGATTCTGGAAAGACATTTGCAACAGTCATTTGAAAGTGAACCACTTTTGTTTTCTTATACTGAGGGGAACAACCCTGGAGGTGTTAGCAAAAAATACCAAGGCAGCATAGGGAAAGGGTATGACCTGCTCATAAATCACTCTCATCTATCACCACTACTGGGATAGTGTTTGCTTCAGTTGTCCACACTTCAAAAGGGCTTTGAAGAACATAAAGGGGAGCTCAGAAAACAGCAACTGACTCAAAATCTGAGAAACCTGCTTTAAGTGAAAGAGCAGATATATGCTGTCTGTTTATGTGATCTATAAAATAGTGAATATGACTCTCAATACTTGTATGAGGATTGTATTCCAGAGAACAAACAGTGCTCTGATGCAGTAGAACTAAAACAGAACAAGAATTACAAGACACAGGATAAACTTAAACCAAAAACAAGGGACACTGGAGCAACAAGAGTTGCCTGTCTTTCATCCCTCCTGAATTAGTTCCTGATAGGACAGACTTCACCACATCCTACATGTGTGATCTAGGGTCAGACTAGCCAGCAGCCCCCCAAAAGGAGAATTTTTTTGCTCCATGCCCTGTATATAACCTCCTCAGAGGTCCTACGAAGTTAATACTTCTATACAGCTTGGGTCTAATCTCTCATACAAGCTAGTGGATTGGCTGGGCAATACAAAATGCCAAGATTATTTTTGCAAAAACTCTGCCATGAAACAAAACCAGTCTTTTTATCCCAGCATTTTGGGGGTACCCAGGTCTGTTGGCTGCTGACTCAGAGAGCCCTGTTGTGCGCCTAGCCCCAAATCTTTTGCAAGGTCATCTTTCCCTGATCCCTGGGATATTCAGTCAGCACCTTGTTCTCACAGCTAGATTCTCGGCTGTTCTGACCCGTTTCAAGATGGGTTTTACTGAGGCAGTAGGAGGTCGACAAAGCAGCTTTTGAAAGGCTCTGCTCGGTGACTCAGCAGCCCAGCTCCGATTACATGACCCAGAATCCACTTGGCACAAAAACTGCCTGTTTTCACTGTTAGGCCATGGCTCTGCCTGCTGCAGCACATCCCGTGCTCATGTTCACTCCAACCTTTACTCTTGGACTCCAAATCGCCTTCCTTTTTGCAGGCACCAAAGCAGTTCTTTGCTTGGCCTGGGCTTTTCCCTGACAACTCCTCCAGATAGGATGGAGCCAGACTACTTTTGGTCCTGTCTAAAGACAATAGGTGGAATATAGTGCTCCTCCCCCGCTGCCTTTTCCCACCCCCATACTCCTGTTCTGCATCAGCCCTCTGGAATTCTTTTCATCTCCAACCCTTGCAACCCAACTGCTTCTTCCTGTCTGGATCGCAGTTGAAAGCTCCATTTGTTTAATTTGGCTTTTAATTGACCTCATCCAATGACTGTTGATGTCTCAGTTAATCTGTGTTTCTCCTCTGCTTATCTGGTGCAATCCTTTGAAATCCCCAATATGATAAAGCATTCTGTAAGGGCAGAAAACAAAAGATGACTGGTACAAAATTTCTCATCTAGCTCTCACTATCCAGTCAACTTTTTAAATCGTCCCTCAGCTTTGAGGTAAGAAGGAAGAGGAGGGAGGCTTCCAGGGAAATACAAAATAATTTATATCAATTCCCATTTCACTGGGGATTTTCGTGAAAACTTCTGTTAAATAATTGCATTGTTCAGTTCTTCATCTGTCAATATGAGGAGGGAGTACAAGCCTGTCCTCAGCAGATGTATTGGAGAGTCCAGTTCCCTCAACATTATTAAGTGTTCAGGTTGGGACGGGAGATAATTGTGTTTCAAGTGTTTCAAGCTGACGACCTGGGCCAGGTCTGAGTTCTGCATCTCACAGACAGAGGTAGCCTGGGCAGGGGGTACTGGTGATGGGAATCCCCACCTGCAGGAGCGCTCCAGTGTGCATGCAAAAAAGTTCCTCCATCCCTATCTGGCAAAGGAGCAATGAGGCCCCATGGTGAACTGCTGGCTTTCCACATCTGTGAGTTTCTCATGGAAAGGTGGTAATTCAGTAAAGAGCTCACAGGGTCAAGAGATCAGGTACAGCCCCCCATTCTTGTCTGAGTTCAGGCTGGGCTGAATGGCTCTTCAGTCAGACAAATGTATTTCTCGGGTGGTGAAAACTGGCTGCCTCCTTAAGTGTAGGTGCCACCATCTGAAGCAATTTAGCTTGCTCTGAATTTAGGTATTGCTGTTGGAGGCAGCACAGACATAGCCTGAGCATTCAGATTTAAAAAGGAGGTTTAAGCACCTTAGACTTCTGCTAAATATTTTAAAAATACTGTTTAATAATCTGCCATTAGTACCTAATTTCCACTGAAAGCTAATGGGATTTGGGCTCCTAAGTGATAGTATGTGTTCTCGCCTTCGGTGCTGAGTGTTTCAAAGCTTCCAAATTTCAGAACCAAAAACTGCAAGACAAATTCATCCCTAGTGTAATGGATACAGCTCCCATTGATTTCAGCTTTTGCTAGATTATAGTTATGAAAGTGCTTTGTGCAAACTTTGCAAAGAAATAAAAGACTTTGCAGGGGCACAGCAGGGAGCATTACAAATCAAAGGATACATTCTGCAAAGCTGTTTGCTCATGAGTCATTGCATGAACAGAGTCCAGGACTCAGAGGAAATGAAAGGGTCTTACTACAAGCAGTATAGCATTGAGTGAGTTTGTATATATGTGCAAAGCTCAGCCTTAGCTTCAGAGCCATCACAACTACCAAAAAAGTCCACAGAAAGAATTTAACCCAGCTCTATCAGATAAGCCTGCTATTTTCATACAGAGACAGTGAGCTCCACTCTTCAAAGTGCAGCCCAATTCTGAATTCAAGAGATTGAGATTCTCAGCTATTCATTGTTGACACTATTTACTCTTAAAAATCACTGTCTGAGCATGCAGAGAAATGCATTTAAAAGTATAATGCAATGGAAGCATAGAATCAAACTTAGATCTGTGCTATGAAAGGGAAAGAACTTATCCCCAGGTACTCTCCAGAGGTGCACAGCTAGCCTGTTATTGATTGAGACATAAGGTGTTTTTTTTCTTCATCTTCCAGTTCCTCATGCAAACTTTTTGACAAAATTGCAGCATCAAATCCATTGCCAAAGGGCACAGTGAGAAATGTTACAGCTCAAATAAAATGTTCTAAAAAGCAGTTTGCTAGTGAGTCATTCAATGTCCAGTTGAGGACTTAGAAAAATTATGGAAGAAAAGCTGAGCTAATTGCCTTTGCAAAACAAAAATTGGGGTCTCCTGAACCAGATTTTCTCTAAATGGTCCCCTTTTCACATTCATTTGCAATGTGGTCTCTGGAAGAAAAAGAGAGAAAAAAAAATGGTGTCTCTCTGTATCCCCCCTCATAGATACCATCTGGACTGCAGACAACTCACCCAAATAGAAAATCTAGCTTGGCAGGAAAAAAAAAGTCCCTTGAGTATCTTTCCAAATTGATATTTCAGTATCTCTGTTTTGCACCAACTGAAACAAGCCCAAATTCTCTGGTAGCGAGTGTGTGCTAACATGGACTCTATTTTATTAAAAAGAAAAAAAAAATCCTCATGGCAGTCAGTTAGCTGTAGTGGCCAAGATATAAAATGTCAGTTTTATTTATGGCAAGTAGCTGGGTAGAAAATATGTCCTGGCATCACTTGAGATTTCAAGAACTTTGTTTTCCTTTTTCTCTTACTGCATGAAATAATGCTGTATTCTTAACAAACAAACAAAGCTAAACAAAGAAGCAGACAGCCCTTCCTAGCTAGAGGAATCATATTCTTTTTCACAGATAACAACCTCCAGAGTGAGGGGACCTGCTAAAGATGTAGGGGCATAGAAGTCAAAATTCCTAGCCTGAATCAGATGCAACAGGGTCTTAAACCTATGTTTTCCATTTCCAAGTTCACATGCTAATCACTGAAGAAATGAACACTGGAGTCACTCTTTGCTGCTCTGTTTTTGACTAAAAATTCCATGCTGGACCTAAAAACTGTACTTGTAAAAAAAAAAAAAAAAAAGTGTCACTGAAGTCAGTCCACCCTTGCCACGTGTACAGCTGTCGATGAACCCACTTTTTCCGACAACAAACACTTCCATTGGAAAATTCCTCCCCAGTTTTAAATGATGAGCAATAATTTGTTCCTTCTCTGACTCCCCAGAGCTACTCAGAGAGTCAGCGATACTTAGAGGATGGCCTTTAAGACAACAGCCTCACTGAGACTAATGAACAACAGCAATATAGTTTTGTGCTACCGACACATTAGTGTAACACTACTTTAGCCCTAACTTGCACTCTGATGCACCTACACAGAGGTCATTAAAATGCTACCTGAACCAGCTCCACTCTTCCTAAGCAGGTTTGATTAAATACAGCTTCTTAGCAGGGGKTTTTTTTCCTTTTAGCATATAGGTTCCACTATAATCAATTATCCTGTAGTTTACCTTTAACTATTATATATCTGTTTTCCCCAGGAAACCTCCTTAAGAGACCACTGTGCCACTGTCCACAGACAATGAGAAAGCTATGTTGGCATATCTGGATATGAAAGGTGACATCAAACAGAGCCCTGACTCTTCTTACACTAGGAAATTAGACAAGCCACGTACTGTAAACACTTTTTTGGGGGGCTTCAAAGAGACTTTATCAGTCCAAAAAGAGCCATGTATGGTTTTCAAAAAGCAGACTTAGATCTCTCAGCCAAGCATGTGCTAAACCCTTGGGTCTTCTATCCCATGACGGCAGAATCATAAACAGCAAGGCAGTGCCTGCTACTTTTTAGCCTCTGCTTCCTTTGGCATCCCAGGGTTTCTTTTCCAAGCCAGATGAATTCTGGTCAGTGTGCCAGAAAATGGGTTGTCAAAATCTAGGTCTGCACAAAGTGTAACCCCAGTTAAAGCATCGTTACACACCTCGGGTGGCTCTGGGAGGCTAACATGACTTTATCAGGAGAAGGGTACAATGGGTCTCCTAGATGCTTCTGAGTGGGCAGGCATCTACATCTGAAAATAACTTGCTTTTCTTCTGTTAATTAACGTGGTGTTAATTGCAATGTTTTCCTTAGAGTGAGAAACCTCGTCATCTGTGGCATTTGCCAGACCTCGTGCACAAGGCCTGGATGTGCCAGGTGTTTTCAGCTCCTCTGAAAATGAGGAAATTCATGAAGTTTGATATCCAGGGCAAAACCACTTCAATCCCTGTAGGAGCCAGAGGCCCATTTGCTTGCAAGGGGGTTACAAGCTGAAGATTTCAAAACATTTTTATGTAGGTGTCTATTAGTACCATTTAGAAGAACTGAGGAGGCTTCTCAGGAAGAAGGTAGACAAGCAAGGTCTGTAATGAAAGCGCAAGACCTATCAACTCCACTGATTGTGGCTGAGCCCCAAGGATCAACAGGCAGAAACCTCACTGCTTCAGAGTCTAGAGGCAGATGCCCAGCACAGCACACCGCTGCTGAGACATGTACTGTATAGGTCAGGGTTTCCTCTAGTAAGAGCCACTGTGCCATCAATATAGCTGAACTACATAAAGCTCCCTGAGGGATTGTGACTAATGTAGTACAAAGAGATCTTACTTACAGCTTCTATCAGGAGATGATTCAGGCCTTGGGAGATTGTGCGGTCACCACTGCAGGAGATTTTAAGATGGGAATAGGCAGACTGGGTCTTCCCTTAGGGCAAGGAAATGGGTTACAGGAGCTCTTGGAGTTTCTTCCAGCCCTATTTGCTAGTCTGATGTAGTGAATGAAGATCTTACATAATCCAGCTGCTGAAAGCCCAAGTTAGACAAAGTGAGGGCAGAAATAAATTACATATTTTTAACACTGGAACAATGTATCTAGGAATGGCACAGGTTTCTTATTTGCTTGATGCCTAAGTCAAGATTAGATAGCATGCTAATAGTTAAGTGGTAGCTCAGCACAGAGTTATGAGCTTGACACAAGATACACAGGGTCTGCAGCTCCTTTATGTGCTAAGCCAGGGTTTCATTTTGTTCTTCAAGTGGATTATTGATCCTAATTAATTCATCAATTATAAGGGGATCATCTGTGAATTGTAGTGGAAAGACACTAGACTAGATGGACTGTGGAAGCCAAACTGGCCTTTACTGCAGAGCACAAAAAGCAGGGAAAAATTGGCTGTGAAGAAAATGTTCCCTTTCCCACTTTCTCTCAAAAGAACAGGACTCTGCAAGTCACCCTTAAACTGATGGACAGAAACTGGCAAGGGTGCTCTCCCAAATGCAGAATAAAGGCTTTCTCTTTAAGGCCATGCTTCAGTAATTACCCAAACAGAGCAATCGTCTAGCAAAGCAAAAAAACAAATGCCCACCATCTAACCTCAGCTGATGCCTAACATGAATGGCTGGAATATTTACAAGGACTGAATTTGTACTGCAGTCTTCCCAGTTCCTTTCCTTGGTATTGCAGTCTCATTTACCATGGTAAATGAGTAGCATTTACCATGGTAAATGAGTGATAGAAGAATTTGCAAGGTCATAAAAATTATGGATGTAGATGTTATGTGTGGTGAATGATTGGGGAGGAATAAGCATACTCTCTGCTGTTACCCCACCAAAACACCATGCCCCAGCCACGAGGACAGATTCTAACTAGTTAAAGGCTTATTTCATGTATTTGTGCTGTGTTGAAGTAGAGAATATTAATAAATTAAATAGCTCTTGGCAATGTATGGCAATGTATCTTGGTACATAACATGAGTCACTTCTGTGTCTATATAATTTGAACTTTACTGGGCCAAAAGATACTCTAAATTATACCATGTCAGTCTTGAGCAAAGGATGAAGTTATTCAGAATATGCTGCTGTCAGAATTGATCCTAATAAGAAAAGGGCAAAAAAAGAATTCCAGGATTCCTTGCTGAGCACCCACTCTTTGGAACATTTTAAACCAAATAACAAAATATCTGGGCTAAATTGTTGCTCAGTTTTGTAGAGCCATCAAAGGTAATGCACCCTCTCTTAACTGCTAAGGGGAGAAGTTTTGCTCAAGCAGTTATTCTGCATCTTGTAAAAGCCAGACTCATCCATATCCAAGAGATACCATTCTGGTACACACAGCAAGGGTCTTCTGCATTCTGTCAGCTGGAAAATTGCCATAGTTTTAAGACATTACTCTCCCCCTTTGGTCTTGGTTCAGCAAAATGCTTCAGCACATGTTTAATTTTAATCACTTAAGTCATCTCATTCAAGTCAGAGCTTAAACGCTTAATTGCGTTTAAAGTGGGGAATGAGTGCTTGAATTTTCAAAACTCTCTAATTGCAATTAGCTATGCCAAGGGCAGTTTTTCATCTTATTTCTGTATTTGGTGGACAGTTTGGATTAGGAAAGAAATGGCTGCAAGTCCTGTTTTATATACAACAACCCTTCTGACTACATGATGGGAGACTGTAATGCAGAGCTTTGTTTTAGAATAGTTTTGCCCTGGAATTTATTCCAACCTTCCAAAATAGGAGCCAAAGTTATCTTAAAATCCCAGTCTGTCTTATGAGGGCCTTAGGTCTCAGAATTGTAATTAAGATACTGTGGCTTAACAAGCTACCAAGCATCAGCTAAGCTGAGGTAATTGTCTGGATGCAAACCTTACAGCAAATGCTTAGCCTAAATGCTGAGTCAATTTATCCCTCGGCAAATAAAGACTAATATAATTTAACACTTCAGACTCAGCTAAAACGAATCACTGCATGTTTGCCACAGGCAAAGAGAAGAGATGTAGGCAGTTGCCTCTGCTCAGTTACATGGTAATGCACAACCGTGATCACTTGATGAGGAGCATGAGCCCTTTCACACTGCTGAGAATTGATAAAAACAGTGCTTGGCAGTTCTGTGACATTCTTTTACAGCTGTTTAATGATTTACTGATCTAAAAAGATCAGTTCAGATGCCGCACATATTTTTAGTGACTGAAATACCCATCTGATGACATACAATGAAGCTGATGGTCCTCGGTCCAGTTCTGGAGGAGCAGCGTTCACCACAGAAACTGTTCTGATGAAAGTAGCAGTAGGAAGAGAGAAATTTGCCTGTCTGTATGAAGCTAATGAGATCCATGGAAAAGAGATGATGAAGGAAAGATATGGCAGAAGTCTGTAGAGTTATGAATGCCTTTGAAAGGATGGATATGAAATGGTTTTTCCCCGTGTCTTCCAGTTCAAGAACTAGGGGACATTAAATTAAACAAGTAAGTGGCAGAACGAGGAAGGCAAAAGGAGACAGTCTTTTACACACTTTGCAGTTCAGCTGTGGAACTTCTTGCCGCAGGATTCTATGGATGTGAAGAGTTTATCAGGGTTCAGAAAATATCTAGATAAATACATAGGAGGAAAATCCATCAAGGGGCTTTAATACAGAGCAACATCTTGGCTCAGGAGGTCAGTGGGCCCCAAACTGTTTGGTGTAGAAGTACCTATAACGAGTTTGACAGAATCTGGCTCTTTGGGTGAGTGAGTGCACGTGTTTTGAAAGGGGCGCAAAGGACATGAAGCTTGGGTGTACTGTGATGGATGATCAGATAAGTTCTTGCAATCCTTACAACCTTCAGAAGACATCAGCTTATTTAGGCAACAGAAGCCTCAGCAGAGAATTAGGGCCAGGACTGGGCCACGGGGGTGAACACGTTTCACTTTAAAGCAGAGGCATTTTAAGGAAACAATTCCTTCAAAGCATGGGCAAAGCGCTCTGATGTGGTGCATGTGGGGGGGCTACTTTACTGGGGATTTGGCACAGTTAGGTATGCACAATCATCTTTCAGGGCTCTAGGGTTTGCATTTGATGGGGGTGAGAGGCAGCTGTATACAAATGCAAGAGTAATGAGGTCAAGAACTAAAGTGATTCTTGCCAGATACCTTTGTCTGGCAATTTTATTACTGCTGTGTAAGCAGCCAAGAGAACTTTCTGAAGGTATTTATCGGGAATCATCAGGTTTGATCTACAGACCGCAGTAATTGCACACAAGATATTGGAAGTAGCAGAATACTCTTTAAATGTTCATTTACTAATCAGAATAGGAAGAGAAATTGTTCAGAGTGGTTCAATAATAGATGTAAAGGATTTTTTAATTATTATGTTATTAAAGAGAGGGACTGTTATGAACAAGCTGTGAACCCCAAGGAAGCCAAGGACATGTTTAATGATGGAGATGTGCCATGCTTTTTAAGCCTATATGAACACAGCTAGAGAACAGAGCATGATATTCAAGCATATCTTTCAATGGTCAAAAGGCTTAAAATGTTAAAAGTGTGTTTAGCTTGAACCTTGAAGATTTGAAAGCTCTAATACAACTGTCAATGATCAGAAGGAGATTGAGATAAGAATTCACAGAGGTCTTTCTCAGTTGGGCAGCAGTCTGAAATAAATGTGATTTCCTTCCACAAAGACAAGCACAGAATTTTCTGCTTATGAATGGATAATCAGTGGCTCAGAATGGGGACAAGACGGGGACTAAAAGGGAAGGCAGCAGTTCTGCATACTCCAGCATGAGTCTAGGGGCTCACAGACCAAACGGGAGACAGGATTTCAGGCTGCTCTGAAAAATGGGTGCATAAAGAGGAACATTGCTTTGCAAGGTGTGTAAAATAATAATCTCTGACTCAGCATCAGTAAAGCCTCAGTTGAAGAACAGCATCATACTTCAAGAGAGGTAAAAAGCAACTGGTGAGATCCAGAGGAAAGAGAAGAAGCTGATCAGAGATCTAGAAAACTCTAGAGGAAAGACTGAAAACACTGAAGTGTTCAACTGGGCCACTGTTCTTGGTTTCTGTGGTGAGCAAGATGAGAAACTGCAGGGTTAAAATCACAAGCTTTGCATTGGGAAAATAGCAATGACAGTGAAGCTCTGAAGTAGCTGCCCAATAAGGCTGTGGTGTCTTCATTGCTGAAGGCTTGTAAGGACAAATTAGACAGGTATCTATGAGAAGTAATATGGCAGGACTGAATCTGTGCTGGGTTAGGGAAGCAGACTGAATGTCCCTTTCAGCTCACTTCCAGCCCCATTTTCTATGATCCCATCTTTGCCCACCAGATTAAAGAACCCTCTAGCATCCCAATTCTTCTGCATTAGTGTTTTTGGGGTGTGGCAATCTCAAACTGAATAGACTGAATATTTTTAACGCCGTTAAAAGTAGAGCTCATCCAGTGTTAACACAGTTGGAAAAAGTAGCTATTCCCCCTTTCCTTCCTCATTCTTTGACACTTCCTTTTGTCAATATAGCCAAGGAAAGTCTTCTGCACACTGGAGTTCATTCTTGTAGCTGATACATTTCTATTGTGCCCTTAGTAATGGACGAAGAGGGATTTCTGTTGTTTAGGATGTACTTACACCATTCTTAATCCACAAGCCATGCATGCATTAGGAGGTGCCTCAAAAGATTTATGCAGCTTGTAGCTTGACACCAGGACAAAGACACAGAACTGCACAGCAGGACAAAAGTGCCATTTTTTTTCCTTTTTGCCTACTTAATATTTTCAAACTTCATAATCTCAACTTTCTGCAATGTTGGAGGACCTTTTCACAGTATCTGATGAATAAAATACTTTTTCATTTACTTTTGTTTATGTGACTTCTCTCTGTTTGTGTGATTTGTTGAAGACATCAGAGGCAACATATTTAAGCCACCTTCAATGACAAGTACTTGGATATTTACAGGTCTCCTTAAATCGGCTCCTGTCCTCGGGTGCTATATATTCAGCTGCATAGCCAGTGTCCTGTTTTCTGCATTCTGCAAGTGTAAATCTCCTGGTGTCCATGAATAATGTTTTTTTTATTCTTTTTCACATAGGGCCACTGGCATCAACAAGATTGTTAAGATGGGTTGGAGATGCTCTGATGGAAACCCTTCAAGGCTGGGGATAGAAAGACACCATTAAGTGTCCAGATCAGCCCTCCTCTAATTCTGGGTACTGATGTCAGAACTATAGTCGCTGTGGACACTCTGTGCATATCTTAGACAGTAGAAGCTTCCTAAGGAATACAGATCTAAAATAGACTGAATTTTGAAATGCTAGTGTCACTCCACAGTCTAGGTAGGGATCCCCACTGGATAACAGTCATAACACGGGCACCCAGGTTTTAAGCATCTCTGAGATGATAGGCTGAATCCAGCTTAATGACATGCTTTACAGAGGAAGTTAGACTTGTTTGTTTCTTATTCTCATAATCTGATGTGAAAAGATCAGCTGTGTTGGTTCTTTGCCTCATATGAGGAGCTTTCTCTCCTAGCCTTTGGATTTCTCTGCCTTCTTTGAAGGCAGTACAAAAAGGCTTCCTAGAGACCCAAGAGTATGTTCCACTGGATTCCTGTTGGGTACCATTCCCAAAGGTTTGTTCCTGAACAAAAATCCCAGGGCCTTGATCAATGTAAAACCAAAACCCTTACTGAAGTTAGTGATTTCAGAGGAATCACAGCTAGGCCTAATTTAAAACTCCAGTGAGTGAGTGCAGGCAGAGAGCAACACAAGTGTCATAGTGGTGTGGGCATTTTCTGGTAGAAAGTAGAGTTGGAGAGCAACTGCAGGGCAAAGTGACATTTGCTTATGTATTTAGCAAGCAAAGGACTACACATTTCTAGTTCCTTTCTCTGGGAGAGCAGGAATGATCACCCCAACTTTTCTTAAAGTCGCAACTTAACTCCAGGACACCCCAAAACAGACCCTGAACTGTCTGGAGCATGACAAACTAAGTTTACATTGCAGGTACATTTGTAATATCCAATTTTGACCACCCAAAAGACTTTCTTGAATTTAGAAAGCAAAGTACATGTTACATCTTTCATCTGTGGGGTTCCTTTAGGGAAAAATGAGTGGTTATGTCTTTCAAGAGGCATAATAAAAATGTTTTTTATTTTCCATCTTCTGGGAGGCCATAGGGAGATCATCATAAAAGTCCCTGGATCACTCAGTTTATGGCTATGATGGAAAACCTATTAAAAGTTCCATCTGTGATGATAACATTCATTGGGTTCTTCAGCCCACTTTCTTCCCTGCTGTCAGTCTCTGGTGATGAGTTAAGGTGCAGCAGGCATGTCAGGAAAACTAGTGTGATAGCAGGTTTAATTTCAGTTGGAGACTTAGACAGGGCCAAGGACATTAAAGGTGATTTAAAGCAGGTGGGGTTGAACCTGTCACGAGTGTTTTGTAATGCTGTGTTATTCTTAAAGTACTATTATATTAGTCTCTGCGGACCATCCCTGGATTTATGGTGTTTGCATAAATGCTTGGCTGTAAATTAGAAGATGTTTCTGAGTGGTGCTTCACTAGCTGGAAAACACATATTTGCAGTCCCTGCTGAGCCATCAACCAGCCTAAGGGAGATAAGCCAAGAAGATCCTGACTCCAGCAGGAATGGTGAAACATGCAGGGCTGTGAACATTTCTGGAAGACATGGTGTCTCTCTTGCAGATCAGCTGTGTTCCTGTGGTTGAACAGGGACAAGAACAGTGGGACACATTTGGTTTCCCACGCACCTGTTTCTGTGGTTAAAAGGACAGCATGGCTAAGAGTGAATGGTATCTGAATTCATGTCTTTGGAATCACAATCCAACTTTGCTCTCGGCTCCTGGGTGAAGACCATTTCCAAGGGGCACAATTTCAAGTGCGTTGCTGGTCCTTCAGGCTAGAATGGCAGCGGCCGCTGGGTGTGATGCTAGCTGCATCTCTCCCCCAGACTACAAAGACTGTAATGCCTAACCATGCTGCCCTAATCATCTATGGAGCCTCAGGCAGACCTTTGAGCTATTTGTTCAGCTGGGGCAAGTTTTACTTCTTAATCTTTTCAGCTTGGCAGGAGCACTGCTGAGCACACAAGGAAGCTCATCAGCTGCTGGCTGAATGTTTGGACAAGGGGATAACTCCTGCTGAGGCTGGTGAGCTCCAGTCCTGTCTAATTTACATTGTTATTTATTCTGAAGGCATTCCTGTGCTTCCTGAGTACAAGCTGGCTTTTCAGCACGTTTACAGCCACACTCCCACAGAGAGCTCGGCAGTGACAGACAATACACACAGAAGCAACAACCCCCTCACATCATGGAGGACTGGTGCTTGTAGGCCAGCAGTAAAAGGCCACCCTGCTGTGTGGAGAACAGAGAGCAGAAGTAATTCAGCAATGTCCATCTGCTTCAGATTCTGGGGCCTTATATATTGTTCTGATTGCTGCAATTTTCAAGTCACAGTTTTGTGGATACATGTCATTCCCAAGTACCCCTGGGAAGTAGGAAGGTGTTTGCATTCCATCCTCTAGATGAGATTAAGGCGACTTGGTCAAGGGCACCCAAGCTGCCTTTGGCAGAACAGATTGCCAACTCTGACTGCTGGGTCACTCAGAGGGTCGGACCTGCTTCTTTGCATCTTGCAAGCTCAGCTGCAGAGGGTCTTTTTAGATGCACAAGCCTGCATAACAAAAACACACATGGTATCTTAACTCAGAGCTAGGTTTGCTGTCACAAGCTGGCTGGTGGTCATCTGTGGGGACTGACAGCATGACCAGAAGCACACTCTACTTCCAGAGTGGCACATAGCCAAAGTCTCCAGTCTTTAGCCCTGAGGTTGGAAGTCACATCTCTCTAGGGCTGATGTCACATCTCAAGTTTAATTATGCTGTAAGGAGTATAATGATGTTATACTAAAAGTCACCCCTCAGTGCCAGAGGGAACTATCTAGCACCGCTGGTAGTGACTCTGACAAATAAGCAACAGAGGAGACAGGCATCTTTCATGGCTTGAACTGAGGGGCCATTCTGGGGCTGAAGGAAAGAGAAGGAGAAAGGAATGGCTGTTTTGTTACTCTCTCTGGTTCTCCAAGGGCTCTGGGTGCTTGTTTCACCCAGACCTGCGAGGTGATCAGTATTAGGGATTCACATCCTGCCAGAACTGCCTATACAGCAACAGGAGTTGGACTCCTTACTGCTGACCAGGGGAGGCAAGTAGATTGGACATCGGGGTCCTGTGGTGATGGAAGACTGACCACTTGAGCAATYTCAGTTCACCTCCTAATCTTTGCCCAAAATCTCAAGACCTCAGCTGTTTGTTCTACCACAGTCCTCGGTTTCTCCTTTGTACGGTGAAATTAATGTTTCCCTCCACCCCAAGAGGAGGAGCATTTTGCAGGTAAAATCCATTTGTTATCTCAAAGTACCTGAAACCCTTCAGTTTTATGTAGTTGTTTGAATAGCCATCCTGACCAAGATATTCTCCAGCAGGAATGAGCGCAAAGAAAACATCACCACTGACTGCCTCAGCCAGTCAGCTGCATCCTGGAGAGACTGATGGCAGCAAGCAAAACTTCTGCTTATCTCTGTCTACTGTCACTGGCTCCTCTTGGTGCCTCTTCCCCTGTTCCTGTAAGTCAGAGACTGGCTCAGGGTGGTCACAACCCCTCGTCACTGCGAACGATGAACAAAACATGCCATTCACATTGTGCCTGCTGCGAGAGAGTCAAACACTGGCAAGGGGGAAACCACTGTGGTGTCTTCTTTGGCAGCCTCCTGGACTTATCTGAAAGCACTCCCAAGAAAATTAAGAATTGGTAGATGAACTATCACAGGATGGACTCGGCCTGCTTTTAGAGAAAACCTGGATAAAGAGCTGTCTCTTGCAACACCACCTCCCTGTGTGGACTTTTCACTACACGCTGACTGCCTTCTGGACTAGATCTGACTGCCACATAGTGCTCATGATGGGCAAAAGCCTCAGACCAGGAACTGCTGGTCTCAATAGAGTGTCAACCTGGAGGTGACGAACACAAACAAAAAGGCACCTCTTTAATTTTTATTGCGCTGCTAAGCCCTCTTTTTTATAGGGTTGGATTTAGCACAGAGCCCATGGCTGCCTGATGATGTGTGACTGGGATGTCGGAGAGGAACTGACCTTAGAGCTGATGACAAGTTGCACTGGCAAAAAACAGTGCAGCTGAGTGAAGGCTGAAATTGTGTAGCAGCAAAACCAAGGCAGATCTGGCGTACGGAGCAGGAAGCAGGCATGAATATGTGGAATGGCAACTACTGATTAAGACAGCAAACACCATGATGCAGGGGTGACTAAAGCAGGGATTGCTCAGGTGAGAACAGCATCTTAGAAAAAAAAAACAAGGTATGGGACTGAAAATCAAGTTGAGCTGCCAACTTGGCTGTCTCTTTATTGCACTTCTAAATCAGAGATATTTACAGCAATATTTCCCCGTCTCCTCCTTTTCCTATGGAAGTACTTGTTTTTGTTTCCCTGAGAACAAAGACACCCTGTCGATAAATCTTTATGACTATCTTGCTATTTTATATCACTTGTGTAACTCTGCAACACCCTGATTTGTCCTGCCTTCCCTCAGGCAAATTTTCCATGTCCAGATTTATTTTCAAAGTGACTTGAGGGCTTCTGGAAAACAAGGATGATGCATCTTTATATACCTTTCTGTACTTTGGGCAAAGATTTTCATGTCATCTAGAGAATTCATATTGTAGGATTAAATATACATGCACATACATCCACATGGTCTTTAGCAAGCAGGCGGGACATGCTTTGCCCACACTCCAAACTGGTCCAACAGCCAGGGAAATGCAATTACAAAGTGCTGAGTGACAACTAATATAAGCTATTTCTCAAAAGAGCATATTAGCTGGGCTCAGCACTGCACTAAAATGACTACACAACTCCCCACATGGAGCTGGCTTTTCTTGGGTCAATTCAGAGCACAATATTTCATGAAGACAGGCATGAGATTTTACCCCGTAGCGTACTGAGTACTTTTAATGAGGTTTATCAGATTCGAATAGGAAAAAGAGAGTCATAGGAACAGAAGAATCTCCACAGACCACCAGCCTAGAGATCATAGTTGAAGAACCTTTGTGTGAGGACTAGCAAGACCCCAAAATGAAATGAACAAGACTGATGTTGACAGTTTATTACAGTTCTTGGCTGGATTAGTGAACATATATATATATGCTTTTTTTTTTTTTTTTTGGTAAGGCATTGTATGTTAAGCCAAAATCTACTGTGATTTATGTATCACTTTAAATTTGAACTGGAGCTCGTTGATGTATTTTCAAAATAAGGAAATTTCATAGAAGTGTATTGTTCTGAAGCCAGAGCACATCACAGAGATGTATCTGTCTGTGACTAATACCCTGAATCAGGGTGAGCTAAGTTGGCATTAATCTGCCCCACAATCCACCTGCCCCACATTTCTCACTCCTTTTCCCCTTCCTGCTCTTATAGCAGCAGTGGCATCCTTGTGGTCTCATGATGAATGAAGTCAGGGAACTGATCTGGCTGAAAATTGGAGAAAGTATAAAAGCAGTTCAGTTTCAGATGGCTGAGTTTTCCAATCTTAATTATCACATGGCCACCTCAATGCTTTCACCTGCAGCACAGGATTGCACCGCGTTACTCTGACGGTGAAACTAGGCTGAAGTTTTCATTAGAAGTACTGTTTAGACCCATGACATTGTAGTCACATGTGGCCACCAAAAGAGATTATGACACCAACTTTTTTTGAACCACAAATATTTTGTTTGATACCATTTTGTTTCTCAGAAATATTCAAAACTCTTTTTTCTCAACCCTGTGTTGAAAGGAAAAGATATTCCAAAAATATATTTTTGAAGCTGTTGAGAATTTAAACTGTTGTTTTCTGGTTAGCTGTCCTGCCAATAACAGAATTTTCTCCTGGTTGACAAAGTGCAGCTGCTACCAGAAGGAGATTCAAAGTCCATGTTGAATGACACGCAAGTGAAATCCATGGTGAATGAACTCAGATGACAGTCTAATCAAGTCGCTACAGTTACCTGGATTCACACATATGCAATCATAGAAAGAATGTGCCCGTGTTTCTTTTTAGTATGCTTTTCTAACAAAAAACAAACAAAAACTCAATCCCCAAACTTAGGTAATTACATGTCCACATGATTGCAAATGTTGTTCCCAACAGCTTTCGCACTTGCTGGCCAGTTTCACTGACATTTGGCAGACAGCTCAAAGTCACAATGTCCTCAAAGTTACAACTGTCCCTCTAGGTTTGGGGATGAATGTATATGGGGAGAAAAGGTGAGCCTTTGGTCCCCCCGCTGCACGGATATCTTCAGCAGGGCACAACCTTATTAGCCATCAGAGAATTCATAAATCTGCAGAAAACCACTCTTTGCTGGTTCCTTGGCTTTGAGTAGATGTTACAAATACATGTCATCACTCTCACACAGCACTTGTGATGTTTCCTTTCATTTTCCCTTTCATAAGCAGTTCTCACCAGCTCCCAGCCCCCAAGGACTAGCTGTGGCTGTAGAGGAAGGAGGGCCCACAAGATGCTACATCAGCACTGGATCACAGACAGATGTGCCCAACACTGCTTCATGCCTGGCATACCAGGCAAAAGATACAAGACAAAGACTGCAGCCCCCATAAGACAGTTGTCTGTACTGGTTCGTTAGGGGGAACCCCTTGTTCCCTGCAAAGCATCCTTACTGTGTGCAGTGACATCCATACTCGGGTGTCTTTGTGCAATGGACTTTGAGATCCTCAGGACCTCCCAATCATAATAATGAGATGACCCTAGCAAAAGGATTGATTCAATGTGTCTGAAACAACTGAGCTGGCTGACTGCCTCCATCCTTCACCTATTGTGAATTATAGTCACTTTTGAGGGCAGAAAGGGAAAGACATTAAAGTCTAAGGAACAACATGGTCTGGTGGGGAGTGTGTTATTATAGGACCTACATGACCTATGTGGGGCATTCACATCACATCACCCAGCTGGAGACATGCAACTTATCTGTCTGGTTGCATTCATCTCCCTCAGATGCAGCGGGGACATTAGTGAACCAGAGCACAAGAAATTAGGTTCCTTCTAAACCATTCTCTAGATGAACTTCTCTCTCTGCCATTTTTAAAATTCTTGTATAGCCTTTTTCAATCTCCAGCATTTCTAGAGTGTCATCTGCCTACCTTGATACTGATCTGTTCAGTGATGTCAGTCCCTAGCAACACCTTTGGTCTCTAAGACACAGTAGCACACAATTTCTGAATTAGTTTTTAAGATCTCTCCTTAGCATATGAATTCCATGCAATATTTGTCTGTCTTCATCCCCAGTAGTCACCCTCTCTTCATCACCCTCCCTTCCTCAAACACTCTCCTGTATGCTCTCCAGGGCTCACTGCTGGTGAAGATGAATTAGAAACAATCAATAAGAACAATAAGAAAGTTTCACAAAGTGAGGCTAAGTAGTCTGTGCTGACAGCTCCAAAGGGATTTGCTTTGGTTCCAAAGAACAGTCAGTCCCTACAGATTTCTAAGGTAAACAACACCTTGTGTGTTTATTGTTGGTTTGGGAGAGAAAGCAACCAGCTTTGGTCAACTTTTCCATGTGAAAAACCTTTCAACTGGCAGCATTTTCCTTACACCTTAGAGAAGTCTGTTATGAAACCCCCAAGGCTTGGGGAACTCCTGCTAGTGAGTGGGTTTGCCATGACCAAAGCTCTGACAGACAGACAACCAGTTGTGCAGGTGGCTGAGACCCCAGTTGTACCACAAAATGATTTTGTAGGTTGTGTCAAGTTCAGAGACCTTGCACTGAGATTCTGACTGTACTTTCTTCCTCTGCTCCATTCCTGTGAAGTCACATGGGATATACAATACATACCACTAGGATATATAATATATATAACTTTCCATAAGCTCAGGGTTCCACAGCCCTCCTGAGCTGGGAGGAGGAGAAAGTGAGGCAACTGCGGGGTCCACCTTATCCGTTTTCCTGACCTGACTGAACACCACTGGGCAGTATTGACAGGCTCCTTGGACCCCCCTCATGGAAAGGCCAGGTGCTGCTGAGGGGGTCTGCTCTGCTATCCTCACTCCACCACACCCTCTTTTTCATTTTTGCCCCTGCTGCCAAGTCACCATTACCTATGCAAGGGGTTTTATTATTTTTTACGTGGATGAGATTTGGCCTTATCTCTCTGAAGAATTCAGTAGGGAGAGCAGTCATCACAGATGCCTATAGGACAGCAAATAAGAATGGGGCAAGCGTACTGAGATACTTTGGTGTGAGACCTATTGGACACAAGTTGTGCAAGGAAAACTATTTCTAGAATAAAGATCCCCTAACCTAGCCTTCCCAGAGCATCTTACTCCTCTGCACTCCAGTTCCCATCCCATCCTTTAAACCATGAATCCTACAGCAGGGGACAAGGAGAACAAATAGCCTGAGAGTTAAGACATGGTTCATAGGCTTGGGAAACCTGGTTGCAATTCTTGGCTCTTCTAATAACTTCCTTCCTGACCTTTTCCAAATGCTTTCATTCCTTCTGTGGAGCAAAGCTTATTAACAGACTCTCTTCAGCATTGCTCAGCCCCAGGCCTGGAAAACGGGGACTGTATGACTTTTCTTCTTTCAGTACTTCTTAGGTCAATTTAGATGAGAAAGGTGTTTGGAGGGTGGAAAATGAACAACAAAAAACAATTCAACACACAGCATACATCCAGCATGGAAAACCGGAACCTAAATGTTCAGGTTTGACAAAATTGTAAACAACTGAAAGCAGCATGTATTGTAATAGGAGGCACTAGGGAGCCTTGCAAATGGCCAGTGCTTCCAAGTCAGCCTGTAATACAGTCACTGAGTTTCTAGCACACTGTTACCCTGATTTTTACTGAAGTTTTTCAGTTCTGGTGTGATGTGAGTCTCATCCCAAGCTGCAACACACTGTGGGCAGTTAAAAACACACTGGGTGGCAGAAACCCAATCTTGACAGTCTCAGGCTACCATGTAGAAACCTGTCTTTGAAAAGCATCCTCAGAACTGCCACTCATCTCCCCACACAATCCACACATGCCCTTTTGAAGGCTTGAGACCTGTTGTACAATGCTCAAAGGCTATAAGGCCCACCATGCGCCCAAGATGAGAGCTGGCACAGACTGTGGTCCTGGTTCCTTCACTTTCAGGGAGGAGTTTAATAAAGTGAGAGTCCTGAAGGAACAGATTGTATCCCTAATTTGTAGAGAAAAACAAAATCTCTCTAAAATAATCCATGCCAGATCTGCAGAATAGGAAAAAAAAGAGAAAAGAAAATTCCTCCTGATGCCAAACCTGACAGTGGGTTTAATCTGCAGGCCATGAGTAGGATATACCTGTTACGCACCAGTGAGAATGCTCACTAACTCCGGCAGCACTGGAATGCTTTCACCACACCCTGCCTCTAGCTACAGCTCAGCCCCAAACTGTCAGGAGAAAAATGGAGAAAAAGACACAGAATTCATACTATGCTTCAAGGAAAATAAAATCTTCATCTTCCGTCTGTGCAGCTGATGGGAATCCCCTACATCCTTTATAAGCAACAGTGCAAATATGATCAATAAAGTGGCAATAAAATCTCCTTCTCACGCTCCCTTTTAGGAACACATAAAACACCCACGAGCCTTCTCATCAAAACCTTTCTTTTTAACTCCAGGATTGCCCTGATCCTGCCACAGGATGTTAACCTCATCAGGTTCCTCTCTGAAACCATGTACTTTCCCTTCCAGAAAGCTGCTTCAAATAGGTGGCATGCAGGCTTACAGCTGTAAATGTTTCACTGCTTGTTTAGACTGTCACTGACCAGGAAGCATCTGCAATGATTTTGTATGGAGGAGGCTTGGCAGCAGTAAATTACCATCTGACCTGATGTTGTGGTTGCTTAGCTTTTTTCTTCTTTTTTTCTTGCTCCTCCAAGGAGATTTGGGACCTGGGACGTTAAACATTATTTTGCTGATTTTAAATTGTTTTGCAATATTGCAGTCAACTTGAATGCCAAACTTATGCCTGTAAATTCTATTTTTAACCTTGACTTTGTCAGTGCAATGGATACTGTCATATCAAAGTATTTAAGGGTTTGTGGTAAAACTTCCTCAAACCCATTTTTGCTCAGATGAGAATAGTCTTACTGGAAGCCTATACAGATAGAAGCTATAAAAGCTGGGTTTCAAATTGAATCAGGCTGCAGGAAGAAAACAATCTTTTTGCACCATGGCAGCGTAAAAGGAGGCGTTTTTTTGGAACTGGGACTGTTTCTGTTCATAGCATACGCATAAAACCAGGCTAAGTCCAACCCAGTCCTGAAAGGATCCCATGGATGAAAACTCCTGCAAAATTTGTGCAAAATGGTGGTTTTTGGCTGCATCCGTGTCTCTCTTGATCCCGCATCATGTAACAGAGTTAGTACTTGTCAGCTCAACCAGGGCTCAACCAGAGATTGCTTGTCTTCTGGTCCTTCAGGGAAGGACACAAATCAGATTAGACTGAAACCATGCTTCTGACTGCAGAGCAGTGAAGCCCTTGGGGCCAGGGCCCAGTACCCTGAGATCACGAGACGAAAGCCTTACCCAGAGCAGGTGGCTGGCTGGGTTCGGCTGTGGGCGACGGGCAGCCTGGATGGGTCACGTTTCATGGCCAAGAAGTGGCAGCTGGGCATGGTGCCAGCCACAGGGGGTTCTATGTGTGTGAGCTACGCTGAAGAGTCAGTAACATCTGACTTTAAAACAAGGCAAAAGGCTCTTAGCTGACAGGTAAACAGAGGAATTCTGATCTTCATGGAGCCATCCAGTCATGATCTTCTAAAATAAGGGGGATACTGCCTATGGAGCAGGAAGTGTGGTCACAGATGCATTTCTGTGCACCACCTCCATGCAGATAGCTATCTCTGCAGCACAGCAAGCCCACATTCCAGTAATTTCTCTCAGAAGCTCAGGTCCACTCTCCAGGAACCAGTTATCAGAAATATGAAGCCACATGAAATCCTTGAGCTGTCATTGCAGTAAAATAAAGCTGACAACTGTGGGTTGAGCCAATTGCAGTTTTAGACACAGACTAGAGAGGATTGGATACTATTTACCTCCAGGAATATCACTGAGAAGGCTGTTCTGGGCAGATGTTTATTTGTTGGCTTGGTTCTTTAGCTTTTTTGGTCCTTTTGCACTAAAATCCAACAAACTGTGGAATTAGAAAGTTGTGGAAGACCAACCTTTTCCAGAGAACCCCAAAGCACCTTTGTGAAATATAATGGATGCTCTTGGACTTGCCTGAAAAATATAAATTGTTCAAGGTAGAAAATTTTCAGAGAAATTTTTCAACATAGATCCATCATATCTATCCAACAACAAAGAAGTGAGTGAGTCTCATGACTACAGCAAAGCTGAGAAATGTTGATGGTAAAATGAGAGACAAAAGAAGAAGAGGAAAAAAGATATCTCTGATGGAAAATTGCCTTTGAATGTCACATCAATTTATTAGCTACTTAACCTGCATGAGTCTTGAAGGATATCCTGGCTGGACAAAAGGATACTGCCGTGACTACATTCTCATTGCTAATACTGTAAAGGAAAAGGCCAAGTAAAGAAAAAGATGCTGAGGTCTAGAGATAATATAGTAATAGCCTGAAACAATTCTGAGGAGTGAGTTAAGTACTCACTCCCTCAGGTTTTCATGAGGATGATGAGCTGAGGTCTTGCTCAGCTTCTCTGGGTGCTGATAGAGCTGCAGAAACTGGCGTTGTTATCCTAGATATCCCACACCGGGTGTTGGACATCTTTCAGTTTGGGATCCTCCCCCATCCAGTTTTGGCTATGTCTGCACTACTTTCATACAGAAGCCCAGGGAGAAACCAGGAGGGATGAACTTTCACCCAGCTGGCTTCCTTATGGACAAGCTTCAGATTGTCCCCAGGCTCCTATTTTTGCCTTCCAGCTCACTAAATCACCTCATGGATTGCAAAAGTATCAGCCATCTTTTAGTGTGGAATGGTGCAAAGTCTAGAAAGCATGCAGAACTTGTTGGATTATTGTCTGAAAAGAGACTCTAGCCCTGCAACAAGCACTTTGTTTCAGAACAGGATTCTGGCTGAGAGTTCATAAGACAGATGCAAATGCTACTAGCAAAGCAACAGACCCATTAGAAGGAAATACATCAATTAAAAGGTCTTGCTCTAAAAAATCCCATGTGTTCAAGCAGATTGCATGCACATACAACCTACAATGACCGAAACACACATTTGCGCTTGCAAACTGTGCTTACGCAAGAAAGTGCTAAAAACATGGCCCAGGTCAAGTCTTGACTGGAAAGAATTTATTGAAATGATCCATCTGGAGGCGTTCAACCACTAGACTATGCTTCTGGGGTGTAAGTGTTGGCTTTGGGCACAGGTTCACAGGCAAGTCTAATGGTGCACAGCTGGATCTCACACCCCCATAAGTAGGCTCATGTCCCACATCTGGACACCAGTCTGTCAGACCCACCACCTTGCAAGCTGGCTGTGCTAGGTACACCTTTCCCTTCACTCTGACTTCATGGCTGTCCATTATGATGTTATTCTCAGGCTATAAATGACAAAAAAGTTATATTTTCATATGTTTACACAATCATGTGTAAAGGTCCAATCAAATCCCCAAAATATAGCTCCAGTCCTTCCTTCTCAAGAAGAGCTGAAAACAGTAGGAGATTCACATGGCTCCTGCTCTCACAAGGTCATGCTTTTCTTCATTGGCTTTGGACTCATTAAGTGGCACTGAATCAGCTTTCAGGACCTTCCACCTGACTGGTTTATAGTGTTTGGATCCACATCGGTAAAGCAGGGTCACATCATGCATGATAGCCATATTTTATTTCATACCAGCACCAGATGGCTCATAAACTGGACAGTTTGTGTAAAAGCAGAACCTCTCCTTTTCTTTAACTTCACCACAATTTCACCAGCACCAAATAGGCTGAGGCATTCCTGTTAAGTGACCAATTAAACCACATTCATTATTTAAAAACAAAACAGAATTTTTTTTTTCCTTTGTGTCCTGTGAACCAAGTGCTAGAAGGAATTTTTTTCCCCCAAAGGAAGATTTATTCTTTGAAAAAGCTTAAATAATGAAAGCAAAAGACAAAAATAAACTCTTTTCATCTTTGCAACTAGCATTGCCTTTGAGTAAATTGGAAATCATTCAGTCTTTATAATTTTAGTCAGAGGTGATGATAGCCTGAGAGAATCATATTTGGTTGCAAGATCTCTCACTACAGGCTGCAAAGGTCCATATTGTAACTATATTATAAAAAAACTTGTTTCCAGGATTTTTCTTTATGATGGAACATGGCACAAGCAGGTTATACGGATGTATCTTTAATTGCTTTTATTTTGCAAAGGAGTTTGAGAAGGAGCTCTCATTTCCTCTCTCATTAAATGAGTTGCAGTGATTTTTTCTGGTAAAGAAAAGGACCTATAAACAATGCTGGGAAAGTATTGCTGGGAACACATTCATCAGGAACAGACAGTCTCCTTTTTAGGACTGTGTAATTATTAGAGAGAAGCCCTAGCAGGGAATGTGGGATTTAAGCACTTCAGGGTAATACACATCCAAAGCAAAGCAAAAACCCAGGACAGAATCAGATTTTGGTGAACAGTAAGAAAAACTGTGAGAATCATTTTGGAAAACTTATTATGTGATCAGGCAGAATGTGGGTATCTTCTCCCAGATTCATGGTAAAATTTCCATGGAATCTGTGAATAATCTTTCCTCCAAACTCAGTGGCATATGGAAGAGCAAATGACCACCCAGACAGCATCAGGGTCTTTGAGGTCTTTAAGTACATGTTCTTTATAAGGTACAATCACCCTTCTACAGCCTTAAATCCAAACCTTCCTTTTGGAAATACAGAGAAGTTGGATCTGAAGCCCTGAAGCGGAGTGCTCTATGGCTTGTACTATGGGTTCCCAAGGAGCTGCAGCTGATCTGTAAGTACCAGGTTTTCAGATGATGGGTTTCAATTTCCATGGGCTCAAATTGCAGAGGGATAAGATTCATGACTGCACTTCAAAGGTCACTCAGCTGTGCTTGCAGGCATACAAAGAGTGGGATACAGAACTGGTAAACCTGAAATATAAGCAAACCTGGGCAAAAATTTTACACCCAGGAGAGGGCTCATCTGGGCCAGTTAGAAAACAGGATTCCAAATGTGCTACTTTTGCCTTGCTACTTTGCCTTTGTTACTTCCCTAAAACTCTAAATATTCCTCTTGCTTTCCTTCCCCTCCACAATAACCGAATACAGGGAGGATAGGTTTGCTTTCCTCCCTGAGCATAAGCCAATGGAAAATAGAAGAGCTCATTCAGTGAGCATCCCTAATAGGAAACATCAAGAGAAAGGGGGAAGTTACAGCAGCAGCAGTTTGCGCAGAACAGAACTGCTCCTGACAAGCAAATGTTGCAAGATTTACTGGAAGGCATCAACTGCTTTTAAACACTCCCATTCTCCCCTTATATTTTCTCTGCTTCAACTGGCCACAGAGATCTCATTCCATCCTCTTCAATTAATTACCTTTACTTGTCACCTCTCCCTGTTCTGGGGGCTGGGAATTTGCTAGATGAGGCATGTTCCATTATTCTATTTTTCTTATTCCCAAGCTCTCCCCATTAAGTGTGGGATGTGCTCTAAGTTACAGTGCTTACAGCCAGTTGCTACTCTTTTATACAGGTCCCAGGACTGTCTGCATTTGCTTCGAGTACGAGTGCTCAAGTTTTATGAGGAGGAGAAGAAAAACCCTTGTTCACTTTTCTTTCTGTCCTTGCTGCAAGACAAATATTGAGCTGCCTTCCTGTTAGCAGCATTCAGATAACCCTCAGAGAGTAGATTTTCAGCACAGACTGGGGGGGAGAAGATGAGAGTACAGATGGAAGGGTCTCCAGGCTCCTATTAGCCAGAATGGCAAGGCTAATTCTCTGGGTTCTTTCCTAGAAGTCTGGCTCCAAATGTTCCTTTTTTAAAAAAGGGAAAAAAAGCCCTCATGTTGTTAATTTGACTCTTAATTTGCCAATTCTGTCTCATGAATGTTGTCCTGTCCCTCCATGTGTTCTCCACTAGTGTAGGCAGACTGAAATTTCACCCTCCCTGACCTCCTTGGGGATTCCAATCTTGTTTCCATTCCTGCTTTCTTATCAAGTTTACTAGAGGTCTTAGAGCACACTGCAAATTGGCCATGGACACAAAGGAATGCATCAAATAAGCAATTGCTCCACCTATCCAAACAAGCTCCCCCTTTCCCTAACCCCTGTTGGGAGCCTGTGGGTCTGCCTAGAGTACAGGCACTCTCGTGCACTATTTCAGTTGAATTTTCAGTGATCCAAAGGCTCCTCTTGCAGTGAAAATTCATGGAAGAACACACAGTGGGATGCAGTCACCAACTAATTTAGAAGATGACTGTGTGAAGACATGATGAAATGTGAAACAACGCAAATATGTTTGCACCTCTGGATAGTTCTTGCCTAGGTGAACCTGTCCCCATGGAAGCATGTGCTTTTTGGGTGTACATAAGCATGTCTTACGCAGATATTCCTGCAGCTTAAGCCATCCTTGCCCAGCCATCTTGATCTTTTTTGGACCCACACTCCTGAAGCTCCGGTGGAAGAGGCTTTATCCCAGAGTATGAAGGGGTATTACATAAAGACACACAATACTGGTGTTACCCCCTAGGGAAAGCTGCAGCTTGACTCTGTTAGAGCAACAGCATTAAGGCATCTTGGAGAAATGGCTCATTAAATCCACATTGTTCTGCAAACTCCTCCTTTCCGTGAAAAGTCAGAGCTCTGGTCAACACCACTGGGATGCTGCTGGATACAAGGTGTTGTTACCTTCCTCGAAACAGGAAGAAATGTTAGCTAATTGACTTTCTAACTGATTTCCATTGCTGGGACCATTTGCAGCTCTGTCATTAAACTAGCTGCAGACCCTTGATTAGTTACATATCCCATTGATAAAGATCCCCCAGTTCACAGTAGTGAGGAGGCAGTAATTTTCCTTTCTCGAGATAACAATCCAAATAACTCAAAATCACAGGCCACCCAAGGATCTGTCCTGTCCTCTGTCCTCATTTGACCTCAGTCTATGGGCTTTCTCAAACCAGGTGGCTTTGGCAAGCCACTCTTCTTGGTGATCTTTACTGAGAAGCCACTTCTCAGACACGCATGGTTTCACCCTCACTTCCTTATGCACATTTGGATGGGAAGCTGAGTTTCTACAACCTTATTCACTTATATCAGCAACTTGGCTGTGAATTGTCATGAATTTTATCAGATGTTCTTTTTGCTACTGTTACTCTCAGATCCAAGTTTCAAATTAAAATATGTAAAAGTTTTACTCCTTCAACACTGTAGTTAGCAACATAAGTTTGATCACTGGACTCCATATGAGTTCTCTTCATTTACGGCCTGCACTTCATGCTAAAAGTTTGTCATTCAGCTCTTTCAGTTACACGGGCCTTGATACAAATAACTTTGCTATCAAAGACAAATCCCTCAAAGGTATCTGAGTAGATCAGTCCTGCAGAAATCAGTACCAAATTAGGAATGAGACTCTTTAAGACCTAAGCCTAACAATCTTAAACAAACCTAAGGATTCACTTGACCTTTGTCTAGACTCATTCAACACATTACTTAGGTACTTATCTTGGGTGTCCTTGGACTTTTTTTACTTCTTCCTTCAGGTCCAAGTCAGCTGAAGAGTGTGACAGCAATGTCCCTTAGATCAATCTGTATGAAGAATATAGTCATTTCTAGATCTCCCTGACAGTGGGATTGTTTAGGTTTTGCAACAAGAGAGGACCAAAAAAACAGACATGTAAGTGCAATCCTTGAGGTAGCCAGTAGCAACATACAAAGGTTGCAGACCAGGAAACAATAGCTTGCAGAGAGGCAGGATTGTTGACTAAATAAGTTGCCATTAGAAAACATTGATGTTCCAACCCTCCCCCCTCCTCACATTTTTTTGAAAGAAAATGTTGTCATGAAATAAAACAAATCCAAACACTCAAGAAGGGCAGGTTTCTCAGGTCTATGGTGGAATTTCTGATCAGATCAGAAGAGGCTTTCAGTTCAGTACAGCTATTAATATAGAGAAGAGGATGTACGTCTTGGAATTAGTGTGACCACCTCCCAGCTTTGGTGGATGCTCTTTTGAGATCTTACCACCTCATCCATACTCATAAGCAGCTGAGAGATAGTCTTAAGCCTGTGTTGACTTCCCTGGAGTAATGGCTCCCTCCTCAGCTGATCTCTTTGTTATTTTAGTCAGCTGACTCTTTTCCAGAGAGGAGAGCAAGTTTTTGTTTGTTTGTTCAAGAGGAGGGAGGGAAGAGAGAGCAAAACCCCCCAAAATCCCAACTAAATGAAACAAAACCACTACAAAAGGGTTTGGGTTTATCCTATGGTGGGACATGAAAAATTTCTGAAGTCTCAGAAGGTTTTGCAGGATGAAAAAACTGTTTTCTGTCCAGATTTGTTTGAAAAAAGACATTCAAAAAAAAAAAAAGGATCTGAATTAACTTTTTCAAACAGATTATTTAACCCAAAATAACTTGGGCAAGTCTATTTGTCCCTAAGCTCATTAAAATACCATCTTATGGACACTTTTTCTAAGGTTTGAGTCATCAACTTCACTTCCACAGTGAATTAAGGTAAATCAGACTGAAGCCTCATTAATTCCAAATAAAATTGTCTATCAAGGGGTTCAATGTAGTATAACCATCAGCTTGAAATTCACCCCACTGGTTAATTCAGATGAACTATGCTGCACATCCCTCTGTAGGCAAAGCTGTTCCAGGAGTTTCTGACTGACTACCAAAGTCCAACACCACGCAATATCCTTTCCTGCTTACTCACACCCTGTGTGGAATGCGCTCTGGAGCCAGCACTAGTAAATTATCAAGTAGTCGGCAAGATCACATTGAATTCTTGTTTGCAGCCAATGTTTTTCTCTGAAGGAAGATGGCAACACTGGTACCTCCAGTGATCCTTTCTGACAATTCCTTGCTAGGTCTATGGCATGCCATCTGTCCTGCATTACCTTTACTAATTTCTTTTTCTTTAGGATATCTGTTCTACAGAATGTAAGCCTGTGGAACTCACTGGCAAAGAGACATGGTTGTGAACCAAAGTCTCGTCATGTTCAGTAAGAGCTTAAGCATCTGGGATTGCAACAGTGAATCTTAAAACAAAAATGAAATACATCCTACAGCTGTGGGATACAAGCCACTCTGATTATCAGAATTTTCCCCATCACCTATAGCTTTTGTTTATGAGGTTTCTTGCACTTATCCTAGAGCAACTGCCACTGATCAACCTCCTCAGACAGATCTGCCCTCAGATTCAATAGCTCTTTGGTGTGGACCCGAGTGGGCTATTTCCTATGGAATGCTAACTTCATTGTGAAGTGCATTCATCCTTTAAACGACACGTCTTGGAGGAACAGCCCATTCACAGAGGCACATGAATGAACTCAAATAGTCCCCCATGGGTCTGGATCCCAAGGCTCAGACATTGCTTCTGTATGCTGCCGAGCCCAAAGTCAATCAGCTTAGAGCCCTGGGTTGGTAGCACAAGGAAAAAATACTTCCCAGTTTTTATTGATAGCCCCTTTTTAAGTCCCAGCAACATGCTCTTCCCCCTCCCCCCCAATATGTCCTCCTCTTCTTGAAAAGCAGCAGACTTTGTCATATAGAAACTCCTTTGGACCCGCATATCAAAACCAAATCTTCTTTAATAGGGATTYGACACTTGATCATATTAGCAAACCCTTTGGATAAAGATGTATGTCTCTCATGTCTTCATTTTTACACAATAGCCTGTAGATTTTCATTGCTCTTCATTTTTTTCCTAGGTGATGTGTTTCTGCTGACAGGGTAGAAGCTGTGGGTCAGAACCTGGTTCTTTATTAGGGTGGGATATGAGATATCCAGGAAACATGTTGGCCAGCTTTCAGAATTCAGATCACCGCTGTGTGCTAACCAGAGGATTGTCATGTGTGTAAGGACACAACCTCAGCCTGAACTGTAAAAGGAGAAATATCATATCAGCTGGTCTCAGCTGGGGTACTAAGCTCTTTTTTCTGCCTAAGAAATTTACACTGATGATCTAGGTAGGGTTAAGTAGCAGGGGGATTGCTCTGTAGTAAAGCAGAATGTTATTAGATGGAACTGCCTACTTTGCAAAACTGTATCAGATAATAGAGGAATGGATAAAAAAGTGCTATTTCAAAATACAGAACAAAGGGAGGAAATTCTCCTCCTCTGACTGAGCCTGCAGAGTGTTGTACTGTTTTGACTGTAGGTCCCTTGGCTATAAGAGGTAACTCCAAGCATCACAATTAGAGCTAAGAAAAAATTCTGAATTTCCATCCCATGGGAAATTCTGACATTTCAACATTTAAGTTCCAAAACATGAGGTTAAAGAAAAAGAAAAAAAAAAATCCCTAATTTCCATTCTTCAGAAAATGTCAAGAGCTTTTTTATTATCTGTAAATGTCAAAATGTTTTGTTTTGACATTTAAAATCTAAACAAAATATTTCAACATTTCTGAAATGGAAGCACTTCAGCCCTGAAGCATCCTGCAGAGGGCCTCTTCCTCTGAGGTCATTTCAATATTTAGTTTCACTCTCCTGCAGTGCATTGCCTTCTGGGAGTTGTTGTCCCGGTCTGTGTTTGTCCTGTGGGCTAGTAACCAGACTGACTACATCTCCCATTAAACTTCCCAAATAGGAGTCCTGTCATGCCCTTAAAAAAAGGAAGCTCTGTCTGCCTTGTGGGATACGTAGTTTTATAGGAAGTCCACACCCCTAAGAAGAACTTGGGCGTCTGGCATTTTGCAATATACCATAAAGAAAGGTAGATACCTGTTTTGTTGCACAGATTTATAAATGAAGCAGTTTGTGATAGTTCAAAGGAGGACATGTTTTGGGGGGAGCTGAAGCAACTCAAAACCATTTCAGTCCCATTTTCTCCCTATTTCCAAAATGACCTTTTTCCATAGAAAGTTTTGATGCTCATGTATAACAGTGGAAAGCTCCAGAGAATCTTTTGCTGTAGCACTTCACACCCTGTGCTAGTAAATACAAGGCTACTGTTTAGCTGCTCCTGGTCACTCAATATCTAAACAAAACAAAACAAAACAAAAGCTAGGATGATTGATTGTTGAGTTCATTCCTTCAGCCAGCACTCCAGTTTAGATAAGACATTTGCTCAGTGACACAGAGCACTCCAAAGCAAAGCCAGTCACACATTAAACATTGCCTCTTTTATCAGCCATCAGCAGAGCTCGCCGCTTTTCTAGCACTTGCTCCCATTCCTTCATAATTCCAGTTTTCAAGGATTTCCCCATGGCTCGACACCTCCATACATTGTATGTTTTCCTCTAGCTCCCCAGTGCCCATTTGAGGAAAAGGTCTGTGTGTCTCAGACTTCCTCACTTCCTAACCCCCACCTCTGGGACTCATAACCTCTCTGGCTGACATGCAGTTCTGCTGCGTGGCCTAAAGCCTTGTTGCACTGATGCCTTGGCTACAGCTCCTGGCCTTGGGCACTGGTACTTCTGCCGCTGAGCAAAGGAGCGCTCAGTGCCTGCAAATATTGTCTTAAGTGTGGTGGCCTGCTCTGCTCCCCAAAGATTGAACTGCATGCTGAAGGTAGGCAGAAGACAACTTTCTGTCCCAACACATGTGGACCTCTCTAGGCTGCCCAAGGGTGGAAAGAACGTGTAGGTGGAAACTGCAAACCATGAAGGGCCCCACCCAGCAGAAACTCACAGGGAGAGATTCCTCCCTGTATGGTGATAGCGGCATCCCTTGCTGATGTCCTGAACCTGCCAGCTGCCATTGTCAAAGATCTCTTCCCTCTGTTCTGCTGCATCTGGCCAACTTCTCTGCTCAGGATGAAAGCCTCTGTTTTTCATGGCTGCTTCTTCCATTGCTGTCCTGCTGTCAAGGGGTATCACACTGACGGGGCCCTGGGCTCTGTGAGCAGGAACCCATCTGCAAAAAGACTCCAACAATTTTTATGTGCATGGGTGTTCTAGGCATTAAAACCTGGGCGAAGAAGTGCTTCTAAGTTTCCTCCCCCAAGGCAAGGTTAAGAATCTCCTTAACTGAGGTGTACACCTGGTAGTAGTCTTTGTAGTGCTAGCAGTGCTGTCTTCTCTAGGTCTTATTACTCACCTAGGAGCCCCAGTCCAACTTACAAAAGGTAGAGGAACCAAGGTCTAGACAGGGAGAAAGTGACTTACTCAGAAAGAGCAATGCAGTTCAGCAACTTAGGTGCAGGGCATGCAATCTAGAAAGCCAGGAGAGGGAAATGCCAAAAAATCAGTGCCATATCTCCACATCTGTCTATGTTGGGGGGGGAAGATTAACGAAGAGAAGTCAAATTCCTTGCCTTCAGTATACAGCAAAAACTAGGCCATTTCCTTCTTTGATTAAACTTAACTGAGAAGAAAACATGTCAAAAGAGATAAGAATTCATTCAGAAAAAGAAGCTGTTATTCCTTGATGGATCTGGACAGCCAGAAAAGTGTGGAAGAAACCTTTTTTCAAAGCCTGCATGATTTTCTTTTTCCTGCACCTGAAAGCTCACTAGTGAGCCATAGAATTGCCCTGTGCAGTAATGGCACTAGAAACACAGCTGCAGTCAGGATGGGGTTTCATCCTATCTCAGTATAAGTACCTTAGCAAAAAAGCTCAAGATTGCAGCCCTGTGCCCCAGGGCTCCATCTCTACTCAAGAGAAAGAAACTTCGCCCCCAGAAGATGACCAGGAGCAAAGTAGTGTGGAGCAGCTGAGCTGATCTGAAAATGTAGCAGGTGGGTGAGGAAAGCAGGTCTCAGGCAGAGGTGGATTCACATACGGTCTCGACCAGACTGCAGCAGGCTGTGCCATTAGCATTTGACTGCGAACTGCCATCAAAAATAAGCAATCAGTACTCTCTCGTGACTTGGAGCCAGGTCTTTTCTTGGTCAGGACAATGCAAAGGGGAAGCAGGAGTACCACACTGTTCACCTTGTGTCTCTGGAACAGGAAGAAACCTTCCCCTCCTCCCCAGGCAACTCCTGTGGACTCCCCCAGGCCCATTCTAGCTGACCCCCAGCAGGGTGACAGGCCGCCGGAGGCCCCGCGAATGCCGACAGCTCTCAGCCATCCACCAGCGGAGCTAATGGCCCAGGCCTTGCTGGCGAAAAAGCGGAGAGCAATAAACGTCCCAGAAATGCTGCTGAGTCGATCCGTTTCCTGCACGCAAGCTGCACATTGTAAAAACTGAGGCTCAGATTCTTTTTCCTGTTTGCACTGGAGCAGACCGCAAAAATTGCACAATTCTCCAGGCCAGACCCAAGGTGAATCGTGAGATGATGGATTCCAAGGCAATATTTCACACTTGCTGAAAAAGTGATACAGCCCAGGGGAGGGGGCTGTAATTAGGGAGAGCACTGACAACTCACAGACAAAGTCGTTCCATAAGCAGAGGAAGAAATTAAAGTTCACTTCCAAAGGCTCTCACTTGTGTGGATTCTCCAGTGTTTAACAAAAGGTGTGATCCCTGAGTAAGGAGTCTCTCTCCTTTCTCCACTTGCTTGTTTTCATGAAATATGATAGGCACAATCTTTCAGGCATTCTCCCTCCTGTCAGGTTAAAAAGTTGTTAGCTGGAGGTTGTAGGGACTGACACATAGACAACATGATCACATTAAACTCGGTTTCCTGGGGAAGTCAATCTAAAGTAAAAATTTTGATTTGTGAAGACATTTGCAGTGGTGAGGTGAAGGGTGGCAACTTTAAGATAAATAATGGTAGAGGGCTGAAAAGAAAATAAAGTTGCTTTTTTTGGCTTTAAATGTCTTCTAGAGGGAGTTTTTCTGAGGGCTTTCTCACTTTTGTTTTGTCAGTGTTCTGGTAAAGAAGAGGGGAAGCAGAATAATATCAGCAAAACACTCACGGCAAATTTTCGTTACATGTTTCTCAGCAAAAAAAAAAAAAATATATATATATATATATATATATATATATAAAAAAGTATTTTTTATAACTGAAAAAATCGTCCAAATCCAGAGAATGGAATTGTTAAAAAAGTGTTTGTCTTTTCTATTACATAACCTGGAAAAGGCTGCACAAGCCATCTCCCAGAAGAGCCTGATCCCTCAGCAGCTGCAGTGCCTGACTGCTGGCCCAACAGGGTCAAAGCTCAGAGAAATGCTGGAACAATATACAAACTATACAGCATTGAGAAGAAATCACTCAAGAGCTTAGATATCTCCATGAAGTAAACCTCTCCCCTACTCTGCCTTTACCTTCTCCTCCTGAGCAGTGGTAGTGTTCTGGTTGTTCTTCTAGGACACATAGACTCCTTAGACTGGTAACCCTGGGTCTCTGTGACCAGTCCTTTCCACAAGTGGATGAGTGTCCTGTGACACACAAGATGTCATTTAACTTGCATGAAAATCAAGCAGTTTATTTCTGGACAGAAGAGGGATAAAATTTTAAGATGGGAAAAAAGAGAAAGGACAAAATTGATGCCAGTAATTGGAGTCCTATCGGGAGATCAGCAGATTGGCTCCTGTGGAACTGGAGATTGTGGCCTAGGTCAAACAGCATTTCTCTAGCTAATCAAGACCAACTTCATGTTCTGGGGAGACTCATACCCTACTAGTCTTAGCTAGGTTTCCAGAGCTGTACAGTAAATGGCATTCAAAATGGTTGAATGCTGTTATCTTGACCCTGATGAGGGCCCTGAAATGTCACTGTTGTTTCCATAAGTCGCACTCTGGAAAAAGCAGACATCCACAGATCTGTTTGGCATATGACATAATAGAATGACTTTAGAAACCCTCCTCTACTCAGCTGCTCCAACTTCACCCCTCTGACTCTGCGGCTGTAATGCTGCGAACGCTTGTACTCCCTATGCATCCACACAACCTCTCTGTGACTCTAAACTCCACCTGGCAGGTGCAGAGAACCAGAAAGAAAATAAAATCGGAGATAAGGAGCATGTGTTTCTCCCAGTCTTGGGGGCTTGTTGGTGTTGTTTGCCCTGATGCAAGTCTCTGCTGTCCATTCAGGCAGGGGCTGTATGTCACTCAGCAGAGAGGAAGCTGCAGGGGCTGGTTCCCAAGCCCTGGAACAGGAGCCACACTCTGGAGCAAGATTGTTTGCATACCTTCCCCTAAACATACATCATGCAGCTTTGTCAAGTTAGAAATGAACACATGAGGCTGGGGACTGGATTGCCCTAGCATCATGCTTGAGATTAGTTTCAAGAAAGTCTAGTGGCTAAGAATGGATGGACCTCAGCAAACACAGGTAGTCACTAACAATCGTTTGAATCCAGTCTGAGCTCTGGGCAAAAGGTTTCCTCTTGTCACCTCTGCATGCTTAAAGAACACCTCCTGCCATTTAGTTTATCCTGAAAACCTATTTTTGACAATGGAAAAAGCCCAAAGCGACTCCCTCTCTCTGTTCCCCAAAAAACCAGCAACAAACAAAAATAAAGTCTCTGAAGGAAACCATGATGGAGAGGCATCTCTTCTGTAGCAGACTGCAGCAAGTCTGAGAATAAAATGATTGCTGCAGATGTCAACAGGTCAAGTAATTAAAAAATAAAAGGATCATGTATAACCAATGCAAGAACCACTGTTTCCAGTAACAGACTGAAAACTGGAAAGTTGTTTGACAAGGTCAATGAAAGCCAAATGGAGTCTTCTCTGGAGAGTCAGTTCTTGAGGAAAATGACTGACAGTTATATCTTAAACAGCCTCTCCTCTTGAAGGGGAGACCTTTTTGATAACTAATTAATCACATATGACATACACACATCCATAGAGTCTCTCTCAAAAAAGGACATATTTCTTTCCCTTTCAGTGTCGATAAAGCCCAGCTCTTTTGGACTGAATATTTGCTTTCATGGGTTCATTGCTAGAAATAAGTAACAAATTTGCAATAGCCAAGCAAATACCCTGGCTCTGCATCTCCCTTCTGAGATTCAGTGTGAACATAAACCAGATGTGATCCCAACCAGGAGGCATCCTCTGATGTACCAGATGGGACTCCTGCATCTCTCTCCCATTGACTAAATATAGTTGGGGGGAAACAATAGTGCTGACACAGAGCACTGAGGCTGAGTGATATGAAGAGGGATTGTTTCCTTCATTCCAGAACCTAATGACAAATCCCTGAATGGGCATTAAGTGAGAAGTCAAAGACCATTCCCCCCTTTTTTGCCCTGCATAATTTGTCTGCCTGGTTGGGCATTATGGACTGCAAACTATTTCCTATTTTTGGCTTTTTTTTTTTAATAGCAACTTTCATCCTCGCTTCAACCTTAACTGCTATTATGGGCCTTTGCTACTGCTGTGTTATAGACAACAGCAGCAGCAGGACTTTTAAAAATAGAGCAGGAAATTTAACAACTGTAAAAAACTCCTTACCCCAGAGAGCCATTGTTTATCCTCCTTCATGTATGCTAACAATAATTATACTAAAGTCTGGTAGGAAGACGGGTCCATTTTACATCGGAGGCAAAAATGTTAATTATTTTCTTCCAAAACTGAATACAAAGAATGTTCCATTATATGTGGCTTTTTGGTAAAAAATGGAACAAAAATATCTACCCATAAAAATTCCCATTTGAAAACCCCTTTTCCATCCAAAAATCCAAACGACTAAATACAAAATGTGGATCTCTTCTTGAAAAAGGAAAAAAAAAAAAATCTAACTTGACCTTACGTTTCTCTCTGCTATACAGGGCTGCTGGTTCAGAGACATCCCACAAACACACTACATTCCCCAACCTCCCAACCTCCTGCGTGTGTCATCCACAGCAGGAGTGCCAGGCTCATCTTTGCTGTGTTTCCCTAGTCTGCTCTTACTGATGTAAATTACAGGTTTATTTTGGGCATACACTAGCCCTGGTGAGCATGTCCCCAGAAATAACAGTGAAGCTGTTGGAGGTCTGTGGCTGAGGGGAATGATATAGCGTTCAAATACTGACAGCAGCCTCTTGGACCCAAATCAATCACTAATGTACCTTTTCAACCATGGGAAGGTTTCCACCACCAGGTTGGCTGAATATTTCCCAGTGCCTCAAACAGAACTTCAAGGGGTAGGTTCATCTCTTCTTATTTCTGAGCCAAGTTTCACCATCTTTTAAGTCAGAAGGCAAAACCTTTTCTTTACTTGAAGGAAGGTGAAGGCTTCACCCAGTATAATGACTTCTCTAAACTCTAAATGGCTGCCACAGGACAATTAGGTTCCACTTTGGGCAGAATGATTCATGCTTCAATAAATTCAATTTCAACAAGACATAATTATGGTGAGTCACATAATCACAGATTAATCACAGCACCTCCCATTTAGCCGTCAAAACAGTGCAGGATTCCAAATGTGATGCATATGATGCAGGCTCACTGCTTTTGTTTCACTTGATTTCATTTCTGCTTTATACATCGGTCCTACACAAGGTCCGGGAGGAGGCTTTTGGGGTTGCAGACAAATCTGTGCTATAGCACAGAGAATTCCCTTACTGTTTTCCATCTGGGGAATGAACCTGAAAGGTAACGAAAGTTGCAAATACCAATGACTTCAGCAAGAACCCGAGGATCTCTTGTTTGCTGCAGAGCTCCCCTTGACATGATGCATTGGTAGTGGGAATTGAAGATACCCAGCGCCTTCTGTAACTGAGCCCAAACAGTCACACAAAAGGCACCCTGCACCGTGGGTTCTTCTGTTGACGTAATTCTTTGGAGCTGTAGGGGATGGGAAACCTCCTCACACTAATATCTGAGTGCCCTGTTCCTATCAGATGTCATCAGGATACTTGACAACATCTGTTAGGGATTACCTCCTGCTAAGTGTTGGCCCTGGGCATCCTGTGTGTATGCTAGCTCACATCTCGGCTGAGGATGGTGCTGTCTCCTCCTCTCTCCATAGTCCATTATCACTGCTTCCGCATCAAGAGATTGTGAAGGAATCATTCACTTAGCAGAGCTTGTGCTCTGTTTGTCTCATTTGAACATCACTCTTAGCTTCACGTACACTTGCCACAAACCAATGAGGGGGAAATTCCTTCTTTGTGATCAGCCAATTTGCGGCTGCCCTCTACCAGACCTTGGGTAGGAACGTATGCAGTGGTTTTTCCAAATTCTGTAAGACAACTTATTCTGTGTGACCAGCTCATTTTGAATTGTAGTTGTATCATTTTATGGAATTGTTTTCCTTTCAAAGCTTTCGTTTTCCAAAGTGGTCAAAATGGGGTTTATTTTCTTTCCTTTTTATTGAATTTAATTTTAAGGTGAGAGTGTGTGTGGGGAACAGGACAGGAGGGTGTGGTTTTGGCAAGAAAAGTGAGAGGGAAGGTTGTTTTTTGATATTTTGTTTTATATCACCACTGATTGGTATAAAACTTGACAAGTTGAAATTTACTTCCCTGTGTGTCTTGTGAGTTTTCCCTAGAATTCAGCTTGGTTTCAAAAGTTGGCTAAAGGATCTGTGGACCGGGTGGGGCGTTAATGGAGGTGCCGGTAAATTAACATTGTCAGCAAACTAATAAAACCTTTAAAAGAAAATCCTTTGAGGGCAAAGACAAGGCTTCTTTCATCTTTTATTCTCTCTCCCCTTTTTCCCTTTGCACAAATTGATTCTTTTTCGTTTCTTTTGCAGAAAAGATTAGCATTTCCCTGGGCACAAAAGAATGACAAACACAAGAGAATACTATTTCTGGAGAATTGATAGTGTTCTGACAAGCAGCAGGTAAAGGTGAATTTACAGTAGTTCTAAGGCTGGATGTGTGCAGAAGAGAATGGAGCACTGAGCCACACATGCCTGTCTCTGGCAGTGCAAAAATTACACGACATGAACAAGTGTGTCTCTGAGGTGAGGCAGTGGACAAAACAGGACAGCCTTGCAAAGGAAACAAGATTTCAGTGTGGGTTCTGAGTAGGGCATGGGTGGCCCTTCAGCCATTCACCAGCCTGAGGTTGATCGCAGCACATATCTGCATCTCTCTTGAGTTTGCCCAGGTCCGCACCCCTGAGGACTTGGCTCCCTGGTGGGGCTTCAGGCACCCCAGAGGTCGGCGGTTTTCTTGGCAGCCATCGCTGTGGCCACTTTCAGAAATGGCTTGTGCAGTGCCCACAGCAGAAGGTGCTAGTGGGTAACTCCATATTGGGAATTTCTGAATTGGCCTGGAAGAAACCAGAAGTTTCTGACTGACTGTTTATACTCTCCCGCCAGCAAGCACAGGGTGGGGTTTTGAGTGGAGAATGTTGCTCAGGACAACCGTAAGCCCAAAAAGCCACATTTATTCCATGGCTCAAGCCTGTATCCACAGTCCCAGGAGATTATATTACTCACAGCAAAAGCTTATTAAATGCTCCCATGCATCATAAGATATGCCACCTAATAGGAGGTCGTGATTTGTCTCAGTCTTAGTGGCATCTGAGTTGTAGAAAAGACGACAGGAGTCCAGAAATGACTGTATGCTCCCAGCAGGACCTTATAATTTCTTAGCATTTACAGGCTACAACAACAGACCTCCAGGGAGAGCTCTGCTTTACAGATACGGCCTCAGTAATTCCATGGACAGATACTGGCTTTCCAACTTAAGACTGAACCAAAATTAAGGTTGAGATGGTTTCAGAAACACTGTGCAGCTGAAGAGGTCTGACAGTCCTTGAAAGATGTTTATTTTTWAAAAACTAGAGTTAAGACATCATTCCAGCTAAGCTGCATAAATTCCATAATAAACAATACCATGTGCCTCTTGAGCCTTCTATTGTACTCATTTGATGCATTATTCCCCTTCATTTCTTCTCAAATTATTGTCTGTGTCTGCTATACACTGCAAACCCATTGTGATCCACCTCCGAGACAGTTGCCTCCTGTTTGGGACACAGATAGCTATGTAAAGACCCTTACCTCCCAATGCATTTATAGAGCCAGCTCTCCCACTGAAGTCAGAACAATTTGGCTCAGTTTTGCCTGCCGGGACTTTTGGCCTGTAAAGCATTTTGGGTCTTCTTCTAAGTCACAGGTCCATCAGAATGACATCCATTTCAGTACCTCTGGAAGTGTGCCGAGGGTGGTATATGATCACTGAGCCAGCTCCACCGTCTAGTATCAAAAACAGGAGCAGACCTGGAAAAATATTACAAAACTCTTCCACTGGCACCAGTGGGTCAGTGTCATTACAAGCAGCGGTGTTGTTCTCAGATACTATTTCATTGGCTTCCTCCTCCTTTTTCCTCTCCCTCTTCTGAGGCACATTTTCTTTCCCTTGTATTGCATGGTAGGGTTGTATCCCTGGAGATTCACAGTGATGAGGAGGAGTAGGCAGAGATCAAAAGCACTTCTAGCTTTGAAAAGATTATTCCTGGCCTCAAACCAAGTACGGCAAGCTCCAATCCATCCATCTTATTCAAACAGTGTTTCAAAACTGGTCACCCAACCCTTTTGGATTCTGCTTCCCTTTCAACTTTATATGGCACACAGAATTCTTTGATTTTACCTTTTAAAGCATGGCACTGAATTCTTTGCTAGCACAACTGACTGTTCTTATTTTTCAAACCTGAGGGTGCAGACTTCTGTGGTATTTTCAGTCCTGCTCAGACTTTCTCAGGGCCAAAATCTTTCAGTTGTTTCACAGATCAACTATATTGATTTTACCTTGGCTCATTGACCTTCCCAGAGAAGAAAAGCTAAAAATTTTCTCTGCATTGCTTTGGAAACATTCTTCTCCAGCAGTCTAAAGTACAAAAGCAACAACAAAAGACCCTATGATAATTACAAGTTCACCAAAAAGGAATATAATCTGTTTAGAAGGATGCCAAGATCTGCAACATATGGATAGATGCCTTTGGCCAAAAGAAAATTTAACTTTAACATTCGGGTGGGGATAATAGTAATAATAGCAGAAGATGCAGGAGTTGAATACATTTCTAGTATAATTGTATAAAATGTACTGTATTTCCAAACAACTCTACACTGACTAGATGGATATCGCACAGGAAGGGATTGGCAGACTTCATCTCATCCATTTCTGAATCACAAATTCAGAGAGTCATGAAGGGAATCAGATGTTCAGGAGCATGCTCACTGACTGCAAGCTGTTGGACTTTTGAAAATCACAGCTTGTTTTCCTCTTGTGTTAGAAATGTTCTTAGCTCCAGGCCTCCTGATATAACAACTGCCTAGTAGTTTACCCATCCATGAATGATTGCAATGACTAGTTAAAATGATATGATGTGGTTGGTTAGTTTTATCTGTTTATCACACTGCACAAACAACTGCAAATGGAAGTCGTGTCTCAGTGTCACATCTGCTGGATAAAACGCAGAACACATCCTGCAAGTTCGTCCAGAGGGATGGATCACAGTATGACCATGCACTGGTGTGTCTGGAAAATGGATGATTATCCAAGATTGCCTAGCTTTTGGAAAACAACCAGAAAAAACTGAATTGCTCAAGAAAACATCTCCTCTCTCAAATTCAAAATGTTCTGAATGAATTAGGAAGGAATAACATCAGTTAAATCAGTCATTTTATTTCTCCCATATGCCTTGGAAAGTAGTAGATCATGAATAATGCTTTGTGGATTTTAGAGATGAGATGTGCACTCGTATCTTGGTATGAGCATTCAAGAACTTCTGGAGACTGTAAGGAAAGATTTTGGTGATGAAGCTAAGGGCATCTAAAAATATGACTTCTCAAAAGACAGCAGCATGTTGGGAAAGAGGGGTGTCTGTAGAAGGCATGAGTCAACCTAACATGGTGATTTCATTGCAGGAATATCAAGAACGTCATTCGCTTTCTACAGCTTTTCCTACACAGAAGATAAATCCAAGACATGTCATATTCCAGAGCCACTGCAGGAGGTGACTGTTGGCAAATGTAGCCAAAAATGAAGCTTAGAAAAGAAGACAGCCAAATGAATATGTTCTGGAAAGATGCCATTCAAATAGCCAATTACTAGATCTTGGTTTTCCTCAGCCCAGTGTACCAAGAATACACATGCCCTAAAAAAGAGAAGACAAAACAGAACAAAAAAAGTAATTTCCATGAGAGACTGGTCTTATTAGCAGCATATGAAAGGATCATTAACTACTGTCATTAAAGTTTCAGTTATGCATCAAGCAATAACTGCAATCCAGTCTACCAAAGCTCCATTAAGACTGTTACAGCAGAACCAGCTGAGCTTGTGTCGTCTCAGACTACTTTCACCTAGAACGAAGGAAAAAAAGGCATGTAAATACACTTTAGTCATACTAGATCACTTTGCAAGGTTTTTTCCCCGTCTATTCAGCTACCAGTAAGACAATCAATACCTTGACAACCAAGCTTTCAATGAATGCCTTTTAAAGCGTTTTTCCCAAGAGGATTAACCACAACCAGGATGCAGGGGTCAAATATAATTTGTTCAGAACGTTACTGTACTACTGTGAAATTAAAACATCTCACATAGCCCCAGTCAGTACCAGGCAGTTCTTAGTTTTAAATTCTCTGAATCTAGGCCAGACCATTACAGTTATCTGATTTGACTGCCTATATATTTCATGAATATGAGGTGCAGTTTTTCTCCCAGTCACCAAATAATAATAATAAAAGCCAACTGCACAGTGAAAGTGTTTTCCAAAAAAATGCTCAGATCTTATTTGGAGAAGACATCATTGTTTCTGGAGGCAGATTACCCCAAATAGCTGATTCTTCCACACATACACCATCTTCCAGCTGAATAACATGCCAAGTTTTAATTCAGCTCCAAGATACTGCTTCTTGTCCTGCATCTCTCTGCTGAATCAAAGACTTCTTTAGTAACTGCTATTTTTCCCATGGGAAGGTAATTATAGAGTAATCAAGTCACCTCTCATCTCCACATTTACCTTCATGATTAGTTAAATGGATTGATTTCTTTAACTCTCCCATTGCAAAGGGATTTCTCTAGACCCAGAATAATCATGTGGTTCTGTTCTGTAACATCTTGTGTTTTCATGTCCTTTTTCAAGTGTGAACTAAGAACTGGATGCAGCACGCTGGCATCAATATATTCCATCTGAAGAGTTAATGTCATCCATTACCTTACTCTCTTTCAACATATCCTACGACCTCAACAGCCCTACTTAGCTTGGTTATCATAACCAGAATGAACAACCTTTTGGTAAATTCTATCTTAAGACCTTCCTGGTGAGGAGCAGTCTTTCTGTAGGTGTGATGTACTGCCTTTCTCTTTTTGCTGCTTAGGCATAGATTTTTTTCATTTGGATTTATGAAGTGATTACTTTCATTATAAATCATTGCTTTAGCAATGTCTATGTCACCCAGTAGCCTTCTTCGTCAGGGACTGTACACCTATTGCCAAATCTGTGATGAAAGCACAGAATCACAATAAGCCTCATCCCAGAACAGCAGCACTAAAAATATAGTCATTTAGTCTTTTTCCCTGGATTGAAATTATGAGATCTGTCAGTCAATTTTTAATTCATTCCTACTCTATATATTGTTCAGTGCTCATTTGTTTTAAATGAAAATATGGAGCACTAACAATTCAGTAAAACTAATGACAGAAATCCAAAGATACAACATCTCTAATGAGCTCTCTAATGAACTGCGTTTAATTAGGGCTGCTAAGCAGTAACTGGATACTCATTGCTGTTTTCACAAACCATGCTAAGTTAAAAGTTTTGCTAAGATTTTAAAGGATTCCTGTCTCCTCAGTGGAAACAGAACTGCTTTTCTGGGATGGGGAAGTCTGTTGCATCAACATGCCTATTTTTGGAGGGTACCACATCCTACCCTCCATGATTGTGTCTGGCTCTCTCACCTGTGCCAAATATCAAATTACAGACTTTGCCACCATATTCTAACAGAGGACATGGGGTGACAGTGAAGGGTCAGGTGGGTGGGGATAGTTATAGTTTTTCTTATAACTCATGGATAAGAGTCAAACTTAAACGTAGTAAGCTACTCCACAGAATGACATCAAGTTTGTTTGACGAGACCTATTTTCCAAAGTGTCTGACTTTTATGATATGGAAATAGCAAAACAAACAATGTTAATGAACTAGCACCAAAAAGGTCTCAAACATATGCTATTCAGGAGTAAAAAAATAAATAATAATAATTAAAAGCCTTACAGTGGTAGAATTAGAAACTGACAAGGATATGGGAAATCTGTTAGAAGAAACTGGGAAAATTGACTTTTGAATGGGTGACTGCAGAGCATGATAGTTGAGTTCATACAGTAAAGAACAGATGAGGGAAGAATGAGTCTCCAGATTCTTCACAGTAGTTTAGTCCCCTACAGTTCTTTAGCCCTGGATATAGCACACCCCCTACCAGCTGCTGTAGAGAGAGGCTGCACAAAGCGATCCATGCAATAGAAAGTCAAGGAGAACAATAAGAACTGAAACTCTACTCTCTCCAGGTATCAAAAGGGAAGGCAAAGCCCCCTGCATAGATCCAGGTTTGTCTTCATGGTAAGAGGTCTCTGCAGAGATAATTCATTCATATTGTGGGAGTTAAGCTGGTGCTGGTAATGCAATCCATACTCATTACTTGAGCACTGAAAGACCCAAAAGTGAAGCAAGACACTGGGGAGGATGAAACTTTAATAATCTGTAGGAAATAATGAGAAAGAGTAGTTTGGTTGCTGAGGCAGCCAGCCTCAAGGGTAATGGAAGATGAACATTTATGGCTTAGCATGTAGACTGATAAATGCTCCATGAGAGACACAAACAGAGCATCCTTCCCAGCAAGGAAGGACAGAGAAAACCATTGTACATGATCAAAGAGCATATGCTGACACTGTGACAAGCGTCCCTCCTATGTTATATTGGAGTTCTGTTCCTTCCCTCCTGCTGTGGCACCAGATATCCATCTCCCTTCCTTATGCCATTCTCTACTGATACACTATCAGCTTTCAATAATACCATCAAAGACCATTGTGGAAATGCAGAATTACTGCTGTATGGAAGATGCAATGTGTGACTGTATTTCACTCCATCTCACCCAAGAGAAACAAAGGACAGCCTTCTTTCAATTACTACTTGTGGTGATTTAAGTACTCACTCAAGTCCAGTGACTACTTTAAATTTAGTAGACTTTCCTAAGTGCCTTACCATCTGTTCAGTGCTTTTGACAATGTGTTTATGTTGTCAGTCACATGGGAAAAAAAATCAAAATGCTTCATATTTTTTGTTAATAGAGTATGTTGAGATGACATTAATCATGCATACAGGGAACCATATACTCATAAGTGAATGCACACACTAAATACTAGGACTGTTAATGGACCCTGTTTCTGACCATTGGTGTCATAAGTGATAACAGATCTGGGGCCAAATAAACCACTTTTCACATTTTTCTTAAAGTGAGGGAGCACTGGCACTAGCAAGAGTGCTGAGGTGAGGGGCTTAGTGCTGCTGTAACGTGATCTCTCCCCTGCTCAGATGCTCCCACGCTCCCCATCCACTGCATGCTACCCAACCTCCTGTCGGGAGTGCGGCGTGGGACAGGCACAAAGGGTAGGCTTGGCTTATCCGGAGCAAGATGAAGACAGCACAGGCAGGAGTGTGTCTGGGGCAGCTCATACACGAGGCTTGCAGGAGGGAGGAAGCCACTGAATAGCAGAGAGGCGACCAGGAGAAGTTGGACAGGTGAGTCTGGCGCTGTGTGGATGCTCCAGCGGTGACCTGGAAGCAGAATAGGTGCATTTTCAAACCACTCCAGCTCATAAGCTCAAGATGTCTTAGGCCTGAAAGGCAAGGTTTTTGAGTGTTGGACTGGTATCCCACAGACCTGGCTTGGCTTGTACCTTCTAAGTATTTGCAGGTCTGGGATTGGCTAATGTGACAAAATCTCTCAACTTGAGCCAACAGTCTGTTCCACAGGTAGTGATATTTTCTTTCAGAGACTGATTAAGATAAGATAAATTAGACTAAACAGAGATGACACATTCTGATTTCTTCTATTTTCTCCCATTTGTCCAAGAATAAAATCTCAGTTATTGATGATTGTGTCAAGGAATTCTCTGTTTTTTTTCTGCCACACCTTAACTTTTCCATTTGCAGATGGGAAGCCTTAAGCAGAAGCAGACGTTCACTGAAACATTGGATTTAGTGATCATGCCTTGCAAGACGTCTGACATGTTCTGAGTGTCTATGTTTGACTGTAAGTAGTCCAATGCACATGCAACAAATCCAGACCTGTTACTGCTTTGCACAAGCCACCAGAAGTTCCACATAGATGGCCAAAATTTCTCTTTTTGCTCCTGAACAGTAATGTCAGTGGGAAAGAAAAGAAAATGTATCCAAAGAAGCTTAAAAGCATGGTAACCCTGTATTTGTAAGATGCTTGCATGTAGCTGGCAGAACCACAAGACATCTTAGGCTATTTTTTGAATCAGCAGGCGCTAGGTATTAGTGCATTTTTCTGCTAGTGGGGACTATGTTTGGAGTTTGAAACCATAAGGCCTTAGTACTATGACACACAACACCACTCTTCAAAATCTCTTGATATCCTAGTTCAGTCCTTCACAGGGTCCCATCTTAGAAGTCCCAAAACAAAGATACAGATTATCTGTCTAATAGGAAGCTCTATGTATCCAGCACTCCTTTACTGCCTCCTCTCCTGCCCTTTTCCTGAGTTAAGCATTGTATCTGCCAGGCAAACTCTGAGTTGGGATGGTAGCTAATTTGGCAGGTATGAGGAAAGCTGAATTTTTCAGCAAGTTGTGAAAGCCAGAGTCCTTGCCAACTTTCCTCTAAGCTTTGTAGACCCAGTGTTTGCATTTGCTTTCTGTTTCAATTGAGGAGAGATGTGGCAAGGTAGGTAGGGTCTCAATCCCTTTGAAAGTCCTGCAGCAAAGAAGGAAATCAAGCAAACACAGAAAAATGGTGGGAATCACTCACTGATGTCGAACTCCCTGATCTGCGTGGGCTGAATGTATTACAACCTATGAATTTAATATAAGACAAATTAAAAAATAAAAAGCCAGAGAGAGTCAAACTCTTCCCTCTCCTGATATTGGGAGATTAAGTTAAAAAAAATCCTGCAATTTTTATGTGAGACATGCTTTAGGCTTGTTTTTCTTGCCTTCCAGGTTTTGAACCTGAGTTCGTTGTTTGAACTAATATAAACTGTTTCTCTTGTGAAGGTTTTACCCCCAGAGGTCTTCAAAATCTATTGCAGATTTGAAGAGTCTATTTAACCTTTTCTGACATTTAAAAGAAAACAGAAAGCAAACCCCTGCCAGCTGAAAGCGAGCTAAAGGAACCAGTCCAGTTTGTGTCCAATTGGATGAAGAAAGGATAGTCGAATTCCTTCCATTTTACACATAGATAGTCATGAAATTGTACAAGAGAAATAAAAAAAAGACAATAAAATAGCTGTATTGTAACAGCTGAAGCAAACCTTGGGTAACTGTCAGCAGTGAAATGTCCAGAGAGCATTTGTACCATTCCATTTCATTAAGCTGAAGGGTGGGATTGCAGGCTGTAAAAGATTATAGCAGAGCTCTTCAGAAATTTACAGCTCACAGTGCAGCAAAGCACAAGGGAAGTCTCCCTTTCTTGTGTATGCAACAGGGAGCCTGGGTTTTGTCTCCCCAATGATGATGATGTGTAGAAGAAGGTGGTTGCCAGAAGCACCAATGAAAACTGAAATGTGCTCCATGAATACCTTTTTTTTTTTTTCTTCCCCCTGCTCTACAAAGTGCTTTTGCACAGTCAGTTTTATTTACTTCCTGAATGCTTGACTTTGCAGACTGGATTAGGACAGGAAGCCTTATGGGTGGTGTTTAGGACAATGTCAGATGCTTTGGGGGTATAATGTGTAAAAGGAATATGTGCAATGAATGCCTTGGGAGGGGGACATTTATCTGATTTCAAGCAGTGTAACCAGCAGGAGGTATTCTGTTTTGTACCAGGAGAAAATCTGGCCCCAGGACCTTCGCTGAGCTGCAATGGGAAGCTTAGATTCTGTGTATAATAGGAATATATGTCTACTGCAACTGCAACCTATTGCTCTGTAACAGATCAAGTACACTGGGAAGCCAAGCTGTTCTTCCTCAAAAATCTCTTTGGTTTCAGTCTCGTCTGCCTTTATACCACAGCCTCCCCCTTTACTTCAGGGGAACTCCTGCTAATGTGCTGCAGACTAAGAGAAAATTTAGGATAGATGTTATTTGTCAGCAAAAAAGGCACAGGGTTGGTGGGAAGAGAGTGAGAAAGAGAAGTCATTGTAGATGTGCTACAAAAATAATATCCCTAAATACTTACACTGGTGAAGTTTGACTCTAGCATCTAATTTTTCCTCTGGCTCCTTTCTTCTTGCTTATGTTGATTCACCAAAATTGTTGGATTGTGCTTGTCCTTACCAGGCCAGAGAAGGTATCTACCAACAGCAAAGGTGGTGAAGAGATTTACTGGTGCATGTTTCCAACAAACCAATTTCCCAAAGTGAAAAATTTTCAAAATTGCAGCTGAGATGATGCAAAATGAATTGTTGCAATCCAAATGAAATGTAATCCAAGTCCAGTAAAGTGGTTTTCCTTTTTAGTTTTACAAAATAGTTAATTTTCATCTTAATTCATCGTGGCATTCAGTTTCATTTCCTTATTTGTGCATTGCCCTATAGTAGTTGTATTTCACAACTCTGTTCTCTACTATGGGCCCACAGTCCTTTGGAGGATTGCAGCTCCCAAGAAATAACATGCACTTGGCTTGGCTTGAATTATGTGCTGTGTCGGATATTCATGCGACTCTGGTAGTTTATGATAAGTGTAATTTGGACAGAAAAGTTTAGCTCATAGGGAAATGTGGGGATTCTGGCCTTTTAACTATAAAGCCAAAATAGAGACCCTCAGAAAAAATGAAGTTCAGTATTAACTGGATTTCAGGCAAATTGAGCATACATGTCAAATTCAGCAGACAAAGGGAAACAGTTCAATATAGGTAATTCTCCATTCACATTTATATTAAAAAAAAGAAAATATTGGCAGTTCTGAGTGAGAATTATTAGAAATTTCTTTTGTGAAAATTTATTACACTGGAAGCATTTCTTCAGCTTTGCATAATAACTTTTGACATGCTAGAAGTTCCCAAAGAGCAAGAATTCCAAGTTTCTTGCTGCTGCAAGTCCACGTTCATTAATTTTCATGTTTTTTTATGTGCAGGCTCTCCTTTGTGGGTTATAAAGGCTTGAGTAGTAAAGCCAAAACCTTTACTGAGGATTTGTACATGGGTAATTGAAGGATTTAATTCTTAAAAGTGGAACTGGGCTCAGTGTGGTTTTATATCAAAAATTTTGATATAAATTGTATCGGTCAAAGGAAGTGTTCTTAATTTTGCTGAAATGATCCCACCAAAAGCAATGTAAATGGACGAAAGAACCACTGAAGTCTGTAACTAACTGAACAAAGTCTGGACTTTTCTACAACCTTTTTTTAGTTGTATGCTGCAAGTGATTAGTGGCAAGGGATTCTTGTGTAAGATTGTCAGTTTGGACGGGTTTCATGGCTAGATTGTGGATAGGTAAAGAAAAGCATTTTGTGTGCACAGCACTGTGGGACTTTTGCTCTTGTTTGCAGGCATCCTTATTTTTTTTCCTCAACAGATCTTTTTGCATTGTTCAGAAGTGACCATTTTGATCACCAGATAGACACCAGAGAGTTCAAACAGCCTCAAGAACAAACTCCTCTTCTGTTTAATGTGAGTTTGAAGTCACAAAACTAATCTGAATTTCACAAGCCATGCTCCGTGTTCAGATTTGGACTCATGTGAAATGATCTTGATTTCAGAATGACCTTGATGTTAGCCTTCTGAAAATTTTCAGATATATAACAATGGCCACAAATTTACTAACTGTGGAAGATTTACCCTTGGATATTTCTTTTTCTGCAAGTGTATCAAAAGGACTTTTAAAGCCATAAGAGGTGGTCTGCCCTCAAACCTAATCAACAATTTAAATCATGTCAATAAAATTAAACTATGGAGAGACTAGTAAGACAGGATAATAAAGTTCACCAGCTTTTCCTTAGAACTCTTAGTTTACCAGTCTGGATTTTAGAGATCGTAACAATCACAGTATAGTAGATGCTGAGGCATAAAGAGATAAATTGATAAGCACTTAAACTGATTGATAGACTCAGACCACTGTCTCTCAATCCCTTTATTTCACCTACCTTCACCTCAAAGTTAAAGGACTGTGCAAGGGTTCTCCTTTACAGCTGCCACTGGGATGCTGTGAGTAGCAAATGCACTGAGGAGAAAAGGAAAAAATAAAAACCCTCCAAATCAGAAGATAAGAAGATCCTTCTGCAGGAGAAGCATGAAGACTAGATCTCGAGGATACCTGCCATTTTGCAAAAGGCAATAATCAAGCCCACAGTTGGCTCACAGGTCTCTGCACAGGGGTGAAACTCTTCCAGACCAAGAAAGAGGAGGCCAAAGTTTATTCTCAGTTAGTGATGCAAATAGAGAATACAATTTAGTGATTTCATGAGTTGCCTGGATAGAATTTGGCTCAAGTTGATCCTTCATGTCTTAGTTCGGACAGTCAATGAGCAGCCTATAGGAAACGGCTTCTCCACCAAATACAAGGGGAGAGTCACCCAGTGGGGTGGACGAGAAAGAAGCTCTTCATCCCTTTCCTACAGAAAAGATGAATATATGTAAATATAAAAAATAATAATAATAATAATAATTCCCCTCAAACTGGGAAGCTTTCTGATTCTTTCATGAAAAGTTAGAAAGGATTCAAGAAAGGTGTCCACTTTCCACTAAAGAAAAGTATTTGGCTGAAAACACAAACTAATTATCTTTTCCCTTTTTTTGCAACAGATCATTTTAAAGTCAGCCTCACAGGGTTGCATGGACAGTGGTAGGGCATTCAACATATGAGAGAAGCACTGACATTTTGATCTCCCTACAGATTTTTTTTCAGTCTTGATGGCTATTGCCATTGCTGCATCTTGCAGATAAGTACTTGAGGTAAAGTTTCACTTAACTATTCCCACCATGAGCCTTGCCCTGCTACCAATGAATTGTCTAGTAAGAGTCCCAGTGCTTCAATGTCAGCAGATTAGAGATCAGCATTGATTTTCCATGTCATGGGACAGATTTGGCCACAAGCATCCAGAGACCAGGCCAGATAATTCCCATAAAAAAACCCTCTGCTTCTGCTGGCACCCAAATTTTGTAAAAGACTCAGTGAGAGCTGGTGGGTGAAGAGCTCTTTGTTCAATCCAGTTTGTTTGGTTTTGCTTTTTTTCCTGCAAGAGAAGGAGAAAAAATTGGGGTGTTGAGTGGTTGGTGGAAAGCAAAACAAAAACACAACCAGCCTCTAGAAGGCCTGGATCCAGCCCTGTGACAGTCTGTTTTCCACTGGATCTCGAAATTTATGTAAAGAATAAGGAGAAGAATGTAACTGCTCTATTGAAGTTTCTGCTCTGAAAATGCTCCTAATGAGTTCCCCTTTTTTACCCATCCAGTTGTCCATCCTATCCTGGCTCTCTAGGGGCCTTTCAGACTCCAGAGATCCCAAGCATCTGAAGACACAAAAACAGTGTCAAATGGCATTTCACATTCCAGGAAGCTCCCAAAGAGCCACCAATTTCCCTTCACTCCAGGAGGCTTTGCAGAATCCAAAGAACAGCCCCCACTTTTCTGGGGAACCAGATCAAACCACAGCACCAAACAAGCATGGACTTGCCAAATATTTTCTTTTTGTCTTGGAAAAAAATAAAATTAAAATAATAAAAATATTTCTAGTTCTTAGTGAATTTCACATGTCTGTGATGCCAAAGAGAAGGGATACTTTGCTTCCATTAATAGCAAGCTGCCGAGACATCAAAACCAGTGGAGCATTTCAAATTCCAACAGGAAGGGTGGGACTGAATCCTTCTGTGGGAAGACACCAATTGTCACAATCAGGATGGGGACAAGGCAAAACAATTAGGTAAGTGGATAGCTCAGATTCAATTTATGCTTTGGATCACCTCAGCCTTTTGTTTTTTTTTTTCCATTCACATGTGCCAGCAATATGCTAATATTTATTTTTCCCTCTAACTCCTCTGCCCCACCTCATCCTGGCCCAACTCTTCCTACTTGTCCCTCAGTGGAACAGGATTTAGGATTCATTTGAAGTCTATAAAAAAAAAAAAAAAAAGAAAAAAAAAGGAAAAGAAAAAGGAAAAGGAAAAGGGAGAAAAAGAAAAAGGAGAAAAGGAGAAAAGGAGAAAGAGAAAAGGTGAACTTGGACCAGATTCTGGATCTCAGGTATACATTTTTGACTGTGCAATAGTTTAAGCCAAGATCCCAGATTATGGGAAGTTGATGTGGTCCTGAGCTCATTGCAGAGCATGCTGTGCAGATGACTGCCCTTTCTTCAATGACAGCTGATCCTCCTGTGATCATCTTGCCACACCTACCTTTTGACCACTGCAGCAAAAATGCTCCCTTCTGGCTGTCATCCCACCCTCCACATGCAAGAGACAGAGGCACCAAATTTCAGTGGCATCTTGGGGAGAGGACAGACACCTGGAAAGGAAGGAGGCTGTTGACAGGGAGGTTGTTAACTCTGAGGTCAAGTCCCAACCCCAAGAGCAAAAATAAGCCATCAAGATTTCAGTGGGGCCAGTTTTCACCCCAAAATGATTCCATCTTCCTACCAATGAAAACATTGTGCTTCTGAGTCCTTATGCAGATGATTTAAGGGTGGACAAACCAGTGTTTTCCTTCATCTTCTCACCAAGAGAAGCAAGAAGAAGACCTCCTATTAGAAAAGGAAAGGAAAAAAAAGCATTAATTCAAGCAAATAGCTTCATTTAACAAAATTGTATCTATGTCTGATGGCTTCTGGAGCAGAGGGTGGCTGAACAGAGTCTGTCAGGAACAGAGACACTGTGGCGTGGAGCAGAGCACAGGTCCATACCCCTGTTTACCAGTGTGCCCCAAGTGCTCACAATGAGCATTGCCAGTCATTGTTTTCTTCAGTGAGATGCATCAGTCCCTTCCTACAAAAATCACCCAGTCCCTCTTTTTCTCACAGACTGTAGCACTGAGATTCAGCAGCAGAGGGCCAAGCAATGTAGTTTTAATTAAGACCCACCAAAAACAGCTCTTACTATGTTATAAATTCTATATTTATCCTGCAACACCAGCCCCATCCTGAGCCTTTCTCCCCCCTCCCTTAATTGTTTGCAGAAAAGTTTCCATTGTGTTTTCTTTTCCATTTTTTAGGACCAGTATTGCAATATAAATAGTCTTTTTTTCTTTTCTTCTCTCTTTCTCTCTGTCTCTCTATTTTTGCTAATAGTTTGGTTTCTCTACTTGGCTGAATATACATGACTCTGAGGTTTTGTGATATAATTGCATGATTGCTTCCAAATTTTCCAACCAATGGGGCATCTAATCAGTTGAGAAATTTCATTATCCACTGAATATATGATGGAAGGAAGGCAAAAAATGGTTTCTCCATGTATCATTTCCTTCTTTCTCCTCCCCCTTATTTAACCTTCTCCCGCCACATTCAGAGCAGGGACAAAGTCAGCCCAGCTGCAAAAGAAGAGATTGAGAGTCTGTTAGTTCAGGAGATTTGTGGTTGTACTATGCTCCTTCATATGGAGATAACCCACCCAAATCAGACTCGGAGGCTGTCCAGCCAAGAATCTAAGTGGTGTCCGATGTGTGCAATGGAGGCAGGTATTACCCTTACTCCCCAGAGAGCCAGTCTCCATATGGGCTGGGATGTCTGGTTTCATCAGATTTGGTTATTTCATTCAGTCTTGTAGTAGCAGCCAAAGAAAAGAGAGGCATTTCTAACTGTTCCTCACCCAAGTTTTCCTCTTGTATCTGTTTACTTACCCCTTTTAGCCCTGACTTGTATTTAGTTACCACATGAGGACACTACAGAGGAGCCTGCATCCTTTCACATGCCATCATTTTTTGCTAAGATGTCTAACTTCAAGACCCTACTACATTAAGCAGATAGGTTAAGACCTAGCTTAAGAATCACAGAGGGGAAGGGAAGAAGGAACATGATGGTTGCCCCCACTAAAAGTTTCAACTTTTTTCAAGAGATGCAAATACATTTGGGAAAATAGGAAAGGCAAACCTTTCTCCTCTCTCTTTCCTTTTGGCCTTGAGGGAGTAAAGCCTGGCTTTGGTCATGCTAGGGCAACTGCATCCCTCTCCACCCCACCTCCCAGGGTCACCCCCAGTGTCTTGCATGCTGGAACAGGCAGAGCCGATTCTTCCTTCCTCTCTCCTCATTCTCTGGCTGTGGCCATGCACAAAGCATAAAAGCTTATTCCTCCTCAAGTGACTCTTTACAACCTGGGCCAAAATCTGAGTTCACGTTTTTACTTCAGTTGAGCAGACTGCCTAAAGAAAACATCACTATCGCTTCTCAAAGCTCATTTGTAAGTATCAAAATTTGTACTACCTTTTGAATGGCCTGAACAATTTCAAGGTGCAGAACTCCAAACTTTTGAAAAAAAAGAAAAAAAAGAAAACCTCTCAATTTGTCTTGTAATCAAAAGCATCTTTGAAAAACGGAAATTTTCACTTACAATGAAGTTTGGTCCTTGCTTTCCACTTTCACATAAAAAGAATCTCTATCCAAACATTTTATGAAAGAAAAGAAAACCCTTTACCATAACTTCTTTGAACAGCTCAAAAAAAAATCCACTTTTCCTGATCAAAGTTAAGATTACTCTCAAAATCTTGCTTTAAATCATCAGCATATTTCATATATGGTTTCTCATTTGTGCAGCATGAGCTCAAGTGTATTTATCTACCTACAATATCAAGAAGTCATTTAAAACAGGTCTTTCTGAACAGGACTTTTCCATTTAAATATTCTTTGCAGGCTGCTCTCTGAAGTGCCCTGGATCTCATTAGAAGTGTGGTATTTTCCTCTTCCTCTAAAATTAAATTTAGTTTCCAATTAAAAGCTGGCCCCTCTGACAGACACTTTTTTCACTTTCAGGTCCAGATTTCTAACCATGTTGACCCTACCAAATGCCTCCAGTGACTTGTAAAAATAATAAGTATTATGCACAGCTGCACAGATCAAAAATCCTCCCAGCATCCAATTGCTATCATGAGTCTTTTATCATTCAGCTTTAAAGCAGAGAGGGAAACAATTTTCCCACCCTGTGAAACTGAGATTTCATAAATGTTCTCTTTCCACATCATGATGAAAAGAAGACTTTTCAAAGTTGTTTTCCCCCAAAAAGAGACTGCCACACCACAGGGGAATGCTAAGCAAGTGGTTAAGAGATTCCTCCGGGTTATGGAACAGCAGCAGAGGCAGGATTTCCATGTGCAATTCCAGGCTATATGAAATGAGAGAGGAAATTCAGGAGACCCATGTTCACGTGTTACTCCACCTCAGACTTCCTGCTGCGTTATCTTGGGCCAGTCTCTTCACCTCCCTATTCCTGAATTCCTGATCTCTAGCTTTCCTGGTCTCCCCTTTTGAGGATGATCTTTACATGTCAGGAATGAGAACATAAGGCAAAAATGTGGGCAGCTGTGGCCTGGGATAAGCCTCATCTCCAGAGCATGAGGTTGCTCTGGTTACTAACACCAAATCCATGTTAAGAACAACCACTGGCTCCTAAGTAAGCTAGACAATTTCTTTAATTCATATGTAATTGAATGGTCCCAGCTAATTATTAGAAACATAATAGTTTGTTACATAATCACAACAGCCTCAGTAAATGTGGTTTTAGTTATTATGTAGTACTTTATTAATAGACAATAAATGAAATCTTAAATCTAAATTAAATCCTCATTTGGTAGGTGCTTCATTTTGAAAGGGCATCAAAATGTGTCACTGAAGTAAAATATCAGCATATTTGAAGTCCTGTGACAAAAATCCTGGTCCAGATGTTTTTTCAGATCCTGTTCAAGGGACAAGTGGAAGAATGTCATTGGAGAAGAGCTGGTTACAGTGCAGTCTTGTCTGCTGCTCATACGTTTTGTCTGAACATTTAATCCCTACCAGTGCATATGCATTCTGGAGGTCCCTTTTGGGCAATACGTTTGGGAGGATCTCAGAAAACAGACAGCTAGTGTGAGAACATGGTGGTAGCACAGTGATCATGCACTTCCTCCTGTAAGATCCTATGAATGGAGGAAACAAAAACAGACATACTGAAAGTCAAGAAAGATGGAAGTTATTTAAGAATAAGTATTTTGGTTGACAGCAGCAAGACAGAAATTGCTAATTTCATAAACACATTTGCCTGCAAGCACTCCTGAAGGGGCCACACTAATACAGTGCCTTGTTCTAGGCAACCAAATAGCATCACCCAGAGAAAGGGCTTTCTTTTCATTCTGGCTGGCAAGCCAGTTCCAGCCGTTGCATTCTGGTGGTAACTTCTTTCACTGTAATTTACAAGCCTTTACAACGTAGGGCTCCATTATTGCCATCTGCTCTACCTTGGTCAAAACCCTGCAGTGTGCACAGATAATTTAGTGAATAAACCAAAGTCTGATGTGAAAACGTAACTGATCTTTCTGCACAGACCTGGTGGCTAGCTTTGYAAGTGCTTTAGAGATGTTCCTGCACCCGCAGACTTCGGTTACGCTGACAGACAAAGGAAGAGAGGACAAACTGTTCTGCAAATATTTACTCCCACTGAAGTCACTCATTTTGATGAATCTCATCTTTGTTTTTCTCCTTTGTACACTGGGAACCTGGCAATAGAGAAGAATGGTAGCAAAAACTACAAGTGGTCTTACTGACTACTTGTTCCTATGCTGCTTTTAGGAACAAGTCTGTGAAACAATGAGTAATTCTAAGATCCACAAATTACTTTAAAGGCTACAAGGGACTGTTCTGATTACACAGTCGAACTTCCAAAGGAGTCAGGTCTCCTCTGAAAGGAAGATAGCACAGATAAGAAAAGGTTGCTTGGCTACATAAAGAGAAAAAAGAAAGGCACTGTGCATAGATGAGAAAAGAGAGAATCTAGGCAGGTTTATAATGTCAGCCAAGTATCTGCTGGCTCACTAGGAGAGGGTGGGATATGGGAACAAAGCTGAAAGCTGGACTGGGGGAGTTGGGATTAGGACTTCAGAGCTAGTTTTAATACGTAGGAAGAAGAAGAGAGAGCACACAACTGAACCGGCATAGAGAGTAAAGTCTGCTGGAAGAGAATTTTAACAATTGGTTTAGAAACCATGTGTGATTTTGACAGCTATTTCTACCAAATCAGAGCAAATTGTCTCCAGGTCAGTTCTGAAGATAGAAAGAAGCCTGAAACCTGAAAACTTTGTTTTGGTGTTCAGCTTGAATCAGGGAGAGGACACGACGAGGAAGCTGACTAATGTGACAGAGCAAAAAAAAAAAAAAAGAAGCAGAATGCAGAATAAAGTGTGTAAAAGAAGGACTGTATTCTAAGCTCAGTCCTCAGATAGTCCTCAGCGAAAAAAATGGCATGATTAAAGTCAAGTAGCAGGACTTTTTAAATAGTTTTGACCATTCTTTGGTTATAAATTAAGAAAGAAAGGAAGGGAGAACAGAGGTGAACTGCTCAGCTGCAGACCCTTTTTCAAAGAAGCCACAGTAAGCAAGGTGTTAGAACATGTCTGATAGGAAAGACCTGAAGGAAGATGGAAAACTTGGATAGGTATAAAACCAGGTTAGCAACATGAGAGTTTCAAACTAATGTACCCAGTAAAATACCTGTACATTAAGCCTTTCCCAAAGAAGAAATGCTCATGTTGTCACAGTCTGTATGTGTCTAAGATGCTGCCCATCCCCTTCAATACCTACTGAATGCCAAGGCCAATTTAAAGTGTCTGGAGGCTAGTTTCTGAGTAGAATCAGCAATGAATGAAAAGAGAAGGAAATATTATTGGTGCTGTCACTGAAGAAAAAGCTGAAACATGAAATCAAGCTTTATTAGACCATACAATTCTCAGGAAAGGAAACACTAGGGATGCCTCAAGCCAAAAGGAGATTGGTGACTGATGTTTCTACCTTGGACTCCAATGTATCTAACAATGCAGCCATAACATCTAAGCTTTAGTTCTGCTGTTCATGAAATGATTCACCTGGGTAGATGAAATACAGTAGGGTAAGGTCTAAGTGACAATCTAGCAATTCAGGAGATGCTAGTAAAGAAAATTATCAGCTAAATGGGAGAAGATACGGTTAGGAGAAGAACTAGGTAATGAGCTGTGTAGGAAGACTGGCACTGAGAAGGAAGAAAAGAAATTGAAGTTCTCTACAATTAGTGTCATAACTTTTTAATATTTCAGAAATACTCTGGGTAAAAACTGGGCAGTATTCACCCAGTGTAGCAGAGAGATGGCATATTTCCTTTGAATTGGATGCTCTTGAACATGAAGTAATAGGCAGAGGACATTTAACAGTTCAAGGTTATGCAGTAGCAAACATTTTTATAAGCTGTGTACTCTTCATGTGAAAGCCACAGAGGTGAGTGTTCTAAGTGTGGCAGTTGAGAATGAGATGGCCTAGAGCAGCTAGCATGGTTAACACCATTGCACAAATACAGTTTCATGTCTCAGGTTGCAATACTGTACAATTCTGGTCACACATCTTCAATAGTAAGGAATTCAGACCAGAAGAGGGAAGGGTTACAAGGATAAATACATATACCAAACCCCTTTTTATGTAAACTATCATTTTTAATTAGCTAGCTAAGACTGAGAGGGTAAAAGGATTTTACTCTTAAAATATGTAAGGTGAGTAAATGACCAGGAAAGAAAGAAAATATTCCAATGAAGAACACCATGAGCACAAGGCTAAAATGGGTGTCAGATGGCCATCAATACATTTGGCTGAGAATGCATGTTGAACTCGCACTACAAGATTTGGGAAACATCTTCCAGTAGAACTAATGGATGTAAAAAGCCTTACTGAATAAAAGAGATGCAAGATTTATTTATGCTAATACATACAATATGTCATTGTTTGCAGCAAAAGGAAAATTCCTTCCAGTCCTAGGTTTGTAGGCACATCGTATGCCAGAGACTTTCAGCCAGTGGCGCTGGTATCAAACCCTAAAACTTCTGTCTAAAGCCTGCTGTTTAGGAAGGACTCAGTCTGCAATGCTGGTGTCCTGGTCACTTGGACCAAGAGCACATCCTCTGGAAACATATTCAAGCCATAGATCACATTCAAGCTTGAAAGAGAGGATTTCTCACATACTTTGAGCTGTTAATGGTCTGGTAGAGATTTTAATAAAATACAAGCTCATCTATATTTCTATATACAACTGACATGTTCCTGGCACTGCTGCAATGTGTTAGACTCAACGTTATATCTCTTTTTCCTCAATCCACCGTGATCTTTTGTTTTCGTCTACTGGGAAAAAGATTTTCCCTCCCTTCCCTGCTCCCTAAAATGTCTGTAGAACACCTATGATGTTGTTGGAGGAGAGGTATCTTCCTCAAATGCAGCATGCAAGGATACAACAGACAGTTCAGCAAATGCATGAGGCATTTGCACTGAGGATCACAAGAGGATAGATACAAAGGAGTGTGGAAAGCAATCCATATCTGTGTCTAGAGCCTGATCCAAGGTCTTGTTGGAGTTGATGGAAAAATCCAATGGGCTTCAAATAAGGCCCTTATTCCAAAAAGAGGAAAGAGTTTAGAAAAAAGAATAAAAAAGTAAAAAGCCAAGGGGAAAGAAAAGAGATAAATAACATTTACCCAAAACAAACCAGATGTTTCACCTCAAATCCACTTTCTGTTTCCATGAGAATAAAGACAAAGAAAATAATGGCTATTAGCCTTTTCTTTGAGTCGGACTGCAGAGAGCCAATCAGTGAAATGCTCTAACTCATGTGACCTGCACAAGCTTCCTGTGTCATAAATGAGTCATGGCAGTAGCATACTCATAAATATATTGGAAAGAATAATGTTAGTCTAAATGGTTTGATTCAAACAGTCAGAGGCAATAAAAGGCAAAAACATCTTCAATTTGCTTCAAACGCCTCTTTGCTTCATTTTTCTTTTTTTTATATCTATTTTAAAGGAAAGCTCTGAATTCCATTTTCTGCCTCAAAATCAGCCACATATCTGGGGACATGGATGAGCAGAAAGGTTTTGCTGACTTGAGGCATAGGAGATAAAGTCTGTAGAGCTTTTAATGTTGCTGAGGAAGCAAATCCATCACAATTTCCCTAGCAGAGATGATAGAATGTAAGTAGAGCTCCATGCTGCTGACAGGGGATGCTCAAGGATCCTGTTTTCACAAGACTTGCCAGAGGTCATTGAGCCATAGCAGAGCTGGGAAGAGAGCACTTGGGTTGTAACATCATCCTTTGGTGCCTCAGAAGAATTGAGGGATGGCTATAGACTGTTGTCTTTCGTGTATTTGTGGGCAACAGCAAGGTTGTGTCTATTTAAATGTATTCAGTAGGACAGCCTTGAAGAAGTCCTTGATCCTTGAGACCTGTGACTTCCATATATATCAGTGTTAGGATTTGGGGTGAAATTGAAAGGGAGAACATTTGCACATGGTTCCCTGAAAAGCTGTATTTACTCACATTTTTTGAAGTCCAGGCAGTGCAGATGGCATCTAATATTTTTTTTCTGGCAAAAAGACCTCTGCTTTATGATTGGTTATAAAGCTGCCACACTTAATTGGCTCAATCTTAAATTTTCCATGATTGAGCATCTGCTTCAGGCTGATTTTCTTTGAAGTTTCAACTAGAACAGTTCAGCTCCCAAGGAAAAGAGAAAAAGGCATCTTTTTGCCCAAGTGAAAGAAGAAACAAACAACTTACAACAGTTTCATTGAAAAACTTTATTGCCTTTGCTTAGAATGGGAATGTAAAATTTGACAGAAAGGTTGCCCTGCTGTCAAGGATGGGACTTGTACTATCAATGTCAAAAACAAATCTATATAAATATGGTCAAGCTGTGAACTTCAAAAAAACCACAGGCTCAATGGAAAATTTGCCAGTGTTTGGCAGCTAAATTCTCAGGCAGTTCAACATGCACCAAGCATGCTGTTGCCCTTGCTGTTCTTCATGCTACTGCTTGGAGTGGCACTGGCTGAGTGGGGCTTTCTGGCACTGGCTGCTAGGAATCACTGCAGCACTGTACTGCAGGTAGACAATGTCTTCTGTGACTTTCTTCTCCTGTTAAAGCCTACACAGGACAGAATAGGAGCAAGCTCCCACGTGTTAGAGAAATAAAAATAAGATAATGTGCCATCATTAAATGAAGGCTATGATAATGTATAAAGGGGGAAAAAAAAGCTGAACAAAGCTTTACCAGGACACCTTTACATTTGGCTTTCCTTACAGTATGAAAGTTTAATTTTGCAGCTTCACTGTGAAATGTTTTTCTTTTCTGGCTGTTACATAGGCCTGAAACACTGGAGACTGCAATCACAAGCAGCTAAAGCTTTGTGTCCGTAACAGGTCTCCCCCACCACCCTGTGCACAGGGTGTTTCAGTTTGTTTTCAAAAGGGAAAGTAGAGCATTCAGGGTGTCCCTTTGCCAGCAATCTAATGGGGAATTTGTCTTTTTCTCCACCCTGTTCTGGGTAAGATGGGTGAAATTTCTTTTGCAAGAACAGCCTCTGGCTGGCCTTCTGGTAGCCTAGTTTGTTTGACTTTGCTCTTGGGTGACTGCCTGCCTGGAAGCAAAAGTATGGAAGCTGAAAGCAAGCAGCAAGCTGATGCAATGGATAGGGCCCTTTGGGATCATCTTTAGGAAAGCTAAGCAAAGTCAAACAGAATTGAAATAAGCTATGCAAAACACAAGCTAATGGACAGGATTACCTTCTCCCTGCAGCTGATAAGAACTGAAATACAAAGAGGGTGTATAAAGCTGGATCAGTGTCCAGACAAGAGAGCAGTAGATGCTGCTCTGAACACTGAAGGAGAGGATGGGCAAACCAGGGCAAACATACAGCTGAAGGTAATGTGGGGAAATCCGCTTTGTCCCTGTGACAAACCTAAATGCCATTTACCGAGCTCAAAACACATTACAACAGGGAGCAAATAACTTGCACATGATGCTCAAGAAAAGTTGTTTTCCCAGGGGACCAGATCCTGTCTCTCGAAAGCATTCTTGGTATACAACAGCTTTTTAAAAAACTTTTCTACAAACCATCCACTATCCTGCTACTGGAAGTTTTTAATATGCTTTTCTTGGGAACAAAATCTAGGACTGATCAATCAGATTCCAGACAGTGCCATGCCAACTCTCCCCCTCCTCCCTTTCTAGATGCATTGAAAGAAGAAAGCATCAAGCTGAGCAGGCCAATCTGTATGACATTCAGAGGTAGGCTACCCCAACAATTACGTACAAGCCCGAGCCTTCATTCAAGACCAGTGTTACTCTCCCTTTGCAACATAAACCTTGGAAGAGACCACAAGCCTGATCTCTGAAGTTCTTGAAATGGGAATTCTTGCAAGGGGTTAGGTTCCAAAGATTTTGCATATGCAGTGGGGACATCCTTTGTGGGCAAAGCCAATTGTTCCTCTATAGTCCTCTCTGGTGTAGCAGGATCCTTTGAGCCTGAGTGACAGCCATCAGTAGCATGGGGTAATCATGTTTCAAGACAGCTGGTGCGTATGCCTGGTCTCACATTAGTTATTTGCCTTCCAGTGTAGATGGTCATATTACTTACAGTCTGACCCCCAAACATGTTTCTCCAAAGCTTAGGTGTGGGCCAGAGGTAGCCCTGTTTGGTGCAGGGAAGAGAGCCATTCTCTTAGGTCTAGTGTTGATGTTAGCTAGAACAGGCTGATCTTGTGAGATTCTTCAGACTTTGGGGTAGATCTTGGCACTGTATCACAGTCAGAACTGCAAACATCACACCATGAGGAGAAATAACAGGGAAACACCTTAACGGCAGTGATGGACAGTTTCTCTCTCCTTTTGCAGCTTCTGTCCCAGTAGACTAGTAATACAACTCACTCCAAACACCAGCACTTTCACCCTCAGCTTATTTTAATTTATTTCTTCAGAGAATATTTGTTTTTCACTTTTCAGAGGAAATTTCTGGTTGGCTCAAGACCCTCTGTATAAAATCCTCTGTGAGCTGCATTCCATGGGTCTCACTAGAATTTGGGCTTCTTTGTTTTACCCTTGAAAGCCTGCTCTGAGCTCCAAAAAGGAAAGGGAAATGATTGGGGCATTTGTGTCCTGGTGAAGTTGAAGAAAGACATGCTTATTTTTAATACAGGATATAAGGGATTTTTTTTGACAATATCCATTCATCCTACCAATGACTGGATTAAAAAAAACATCTTTATTACCCCTGCAGTGGCTGCTGCACAAAGAATATAATTATTTTTGCAGATATATGTGAGTCTGGTTCACGGCGTGTCAAGTTGCAACAGAACTACAAATGTTGACAGAGTTGTTTTGACTTTGTGATATCTCTTTCCACCAAAGAGGGATGAACGCACCACTTTCTCCTGAATTGCCTGCACTCTCCCCTTCTTAAAATGTACACTTTCACATTCTGGTGCACAATTCTAGCTAGTTCTGTTCAAGAAAGATGGAGCAGGTGCAGGAGATAAAAGTTAAAGTCTACTTTTAGTAGGTTATTTAATAGTAGACTGAAGTCATTCATCAGGAGGGGAGAAGAGAGATTTCAGCCAAAAGGCAATGTTGGCTCATAGAAAAGTCTAGGGATAAACTAGTATAGGGATAAACTGGCTCAGAAAAAAAGTGTCAGGTGGAAAGTGTGGAGAAGTTTCAGAGTCACAGAGAGAAATCAGGTCCTTGTAAAGTTTTCTAACAGGGGAAAAGATGCAAGAAATGGTTACTTTGGAAAGAAGAGTTAGATCTTCCAGGAGAGGATTCTATGACAGTGTCTTGCTGTCTGCAGAGAACTACATGTGATATGATCTTTTTTGGTCCTAAGTTTAATATTCATCCCTCCTTCTTCACTGATCTTCCTTATAGGTCCAGATCAGGGAGTTCCTCTCCTTTGGGACTGTACTGTTGAAATCATCTGCAAAGACTCATAAGCACCCCTCAGTTCCACGTCTCTAGAAAGCTGTATGATATGTATTTCCAGCATGCTGTGAGCATACCAACCAGCAGACTGCCCCCAAATCTACTGACAAGGGTGCAGAGCTGTCAAAGCAGTTCAGCAAGAGAAATGGAAGCGTCTACACCACTTTGTAGTCTTTTCATCTAGCTTTGGACTCAGCGAAAGACATTCAGGAGGTGAATTTTTGTGGATTATAGTCACAGAAATAGAAATTTCCTTTTTAATCTTATAAATGTGCAAGTCAGCAGGAAAAACATTGTCTGCAAAGTGCCTAGAGCACTGAATAAAGCATGAAGACCCGGTGTTGACCCAGGGCATCGTAATACAGGTTAAAATCTTGCTCCCCTCTTCTCAGCATGAGAAAACTGAAACTCAAAGTTGGTAAAAGATTTAGTCAGGGACAGGTCTGCTGTATCAGAGGTGAGTAGGCACTCTTGGCAGATAAGGTATTCTGTAGGCTAAAAGAGAATGGAACTTCTTATAGCTAGTCTGGCATTGAAGAACACACTCCATTACTATTTTTTTCCAATTTTTAAGCAGCTTTAGTGTCTCATCTTCATTATCTGGGAGTCTGGTTAAACCCTTACCATGGCTCCTCATTGTGTTGTTACATAAGAGCCTAAGAAAGCAGTTCTGCAAAAAAATTGACTGTCAGAAAAGTGAGTGGAATGATTTTTTTTTTTTAAATTGAATTTAGGAAAAAAAGGATTTGAGAAGCATGTGTTTGCTCTAAAAACCTGACTTTAATCATTGCTTCCATTTTTACTCTAAACACAGAATAGATATAGGCTTTGTGCCCCACCCAATATACAATTAACACTCAAGATGCACCCAGAGGCAGCTTCTCCAAATAATCTTGATATCAAAAATCTGATGCAATCATTTAATGCATTGAATCAAATGAAGAGTTGTCAAAAGGTACTTGTAGGAGCCTCTAGACAAAAGAGATTTAAACAGCAGCATCATGTCTCTGCTAGCTCTGCCCCTGCTGACCTTATGTAGGGAAGTCTCACGCCAGAGCATTAAAGGAAAACCATTTCAGCCAATCAAATCTATTTATATGTGTGTTTATAAACTGGCATGATTTCTGAGCTACTAAAATTAGGTTTTGATCTTAGCCTCCAACTTCTAAACGAAATCAATTCAGTTGTCACTGGGATGGTACAACATAATCTGAAATACACAGGGACAAACTTTCTCATCTTAAGACCGGTGTACTAAGGAAGTGAGAATTCAGCGATCACACTGGCTGTCCCCTTTCCCTGCCTATCAGCCAATTTCAACAGCATTTGACAGAAATACCAGAAATATTGTTTTACCCATTTATTTGAAAATTAGCATGTGATAACAGAAAGACACCAAAATTAATACTCATGTCTCTTCTCTCCTGACTTGCTGAAAATGGAGGGAAGGCAAAAACTCAATCACACCAGAGCATCCATACAGGAGACGGTGGATTTTTGGGTTTGTTGAGTCCTACTGTTCACAGAGTGACTTTTCTTAATGAATACCAAAAACCAGAAGTATGGCACAAGCCCTTTAAAAAAGAGCAGAGGTAGAGGAGCTACTGCATGAACGTAGCAACACAGGATCATCTTGCTTCAAAAACATTTTACTGTTTTGAAACAGTACACAAAGTCATAAAAAAATAGCAATGGGCTTTGCCAGAAAAGCATCCAGAGGAGAAGAGGCAAGGAAAGAACAGAGAAGGAACACTGGAAATAAATCTTTCCAAACAAAGTGACAAGTCCAAAAATAATGAGAACTAAAGTTCAAAGAAGAAATCTAAACTAAGTGGAGAGAGAACACAGCCATGCATAGGCGGGGGGGGGGTTGCATGCTGGTGGGGGTGTGCGTAACAAACATCTTGTACTGCTTCCTCAGCTAGTAGAAAGGGTTCAGATCAGGACATCAACACTTGTCAGATGTTATTTAAAATTTTGTGTATATATATATATTGCTACAATGTCTGGCCCTTAAAGTTTTCAGATCCCATCGAACACAACCATCAGGATTTGTTTTGTCCCTATGCACTCGATTGAATTTCCAATGCTTTTTTAGCCTGCTCAGTGACAGTATTCCATATTTACATTTTGACACCTTCCAAACTGGTGACAACTGGTTGGTCTGGGTGATATGTTGTGCTTTGCCTTTCTCAGCCACACTTCCCAATAGCTTCCCCTCTCACCTTTTATTCTCTTCACAGTCAGGACAGAAAGAAACAAAAAGCAGCACAAACTGAATATGCAACACAGAGGATGTGGTTAAAGGCAGAGATTTTAACTACAGCTTTTGAGACAGACCACAAGGTCGCAGGCAATGGATTAACTCCTTAGGAAAGCATTACATCCCTTTGCTTATCAGCAGAATAAATATCACATAGGTGATCATAACACAAGTGTTTTCCATGCAGGATTTAACACTTTCACAACAAACTCATTTAGAAGTACGAGCTGTATTCAGTGCCTACAGTTCTCCACAGAAATAGCCAAATAAGGGTGCTGAGTCACGGTGCACTGCTTTGGGTGCCTCTCAGTTCAAAAAAACTAGATATTTCCTTTGGAGAAGGCAAGTAGTTTTTACACATACCAGGCTGGGCTATGTTAGCTGTCAAGGACAACCTAACCTTCCCCACATACTGCAACCAAAAGTTCCTTTGCTGACTCCTCATGAATTTTTAATCTTTGTAGCCAGTTCAAGTTGTGTGCTCTGTACTGCACCCCTCAAATCAAAAAGTACAGGGACATCAAGCAGGCAAAAGACAAACAGCTGTAAAAAAGCTCATTTAAGATAAAAGAAATCAGACAGGTTACAGAAGAAATAAGAGCTAGACTGAAGCAGTATTCTTGCTATTAAGTTAGCAGCCCCTTATTAGCAAGCAGGTTCTTGCATGGCCCCTTCATATTCATACAGCATAGGGACTATGTTCACAAGGTAACTAGCATGAGTAAAGACTTGCCTACCAAGAATTTTAATCCTTCAGGACAGATATGATTTTCTCCCATTCTCTTACATAAAGTTTCCTTTTTCCTACAGCAAAGCACTAATAACTTCACTAACAATAGCACTATAAAAAACCCCTTAGCTCCCTTCCCTAGTGAAGCACTCAACTTCCCCCACCCCCATCAGAACCACCTCCAGACTCTTCCCTTATTAAAACCCCATATAAGTTGCAAGCAGGCCTAAGCTGAGGGTTTATATAAGAGCAAAGAACCACAGATGCTGGAGATAATGTTAATGAGCTACAGATGTTGCCAGGTCCAGCTTCGATTCAAAAGGGATGAGGCAGGGAGTAGGGAGTTCTGGAGACTTGAAAAAAAAGAGGGAGGTGGCTCTGGCTGGGTGCTCTGGGGGCTTGCCCTTCTAGACAAAGGGCTGTGCTAGAAGCTCATCTTTTCGGAGTCTGTTCTTTTGGTAAGCCAAATTTCCTATAGAATAAGACTGTTCTTGCATACAGGCTGTCACTCTCTGTGAAGCTGTTCAGTTATGCAATGTCTCAGCTAATCTCCTGAAGCATAAATTTAAAGTAGARCTGAGGGTGAGTTGGATGTCTAAACCTAGTCTTCAGGTTTTCACTGTGGCTTGAAGAGGTTAAATCTACCAGAGCCTGGGGCTACATCCTGGCATAGTTGATGGAACAGCTATCTTACTTGCAGGGGTAAGATAGCTCAAATGCTTGGAAATCCAGCCATGAAATGCAACTTATCAAGGCTAGAACTTTTTTTGTGTTAAGTATCCAGCACCAAAGAGTAGTTTTAAAGCAATCTTCTATATAACATGTGCTGTTTTTTCCCTATGAAACAGGAGACTAAGATATCCAAGTTACTAAATCAGTTGTAGAAGGACAACAGAAATTACTTTTTTTCTGCTTTGTAGTGGCAGAAGAAAGGGCCATATGTTGGTTGATTTATTTTTTATTTTTATTGATTGCTCACAGTCCTTGTTATAAAGGTTGGCAGTTTTATTATTGTGTGTCCTCAAAATAACAATACCCTACATAAGAAGGGGGGGGAGGAGGAAGACTTTTGACTTGAGTATTATTTGTATTAAAGTAGTGTCCAGAGGCACTGACAAAAGCCAGGGCACTCTTATGCTGGGTGAGGTAGGAATGCAGGATAAGAGACAGCTCTGTTGTAATGTTAATATTGGCTTATGCTATAATGAGGCAAGAGTCACGGGGGGATTTTGTGTGAGGGGCTGAAGTGAAGGTAGGTTAAGTGATGTGCCTGATGTTACACAAGGCTACTGAGGCAGAATCAGGAGGCACACCTACACTTTTTAAATCCTAGTCTGCATGCTTTGACAAAAGACTATTCCTTTCTTCCCCTTTAAAGGGTTCTGATTGTGCCCAGCCACTGCCTCAGCTCCTAAAGCTGGTAGCTGCAAGTAATTGAATAACACAAATGTTCTGTCAAAGTCATTTTTAGCTTGTTAATTATTCCCAATCACACATTCTTTCCCCTTCAAGTGGAGCTAGATGACATCAAAGCCATTTGAGGGATGGAGGAACACTTCAAGTATTAACAAGAACAATGGAACAGACTATCCATTTTATTCCAATTAATTTAAAGGGGAAATGGCTGGATGCTGGCCAGGATCTACCTTCAGAAGTAATAACAGAAAATGGTTGGAGGTCATGGAGGATCTTACACTTGCTGTACTTGTGCTGGGTATTCTTGCAGGGGTCCCAAATTACCCATCTCTGCTATGCTATTTCTAAATTTGACTGGACATGGATCTGGGCAACCTGCTCTAGCTGACCCTGCTTGAGCAGGGGCTTGGACCAGATGGTCTCTAGAGGTCCCTTCCAACGCCAGCTATTCTCTGATTCTGTGATGTGATGCTATACCAATGGCCTAGAATAGGACACATGGGGTGGCAAAAATTTGCTTGGATATGGCAGGGAGCTCTCAAACTCAATGGGCTCCCAAAGAAAGGATCTACCTCACTGCTTCTGCAGGCTGGTATGAAACAGGGAGTAATGCAATTGAAGTGACAAACATGGGAAGGAGAATTCCTCCTTGGAAATGAAGGTTGTATTGCTTGAACATATTATAGACAAGGACACAGAGAGAGTGGGGAGGTGCAGAAATGAGGAAGCAGAATGCACAGCATTCAGCTGGGATGAAGATCCAGGCCGAGAGGCTATCTTCATAGGTATCTGGACCTTACTGCATTTCAGTTCCAGTAAAGGCCCACTCTTTAGTGGTGGATTTGCCTCTTTGAAGGCTACTGAGAAAAGTTATGGACTACATAAAATTCTGTTGGAACTGACTCTGCTAGCAGAATTGCTGCATTAGGATTAAAAAGGGTCCTGTCTTAACTTCAGCCAGAGTAGCTTTCTAGTGCTGGATCAAGCCATGCTGTGATTACAGGGCAAAAGCTGCTAATGAGGGTTTAGACACATACTTGCTTAGTGAGGAGCAGCATGGTCAAGCACATCACTACCTTCCCCTTCCTGCCAGTGCTGATTTGATGAAATAGGACAAAAAAGCACTCCCTGGAAAACCAGGGATTTCTCTCCTCTTTGGTGTGGCTTTGATGCAGACGTATGAGGAACACCTGCCTGAATCATGTAAGACCTGGAATGAAAGTCTAATGAAGTCATCTTATTACTGGAGCTGGGCAAAAATACATTGGCTCTAAGGAGAAGTAGCAGTAGGAGTAAAATTAGAGGAAGAGATGTGTGATAGTTAATGCTTTTTTTTGTTTATAAGGCATTTTCCAGTCTCACATTGAATCCTTTTGCTTTTAAATGCAAAAGGAGACAGTCACTGCTGGGAAAATGTTCACAATTTTTCTGCACTCCATGAGTTGCAAAAGAAATTATTTTTTATTTGATTCAATGGGTGATCCACTGTATGCTCCAATAAGCCAGAGCACCAAACCATGTGCTGAATCTCGTCTATAAGTTTCTGAATGCATGCTTACAAGTAGCAGGCACACTTTGGCCCAGTGGTCATTCACATGGCCTGTGAGTTACACAACAGTGTGAAGATCCTGTTTAACGAGACAAGTTAACTTACAATGCAAGGCATGCTTATCCTTTTCTAGCTCACTCCCTGCTGATGTCACCTGGGCTGCTAAGGATAGAACAATCTTATATCAAGACCTTTCATCTGTCCTGGGTTTTGGGAGCATGGGAATCTCTGGGCTGTTCCTATGCTCTCCCTGAACAAGGGTGTGTCAGGCATTGCAAACCAGTGTTGGCTGTATGCTAAGAAGCATAGAGCAGAATATTGTTGTTAGGTGACTGAACTTTGTAGAGGTTAGTCTTCTAAATTGGAGGAGTTGGAGCTTAGCTGGAGAATGGAACCATTTTTATTATCATTCTAACCAAGCAACACAGTTTTTATGTAATATTTTTAATAAGGGAAATCTATAAATAAGTTTTTTCTTCATGTTACTGACAAGAAACATGCATGGAGAATATTACAAGTACATGCATCAACAACATTCAAATGAAAATAGGACTGTTTGAACTACAGTCTAAATGACTAAAGGCATTTTTTTCTTTTCAGATCAAAATGGCAAGAAAATGTCAACAGCAGAACAGTTGCATTTCATAGTCTAGCAGCATCATTTTACACTAATTTCTGAATTTCTGGTTACTGGCTCATCTATCACAGTACCATAATCAAAATCACAGCTCTGCTTCTTCCTTTTCAATTTCAGGAGTTGCTGTGGAGATTACAAACTCTTCAGCTGCTGTTTCAATAAAGATGGACTTTTTAAATGAGTTTAATTTGCTGAATGATCATTCTTCACTTAAATCTGCTGCAAATAGAAAATGCAGTCTCAAAATGATCAAATACTTATTAAATATACTTCAATATTATATAACAGTATGAAATGGGATCTGTTAAACATAGTTCTCTGGTAACTGGACATGAGAGCCTATGGATATGGAGACTGTTGCAGAATTCTGGCTGCACCCTTTGTTAAACAGAATTTTACTTGCCTTATTCAGCAAGTTCAAAAATCAGGGTGTTTTGAAGTTGGTATTTCATTCCACCCTTCTTGTAGGTTGCTATTTCAATGAAGGTCAAATACAGGTCAGCCTTAGGACCTAAAAACTTGGTGTAATCTGTTCAGATGGAAAAGTGGGTATATGGCTTATCTTGATTCTAGAAACACAGCAAACATCACAGAGGAGTGTTCCAAGCTTTCTATAACCCCAGATGAGTTTCACAGTTTGAGACCTTCTACTTCCAAAACAAACTAGAACTAGGAGAACAATAACATACCAGCTTGGACTTCTACAGCAATGTCCCTGCTAGAGTGGAGAAAATAACACAGCTGTACAGAAAACAGAACTTAAAGGCCTAGAGTTTTAGTAGGGTACAAATTGGGGAACATGAATAGGAAGCAGTGCCAAACTTGGGAAATAGAAATTAATAAAACAATTCAATTGTGTTCCCATCAACCATGGTGTAAACCTGGAATTATTCCATGAGAGCTGTGGTGTTCGGCTTCGGATCAGCCTTTATGGCTTTCGTTTGGGTCTCAGGCTGCTGTATCTCAGGGCTACCTCCTTCCATACCAGTAGGGGAGCAGCACCCTAACATGGATGTGAGTTAGGAGGGCTCCATCCAGGAATATCCTGGTAAGCTAAATGATAGTTGCAACCCTGGCTGACATTTCCTATTGAAGGTATAAACTTAATTTACTGAGCACTAAAGCTACATATTTATCTCAGCAAAAAGAAGAGAGCTGTACTGCTAAAGGAACACTAACTGGATCTGGAAAATTCACAAAGGAGCTTTTAGACATGAGCATGGGATGTCTGGAGGTGTATCTGAGCAAGCAGAGGACAGAGGCAAAGCCCCTGCTGTGTCTTGAATTGGTGGCATGACTCCCAACAGTGTGGATAAAAGCATCAGGAAATTGCTGGGGAAGTGATTTCCAGTGGCTGGTTCTGGATCCAGCTGTGATTTGTTTCAGCAGAACCTGCTTTTGACACAGGAAATAATCTCCTTTACTGCTCCCTGCATCTGAGAGAAAGCAACAACACTGCAGTAAACCTGAAAGAGTATTAATCTCCTCTTGGTCCTAGTCAGGTTTTCTCATCCAACAGTTCCTTTGTCCTTAGAGTCAGAAAAGAATAATATTATCTTGCACCTTCTTCCTTTCTGTGGTGATATGATTTTGTTCCAGTAGGCACTCTCCTGCAGAGGGCCACCAAAATATAGTTTCTTCAAGAACAAGTTATTTAAAAAGATCAAAACATCCATGAGGAATTATCTTGGCTACCCTTTAAAAATCTTCCTTTCTCATCTTCCTTTCTTATTTTTTCTCATTCCTCTACTGTAAAATGGAGCTTTTTTGGCAGAAACAGTAGAGATCAGAAACGTATGAGCTGTGGACAGGATATTGGATCCTCGGCAGGAGAGAGATGGAACCCAGTGCCTGTGTCCATGTCTCCCTACCATGTTCAGCAGGGAAGTGACCACAGCAGAGCCTGAAATTAAACACTGTTGTTGCTTTTAGTTTTTATTGTTGTTGTTACAATTTTTGTTCCAGGGCAGCAGAGCTGTATATCAGAGATGGAACAGAAAATGCTGCAGATGGAAGGAAATTATTATTATTATTATTATTATTTTTTTGCAGATTAATTTAAGGGCTAGGAATGGTCCACTAGGCATGGTATCAAACCACAGTACGCTGGAGAACGTAAGGCAATTTGCTGAAGTATAGTTTATAGTTCCTGTGGCTTTTCCAAGTTGAGATTTTGCCCAAAAGATAAGACTGTCTTAATGTATCTTCAGGTAAATTGAGGACAACTCAGAACTGAGAAAAGGGGGAAGCAGGGAGCAATGCAAAATGGTTATATGCTGGATTTCAGGCACGCCCTGCAGTTTATTGTGAATTCAGTGTCCAGTCGAGGTTCACCCAGACTAGCCAGTCTTCTGCATCTAAGAAGTTTTTAGTCTGGGATGATATTAGAAAACAAGTTCTCTCCAGCACAGCTGGTCTCTGGCACGGTGTTCAGGATGAGATAGAGACTTTAGATATATTCATGGTGGCTTGCTGTAGGAATAGGTGGATGTAATGACTTCCAGATCCGGATATGGAAATGCTGGAAATAGATTGTCCCCACCAAGGAATCTGCCCTGAGGGTTTCTGGAACAGCAAGTTGTTTGTTTAGCTATATTGCTGTAACAAGTCAGGAGGTCACTGTCTGTTGGTCTGAGTGGATAGCATGGGATCACAGCTGCCCCCTCTGTCCCTTATTGCTAAACAGGTGGGAAGGGGAGTGTGGTTACCCAGGTGTTTTTTTCTGAAAGATAGCAAACTTTTTGACTCCAACCTTCTTCTGTCCTGGGACAAATTCCATTTTTGTCAGATTTATATTAAGATGGACACAATGCATCACGCATCAATGAGTAGCAGGCAAAGACTGAACAGCTAGGATTTCTTCCCAGCTCTATGACTCTCTAGCTTGGCAACCGTGGGTCAATCATTTGGCCTCCCTCAACCTCTGTTTCACTGTCTGTACAATGACAATACTGATATTAGCTGCTTTTATAAGCAGCTGGGAGATAGCTGATAACAAATATCTGATAATAATCCTTCAATTATTGTTATGAATTGCTCCCCTACTTTATTCACTTTTAAATTATCTGAGGTCATGTCACTTTTTTCTCTTTTGGTTCAGTAGGGCTGTGTATGAAGGGAATGTGTTGGGATTAATCCAAACCACACATCTCTGCACTCTGTCTTATCAAGGTAAAATTATTTTGTAAGAAGTTTTAGGTTCAGCAAGGCATATTTGGTTTTGAGCTCCTTGGAATTAAGCCATCAAGGGGAACATGGAGGAGTGGGAGGAAATGTCTCCTTTCTCAGCACTGTGACTCAGTAGTGGACTGGGTTGAGGAATCCCACCCAAGATACAGGTGACCCAGACTGGAATACCCCTTGTCTAGGTGACTGCCTTTGCCTACAGCTAAGGGCTGCTCCGCAGGAATGTCTGGACCAAAAAGAGTAAACGGCAGCCAAAGCCGAGAGAGGCAGATCCTGTGCGCTGTTAGGACTCAAGTTTAATTCCTCTGCACCTCCACAGGCCATGAGACCTGCTCTTATACTTCCTGATGTCTCTTGTGAGCCTCTTCCATTGCTCAGGGAGGTGTCTCCGTATGGGCCAAGTTGAGAAATGCTGTCACTGCCTGATTCAGGGATGACTGGTGGTGCATATACCTCACTGTGAGCTGTCTGGTCCACTAAGTTTTGCTTGTATATTGCCCTCAGCACTGGGAGACAAGGGTTTGAGCCTTCTCCAGCAGAAGAGGCAGCTGATCCTGTGCCTCTTCCTGTTCTGTGCTAAGAAATTCTGTCCCACAGAATTTCCAGGGGTTACCCGTAAGAGGAACCCCTTCCTGACCGATTTTGTGTCCTGCTTCATTGCTGAAAATTTCCAGCAAATACTAATGGCATGAATTTTACTTAAATTAGGAAATAGCTCTTGTTACACCTGGAACTTGACTTTTCAAAACATGAACTACTCCTCAACAATACAATTTTTTTAAACCCAGCTTTGTTCTCATAATGGACCCACCCTGAATTACATCCAGCTGAGAATCTGCCTTTGAAAGATTTAAGGCACATCAGGATTCAGAGATTCTCAAGGTACAGAAATTTGGCAGCATCAGTGCATGCCTTCGCACTCCAGTGTCCTCCCTTGAAAGCTGAAGGCCTGCCAGTTGTTGAGTATTATTATACAATTAACCTGTTGGGAGAAATGTCCATGCCATCATGGACTGTAACTGTAAAGCTTGCAACAAATCATCACAATGTAATAAATCCAACCAGTGGTGAAGACCTTCCCCTTTTCCTCTGAGGCATTTACATGTCATTTGCTTTGTGCATTTTTCTCTTTATATGTTTTGTTATTAATAATAATATAAAAATGATGAAAAGATCCTCGAAGAAGTCTCAGGAAAGGAATTTTATAAACATCACCGTGGAATAAAATAAGTACATTCCTTTTTATCAGGACATTTTCCATTACAAATGGCCAGCTTTCTCATCACCCTGCCAACAGCTTTGCCTGCCATCTGTTCACTGATGTCATACTATGAAGCTCACTCTCAAAATTGATTTTTGGGAAGCCTAGGGTTGTGTTAGAGAAGTTTTGTTTAGGAATAAATATGCTGGCATCTCTCAGGATTTTTTTTTTTAGAGAAATATTTTTTTGTTTGTTTCAAAGCTTAGATTGCTGTCTTCACTATACAAAGATAATGACCAACATTTTCTGCAGTTACTGGAGATTTTGGCCCTTGCTGTTATGGAGGGATTAATGTAGAACCTCTTAAGAAAGAGGGAAAATGGGAACCTGATTTTCAAAAAATGTTGTGCATTTGTCTTCTGGAAACCAGACTTTTTAGGCAGGCTAAGTCAGACATCTAAATTCTTAACAAATGCCTCAGAAAATATAGGTCAAACAGAGCTGGTTAGGAAGTGAAGGGGGTGGGGAAAGAGATGCTTCCCTCAGGGGAAAAAAGATTTTTCAAAAAAATTTTTTTTGAAAGAAAACAAATCTCCCTCATCTTTCCAGTTATCACAAAAATCCAGGGAAATTTCAAAAGGGAAATGAAAATATTCTTTATTTAACACTTCCTCTCTCCCAAAGAAAGAAACAAAACAACAAAAGTATTTGGAAATGACAATGAGAATGTAATGGAACCTCGATGTCAGGGTGCTCCTATGACCAAGCTCAACCTTGGCTGGCTTGCGCTTTCCAAGATGTATCATCACCGTTTTCTAGTCTTTCTAAACTCAGACATATCCCCACCTTTCCTTCATCACCCTGCTCCCACCAGCACCCAGAAAAGTTGACTGCGTCATCCCCCATCCCACCCCTCCCTGATGAGCCTGCTGCTCTCCAGCCGTTCCCAGTTTACCTGCCCAGTCATCCAAGGAAGCGGAGATTGCATGATATAAAAATCAGGAAGGCTAGCCTGGCAGAAATTGGGATATAGTCCAGTCATGAGTGGGTAGGACGTGATGCCAGCAGAGGAACAAGTTTATGGGCTCTCATGTAGCCGCTGGCAGATTTTGGCCAGCAGCACTGGAGCAGGTGCCCCAGGTGGGGAAAGGGATGAGAGGATTAGGGACCATGCGGATGCTGCAGCTGTGCTGGCCAGTGGGAAGCTTTCATCATCCCAATGTGAGGTGAAGGCAGCCTGGCTCCCATCCCATGCATGTGTATATCAAGTTTCCTGTGGGATTCCCTTGCCGTGAGAGCTGTCCCACTGCTAATGTGACAACGAGAGATCATGGACTCCCTGCCTGTGCTGAGGTGTTTGGAAGAAGTATGGAGACTACATGCTGGCAGATGTAGGGTGCCATTTTTTGGTACAGACCCATGTAAAACATTTCAGACACAGCTGAGATGAGGCCCTTCTGAGGTTTGGTCCCCCTGACATAGCTGCTAGGTCATCCACATACCAAATCCTAGTGTCTTGATGCTCCAGGTAGGCAATCAGGGGCTGTAGTCTTGAGTGGGTACTTGTAGCCAGAGCTTGTTTTATAACCAGACTGAAGCCTGTTTCTGTACAAATTAAACACTGAGGTGAGCACAGGGAATATAATAGTAGGGTTCTGGGGAGAATAAGGGCATCGGAAAACCTATTTCACAAGAGAAGGCAGGAAACTTTGCATGTTTTTTCTAGCAAAATGAAGGTCAAGAAAGGATGGATTAACTTTCTGACTACACTGAGGCTGGAGAGAGTAAGATGCCAGAAAGGGGGAAGAGCTATTTAAGTTGTAGGAAAAATGTTTCATACCAGAACACACGAAGATAAATGTGGCCAGGAATAAACTGAAACTGGATAGAAGCAGGAGTTTTCTGACCATTTGAGGAGTAAAGCTCTGGAATGACCTCCCAAAAAGAGGAGTAGGGGAAAATAATCTACCTTGCCTTCTGGTGAAGGTTTTCTCTGTATACAAAGAGAATAATATGTTTATGAGCAGGAGACCTGCTGTCCCAGGAGTGTCCCAGGTCAGTCTGTTTGGACTGAAATGGATGCAGTGCCCCTATCCTTTTTACTCTTCTGCCGCACAAAGGCAAGTGTTTGGCCCCGACTTCTGAACCATCTTCCTGCTGAATCCAGCATCACTGTCTGTCTAAACTGGAACACCACATTTGTAATTAAGTCTCAGGCAAGATCTTTATTCAGTAAGTGGCCCTGAAAAGCCCTTTTTGTGTGCTTGGCCAGATCCCAGATCACTGAAGAAAGCAGCACAGAAGCTAAAAATGAGTCAATTTAATAGAAAATGGGAAATGTTCCTAGGTCAAGTGTGCATCTGTGCCTCTTTATATATCCTGATCTAAATATAGATGCTCTGAGGGCTTGCTACAGATAACTGGAGAAAGGAAGGTGAAAGGAAAGAAACCACTTAATTTCCACTTCCGCTTCCCCCAGCACACTTCATGGTGTTCAATGTTTTTAAATTCTAATTCTGTTCTGGTTTAACCTCTTGAAGGCTCTGGATAGTGAAGCCACAAAACTGGGAGGCTGGCTTGAAGGAAATCCCACCTGCAAAAGAGAGTGGCAAGGAAAGGCCTCTCTTTTTTAATTACCCTGCTTAATCCTGTCATTCCAAAACACTGTGGAAGGCTGGAGTTGATCATTTGTTTTCTTAAATTACCATAAATTGAAATTTATGGGCCAGGTGATTCTCTTTGAAAAGAGTCCTTGTTTGCTGGAGAGGGGAGGGTGGGGCCAACCTGTCAGTAGAGAGCTTTTGGGCTATTCCAAAAGAAATTCCTTTTTTTTTCTCTCTCTCTTCCTATCGATGTTCCCTCAAAGCAAAATAAATAAATAAAAGCACTCAACCTTCTTTTAAGAGTTGCCCACAAAGATTCCTTTCTTAGCGCTATTTTTTTTCTTTTTATTGGTCCTCCTGATTCCTTGGCACAGCAGAGGGGAACTAAAAAAACTCTAGAGACAGTAGGAACCTCTTGGGGACACCTTGCTTTCTTTTTTTTTTAATATGTGCCATTTTTGGGACAAGTAGGTTTTTCTCCCCTAAGCAATATTGCAGGGGATAGGTCAAAGATGCCTTGGGACTTGCAGCTTATCCCTCTATTGTGAACCAAGTATGTTCTCTTTGCTGAGAAGGAGAAGGATGTTGTTGTGTGTTCCCAACATCAACACTGATTTCCCTGGACTAAGTATTCTGAGCTTGTCTACACTGCATACTGCACACTTCTTATTGAGGTTTATGCTAACATGTTTTACCTTGTGCTGCCTGAGGCTAAGAAAGGGAATAAATTGTTCTCTGGGTCTCCTGTGGATTGGACAAGAAGTAATAGGATTAAATTGCACCAAAAAAGAATCAGGTTAGATATTAGGAAACACTTTTTGACACTTAAATGCTGGAATACTTTGCCTAGGGAAGGGGTGGAATCTGTGTTATTAGAGATTTTTAAGAAGTTAGAAAAATGTTTGGCAAAAATGTTTTAATGGAGCTGAATCCTGCCTTAGGAAAGGGGATTGGACTCAAATGGTGTTCCTCAGCCCTTGTTTTCCCGTTCCCAAATCATCCAAGGATGACTTTACCTTTCTGATCTGGGAGGAACCATAGTCCTGCTAGTGCAATGTTTCTACAATAGATCACACTTCCAGCCTACTACAAATCGAGAGCGTTGCTGTCGTCATCCTTCCCACCCTCCCCATGAATTCCTTGCTTGCTCCCACATGCGGAAATGAGTGTATATACTGGAAAATTAAATAGTTGCAAAGCTTCCTGGCTACTGCCTGATGCCCACCAGACCATGGACCACAGACTGAAGAATGCTGGCTGTAGTGACCTCCTGAGGCCCATTCTAGCCCTAATTTCTCTGATCCTAGCAGCACTTTTTTTTTCTCTGCCCAACTCTCTGTCACTCACCCTGCAGGACTGTGATATATGCAAATAAATATTGTATCAAACCTGGTTCTCCCTCCAAAGACCTGGGTGCTCTTACTTCTCCTATATGCCAAGTCACCTGTCAACACCTGATAATTCTGTTTTTCCCCTTTTTTTCCTTCTCTGATCTTCTTCTGTTCTTGTGTTGTGCCCTTCTGTTGTCTAGCTGTAATGGTTTCTGAGCACTCCCTGTGAGACAGGAATGATACAGCACAACAGACCTCATTCCAGGAGTCTGAATCAAATACACAAAATCAAGCCATATCCTCGTATTCTGCAAATGGTATACTTCCTCTGAGTGACATGGAGCTCTGCTTTTTTTATACCAAAGAGAGAACTGCTTCTTTTCTGCTGCTCTAGGTCAGGGACAGTTAAAATACAGGATTTGCATTGTCTGAGGTATGTTTGTGAATGTCTGTTCCTTTTTTTACACATCAAATCCTACAGCTTTAATGTCACAATCTTGGCTCAGAGATTTGTGCCCCTTCCTTGTGTCCAACACCACTGGACACAATTTCCCTGCCAGTAATCCCCAGAAGAGTCACATGCTTGCTGTTCTCTTGACCCATATCAAAGGTGACAAGAGGTGTAATTCCCCCCACATGTTCCCAGCAGCCAGTGCCCTTAGAGATCTTAACATCCGGGAAAGAGTGTAGAGTATGGTATGTCACTTCTCCTTTGCCCCTGGGCTGTGCTTCCCCTTTGCTCTGCAGGGGAAACCTGGATGTGTTCCAAACACAGGAGAAATCAGACATGGATGAGTATCTGCAGGCTGCAGAGTGAATGGTGCTCTAACAGAGAAGTCAGACATGTGCATGATAGAGCTGGTTGAGTAGCTGATGGAGGCACTGCAGCTTCACGTCTGAACTACATGCAGGATTATCATTTTTTATAAACATTTTTTTCTGATGAAGCTGGGTTACTGTGGCAATGCAAAGGCTAATAGAATACCCCATCATTTCTGGAGCACAGGAAAGGGATTTGCTGACCTTCATAAGGGAAGGATGATTTTATAGGGCAGGCATTTGGATGGGACTCCTGGGACTCACTTCTAGCTTTGCCACAGATGCAGGCAAGTCACTTAGGCCAAGATTTTCAGAAACAATTAGCAAAGGAGGAGAGAGTAGCTCAAACTGGCAATGGCTCCATCTCTTTAAAATGGGAGCTGGTTTGCTTTGTGGACAGCTAACAGAATGGGTTTGCAAAGGAGAAGCCCAAAGGCAGCAAGATTTGAAGAGAGTTTCTAAATGAAGAAAGAAGCTTGGCAGCATTTAGAAGGATACCTCTGCTAGGAACACATGACAGACTGGGGTGACCAAAGGCCTGAAATCATCTCAATGGCCTTTTTAGGGTGGGAGTTCCTTTAATGAACCTCCAGCAAGGTTTATTTTTTAATACTTTTTGTCTGATGCTTGTTTTTCCATAACAGCTAAGTGAAGACATCCTGCCAAGCTACCTTATTAGATACCAGGAAATATGCATGATGGAGGAGTCATGACTCATGATATAATCTTTTTCACAAACTTGAACACTGTTTGTACAAGTGACTTTTCTGATGCCTAATACAGTGTTGAGCTCACACTGTGGCCCGTTTCTTAGCATTGACTAAGCATCTCTTCTCAGATGGGCCACCTATTTACATTTGACTTAAAGTGGTTTGAGACCTCTGCTTATCAGATTGAGTTGGTCAATGTTTCTAATAACTGACCAAAGGCAGGGGGGGATGCTTCAGTCATGTAAACCTTGTCTTCTTAGCAAACTGAGGCAAAAATTTAGGTATGTATGTGACTGCTTTTAGTCCTTAGGATTTGAAAAGAGCTGAAAGACCCACTAAGACCTGCAGAGGGATAAAGGCAATGCCTAAGAAAGGTCAGATTCATAGCTCCTGTTCTTACTTGATGGGCTTGAAGATATGAGCTAGGTGCTACTGAAATGAAGGGGGAAGAAGAGTGGTCTACAAGGGAGACTTTTCCCATGCCTCTGCATTGCCTGTCTTCAAATGAACAGTTTGAGGACTGCTGCATGATTAAGAGATTATCTCCACAGCCTGGTCTCCGGTTGCCTCTCCAAGTGCACAGCTGGAACATGCACCCTGGATTTCACCCTGGAATGACTAGGGACACACTGGGGGCTTGGTATCTCCTTTGAGCACTGGCACATTCATACAGGGTGTGCTTTTCAAAGAGTGAAAGCACATGCCTGCCTGCTGCCTTCTGAGCTGCAAGATATACATCCCTGCTTTTGTGTAAGATATCCTGGTGGGAAGCATACACTTTGGGATGTGACACAAATGAGCAACTATCCTTTCCTTCACCCTTTGTAACTTAACTCTCACATGAGACTGCTGGCCAGAATATCCAGAGAGTTTTCAGATGTGAGTACAACAGGGTTTTATTGGTTGAATTGTTAATTATTTTTGCTTCTTCTTTTCCTTCCCTCTTCAGCACCTCAGCTCATGTATGTCTGTTTTACCTCATTCACATTTATAAAAAGAACTGATTTAATGGTGAGTGGGGGTCTTCATTACATGACACACGTAGTCCTTCTCTGTTGGCCTTGGACTATTCATGCTCTTTCATATGAAGGCAAAGCAGATGAGGGCCTGGTAGTGACTTATCCCTCTCCCCATCACCATTGCAATTCCATCAAGTCCTGTATGCTGAATAACTTTGAATACTGAGAAATACCTCAGGGCCATATCCTCCAGTGCTCTGAGCAGATACAGCCTCGCTGGTTTCTGTATTAGAGGCCAAACTGGTGAGTCCTCAAGTCAATGCATCTGCTTATAGCTTCTGAGAGTTAATATCTGATTAAATCCTCCAGAGCATGTCAGTGTCTGTGCAAAAATATACTGCTAAAGGAGGTAGAGGGCAGGGAGGGGAAAGAGCTATCTGAATCTTTGGGGAAAGAGATGATGTTGTAAATAAAGCTTCATACCATTAATTAACTCGGCATAATCACCCTGTAATTACACTGATAACTATTTATCTTGGGCTTAGACCAAAAACCTTAATGGGGAAAATCCATCATATCCAATTTTTGTCCAGATGCTTAATTCCACAACTAAACTAATCCTAACGGGTCTGTCAGCTTCATTATGGTGCCATTAGAGACAGAAAACCAGAAATTGTTCTGAGTGTCTCTGCCTCCCTCCCGTGCTTGTCCGAACTGATGGGGGGAAAGAGTGGAGGGGAGGTAAAAAAACCAGCCAGCCATGTTTCTAACAGGCCTCGCAAGTAGTTGTGCAACAATAGTTTGGCAATACTTTGAAAGGAGATCATAAGTAAGTGACTGATTGGCCACTGCTGGCACTGAGTGAGGAAATCTAGGGGTTGATGTTAACCCCAGATGAAGGGCTGGCATGAGGCAAACAAATTGCTTCAATCCCACTAAAGCCTTTGCAAAGATTCAGACCTGGCAGAATAGAAAATAGGAATGGATTTAGGCTTCAATTAGGCTTCCTGGGAAAATGTCATCTTTCTTGGTGCTAAACTTAGTCTGAAGTGCCTTGACCCTAAAATAGCACTTTCGGCCTATCTTGATTTGACCACTTTGGTCATTACAAGGACGTTCTAGAACAGGACAAGAAATTGTTGGTAAGCTACATGAGCAATGGATAGCAACATGTTTGACCATTCTTCCATTTTCTCTGCTAGAAGCTGCTCATTAATACAATTATCTGTATAAATTTACAATGTATGTAATTGTTACAGGCACTACATACTTGAATAATTGCTTAATTGAACAAATTATTAATTCAAAATGAAAGAAGCTCTTCGCCCAAAGCACATTAACTCTAATGGTTTAAACTGTCAGCCATAAAGATCTTGTCTTGTGATGCCACCAGACGATTTTGTAAAAGGTAGTCTTTCCAGATCTTTTTCTTAGCTTGCAAAAAATAAGTGCAAGCCAGCTACATGTAGTATAGTTTCTGGTTTGGAATGCTAGTTTTTAGGAGAGAAATATTACAGAATGCATTCTGCCACTGAAGATGGATCTCTCTGTCCAGCCTGGAAACTGAGTGTTGGCAGCTTCTGTTTCTTTCAGGACTGGTACCCTGTTGCTTATTACTTCTTGGTAAACACTGGTAAAGACATCATATACACTGAAGAATGCATTCAGGTCACTGCAAGTGATTATGGCTCCAACAACAAACCAGCTTTGAAGGACCTGAAATGCATTATTACTTTGCAGAAAGGCAACACCTGCCTTTTACATTCATTCATGTTATGCTCCTAAAATGAATTCTATTCCCCTTCTTTCTTGTCCCATGCTTTTATTTATTTTTTTTTAGGAAATCCAAGCTAAACAAAGCACTGGGTTTTTTTTGTTTTTGTTTTTGTTTTCCTCCCCAAAGAGGGATGCAATGAGATTCAATCCATTCTCTCCTAGGTAAAAAAAAAAAGTAGGTCTAGCTGCCTGAATCCATGGACAATCTGTTTGTTGTAAGAAATACAGCTTCCACAACTGGGGAAGGACATGCAGTCCTATAGGCCCCATTTCATCACGGTTCTGAAGAACTAGACTGAACCCCAGAACATGACTCTGTCTTCACCAGAAAGCCAATCTAATGAACGGGAGACTTGTGTTCATGGAGTCAACACTGGTAAGGACTCTGGGTGAACTGGGGAAAAACTTGTCATTTCTGTTGGTCTCTGCAATGTGTGTATCTAGGGAAGAAAAAGCATGCAAGTTACTGGAGGAAGGAAGGTTGCACTGAGAAGTGATTTACAGATTAAGAGCTTAGTGAGCCAAAAGCTATCTTTGAATTTTTCTTCTATTAATTTGTCAACAGAGGTCAGCATTAGCTTCCTCTTCATCCCTATTTTCTCCAAGAGGTTTCATCAACCTGTCAGGGTAACAAGACTGAAAAAGCTAGAAATATCCTCTTATTTGGACAGGCTGTTTTACTTACCAGAGACCTTGCTGCTAGTCTAGTTGTCCATTCCTGGCACTACTGCTGTTGGAAAGAGATGGACACCTCCAGCAGGCAATTCAGGTTACTAGCTGCTGCTCAGATCATTTTCTGGAAGAAGCCAAGGCATCAAGATGGAAAACTTAGGTGTATATAGGGTGTGAATATCCTCAAAAGAAAATTACTTATCATAATAGGTGTCACCCCTCACTTTTATTTTTCCAAGCACTGGGCCTTTGTATCACAAATTAAGCCTACTTGCAGCTAGGTCTTTTGAGTTGGCTCCAGACTGCATTTAACACTGCTACTCTTTAATGATTAATAAAATTTTCTTAGAAATACGCTGGCTTCTCTAGAAAGTTAATTACAATATATGAAATTCTCTCCCTCTCTCTCTCTCTCTCTCTCTCTCATCTATTCACACACACACACACACACAACATGGAGATGATCAATGGAGACCTTACCGGTTATTTGTTTAATAAGAGAAACAAACCTAAACACAAAGAGGGATGGTTAAAAAAAGAATTTTTAAACAAACTCCAAGAACAGCAGCTGATCCTTCTCTTTTGTAAACAAGGCCTTACTGTAATCTTTTTAACTCTCACCACAAGCCAGATTTATCTTTGGACATCCTGCCCAGAAATCCTTGCACTTCTCTGCAGTAGAATAAACATTCAAGGGACCCAGCCATATGGACACACACACAGAGGAGGAAAGAGAGAGACTTGGAGATCAGGCCAGCACAAAAATGTTACATTACAATGGTAAGTCCTGGACTAAAGAAAAAAAAGCAATGAAATCAAATCCCTGCTCTGATTGTGTGTGGGTGGATAACTCACTTCCTTCACACACTTCTTATCCACAGATCCCGCACACAGCATACGAGTACTCCAACTCCTGTGCCTTCCCATCATTTACTTCTTAAATCACTGCAAATATATACAGAAAAAAAGCTTTGAGATAAAGCTGGCACAAGGAAGAAATGCAACTCCCACAGCAGAGTTGTGGCAGTGTGACAAGCTGTTGTACCCCATCCAGTGAGCTGAAGCAACCGAAATTCAGGCCCGAAACTGTTGAACAGCAACTATTTGGTCCGGACTGAGGTCTGCTGCAGTGACTCCAGGAGGTGGAGGTGATACCCGTGCATGCAGAGCCACATGCGTTGCTGCATGCACACGCTCTGGGTGCCTCTCTACTGAGCTAGTTCCCCTGGAGTGACTTGCTGCTTTGCAAAGACACTGAGCAGCTGTTTGTCCCACCCCAGCAGGACAAACCATTACCTAGAACTGCTCCTTTTTATTTTTATTTTCGTGCATAGACTTCTGGGCAAATGCCCAGACGATCAAAACTAGGTGCAGGAGGAATGACAAATTAAAGTTCCTTTATGTCAGAGTAATGCTGAGATCTCCTCTATATCATTAGCACAAGTAAGCCCACAGCTATTCAAGAGGTTGATATTAGCTACTCTAAGAGCTGCCTCAGTAAATCCTGACATAATGAATCTTAATACAGAAGCTGATGGTGTGGAGCAGAGTTGAGAGTACTGAGAATTGCACTGTATTGATCTGAACATCCAAAGTATCTCAAAATTTCATCAGGTTCTAAAATAATCTTATTTTCTTGTCCTATCAGGGCAGGTAAGCAGGAGTCTATAGGCAAAAAGTAGTTCAGATATCTGACACTATGAAGTTGTGGGTGTGCAGAGGGCTTATATACTCTTACGTATTGGAGGGGTATGTGGTTGAACAAGATAGATTAGCAAGACAGGTGGAAACAGGGGACTGGCTAGGAAAGAGACAAGTGAATCAGATAAAAGTGGTCTGGGCATAACTTCTTGCACCCTCCAGCCTGGCCACAGGCCTATTGGAAAGGGGTTTCCAGGGCCAAACATCTACTGCCAGCATGTCACTAGTTACCGATAAAATTCATTTGATGTTGTGCTTGTGCCTGGTGCCAGCCTCTGGCCAAAAGTGACATCATTTTGTCTGTGATCAACATCAAAGAAAGGGAAGAAAGCCTAGGCAACTCACATAAATCTGAATAGAAGCAAACAAAGATATGTCATCAACTCTGGGGATGGCATGGTGAGGAGCAAAGTTTTATTGCCACTTGTTTTGGGAGGACCTGTGTTCCTTGCTCATGGCTCTGCGGTGCATGAGTAATGTGGTTGTCCTGAGTCTCCGACAGTGGAAAAAGAATAATTATACTGCACTGTCACATAGCTCACCCACTGAAGAAGGAGGAAATAAAAAGCAACAGGAAGTTCTCAAGCTCTGAGAACTGTATTTGTGTCATTCATTCATTGGGGAACTGCTGTTGGCATAAAAGCTTCTGGTTTCATGACAGGCCATTAATGGAGGGGGGGGTTCTCTGTTTTTGATTTTGTTCCTTACAGATGCAAAACTCGGGGCAGCTTCATAAGCAAGCTGAAGGAATGAGGTTGTGGTAGTAAGGATGGTGCCTGTGAAATGGTTTCTTGAAACAGAGTCCAAAGTCTCAGGACATTATCCTTGAGTGACCTGGAAAGGACTGAACTCCTACATAGCTGAAGAGTACATGATGTGAGTTGTCAAGAAACTTGCAGCTGCAGGATAATGGCCTGAAGCTTTTTACTGGGGTAGTTCCTTTTCTGTTGGCATTCTTTACTTTTAGTTCAGAAGTTCTCCCTAGGATTCTTTGCTTTTAACTCTTTAATTTAGCTTTCTGGTTTCATACAAGAAAACAGATATTTTTTAACTCTCCAGAACTCTCCAGTGCCTCCAGAAGATGCATGTTCCATTGCAGACATTTTTTTCCTCTTTTAAGTTAAATCTGTCTATTTCAACACATAAAGCTATAAACAAGAGATGAAGAAATCCATCTTTTAAAAAAAGCTGAAGATGGTCAGGGCATGTGTTCTGCTACTCATGCAGAAAAGAGGAGCATCTGGTTTGAAGATAAGGCTTCAATAGCTCCAGCAGCAATTTACAGTCATGGAACTGTCAGCTTGCACCTGCCCTGCAGGCAGCAGAGGAGAAGGGGAAAAGGATGTCTCTTTTTTAAATTCAGAGTTATTCAGTAGAACCTGTTCTGGTGACCCCCTGCAGTCTTAAAATGCCTAAATTCAAAGCTGTGATGATGAATTCACTGAGATACGTTAGCCAATATGTGTTTTTCTGTCATTGCCTTGGACTGGTCTTGAGAATGGCTGAGTTGTAGACCAGGAACATGAGCAGACCTTGGTACTCATGGATACATCATAAAGAGGATCTGCTCTTGGTTTTCAGCTAGTTAATATCCAGTGTCATCAGAGAGAGATAGAAGCACTCAGTGGGCTCTTTTTATACTTTTTAAGTCTGCATAGTCAGGATCAGTCTGTGCATTGGCTTCTGTTAGTCTCTATCCCTCCTCCTTGAAACTTTTGAATCCCTGTGCAGTTTCAACCATACTTAGCAGGCTGATCACAGATCTTAGATATGTATAAGTTCTCATAGGTTTCATAAAAATAAATAGAAACTTGTTAGCCTCATTGGGAGAAAGGGTTCAGTGTGAGCATAACTTTTAGTAGACATCAGAGAATCTACAGCAAGCCTCACCCTTGAGCTACATCTCCACAAAAACAGATTTCATGAGGTCTGCACTCTGTTTGGTTGGACTAAGGAGGGAGTGATTAATCCTGCTAGTGCAACAGCACTGGGAAGGGAGAGTAGGCCAAGCCCCAAACTGGCCTACATGTCAAATGGAAATCTGAACCGGGCATCAGTTCTGATGCTGGAAACCAAATTTTGCTTGTTGCAATGCAGGCCCCCACTGGAGATGTGCCCTTGCTGATGTCAGCAGACACAGATTTACCAGGTAATGAGAAAGACTAATTTGGCTGTAGCCCCCCAATCCTGCTAGCTTTGGAAAAGATGGTTCACAGGTCTGCAGGAGAGAGGAATCAACCTCTCCCCTTGTCTCCTTCTCCCATCTTCTGCAACTCTCTCCCTTTGCCTGTCCCCATACCTGCACCCTCCACCTGACATTTGCATCCAGGCCTCGGTGTCTGTGTCAGCAGGAAGTGAGCATGAAGGCAGACTTCACCCTCCAACACTTTTCACATGGATGAGTTTCACATGGATGGCAAAAATGGAAAGCAGAAAAGTTGCCCACAGTTTCAAACAATAGGAGAGAAACCATATCAGTGTAGCAGTGGCTAAGGGCAGGTTTTTCCTTCTGAGAAGAACTAAGCTGAAGCACTTGAAACAATACCATTAGATGTGATGATGGGACACAAAGACCAAATTTTGGCCTAGAGCGAGGGTAATGCTTAAGCTGAGRTGAGGTTCAGAATCAGTGTTGAGCTGATCTTTGCAGATAAAGGTGTCAAGAATGCATTTCCCCTTCTGTCAGAAATCCAGAGAGGATTTAAATAAATCATCTTAGATTGATGCAAATGATTAAAACCTCAAATGACTTGTACAATGCAACTTCTGCAAGCTCTTGACTTCTGAAGTACTGAAATGACTGTATGGAATTATTTCATTTTGGTATAGTCCAAACACAATACTATGTATTCTATATAAAGACACGCAAACAGCTTTAAAAGTAGTATTAGCACTATTTAAATGTTTTAAATTATAAAAATGTAATTCAAATAAATGACAAGCTTGGTGAAATGCTCCAAGGAAGTCCAAGTGAAAGTCTAATTTTGGAATGATTTACTCTTATTGAAAACATATTCCTGCAAGTATGTCCTTTGACAAAATGGCATTTTCTAATGAAAAAAAGTATTTTGATTCCTTGTTTTTCCGTCAGTTCTGCTTATTGACTTGTTCATTTTTCTCCTAAAATTGCAACTTCCTCTTCAAGGCATTTTTTTTTCTCCACTGTGTTGAGGCATGTAAGCTGCAATTAACTTTCATTAGTAAAAAGTCAAAACCAGTCTCTTCTGTCAGACGTCTCACACAAAATGTGACTGTTGTCAGGAGAGACTTCAAGCAAGCCCATGGAAGAAAATGTAGTCATGTGGCAGGAGCACAGAGCTAGATTCCCAAGGAAAAAACAAAACAAAACAAAACAGGGAAAGACTGAGCTAGTCTTGCAGAAGCACTGTTCTGCATTGGCCTGGGAAGTGAAACACCCGAGATACCATTTCCTCTGTTAACTAGGAGGGGCAAGGATTAATTGGCCTGTGAAAAGGTAATAATTTAAGCAAATGGAATGCCAGAAATGCTCACTTTCAGGGGAAAGTTTATAGTGCTTATATCCTGTCTGCTTTACTTTAATAAAATGTAGAATACTTTCAAATAAACTGTATTTAATAGACTAGAGATACATATCCTCTGACACTTTTCCCCCTGTCTTCACAGCCTGATTGCTGTATAATCCAGTATTTTTTATGTTGTGCAGCTTCAGTGTTTGCTCTATCCTACTTGGCTCTTGGGGGCTGAATTTTGTGCTCAGTCAAGAGAGTAACATTCTGGCAGTACTCTGGAAAGGAACAGTCCTGAGATTGGGAAGGTCCAAGCTGTAACCCACATGCTTGTTTTGCTGTAGCCATATCTCTTTGCAAAGTTCATGTTGTTCTTCATCAGAGGGCATTAAAGCACACATACAAGAAGTCAACACAAAAGGAACTTGCTCATTGCTGTGTTCTTTGTCAATGATAATAACAATAAAACTAGTCGACCTTACAGTAACTGACCAGTAATCACAGTCCAGCCCTGAAGATTATTTATGCATTGATCTCATTTATGGTTAAGCTCAAAGGAGATTAAGGTGCCTTTCTACTAACTCTTGGAAAAGTCTTGAACAAGATAAGGATCCTGCAGAAATACAAAGCAGCATCAATAAAGGTGAATGTTAATGAGGGCTGCCTACCCCAATGGCAAAAATTTCGTTCAGAAAGTTTCTGGGTTGTCAGGATAGGAGGGGAACAACACCAGACTTAGAGCTGTTCTGAGTGACCTGCAGAGGCTGTGGAAGAAAGGAGCATGGACTGCAGGAGAGGACAGGTTGGAGAGGGTCTCAGGAAGTCTGTCAGGTGCCATGACTGGAACACGACCTACCTACGCAAAGCCTCTGTTACTGACTCTCCTCTACTCCAGAGTCAATTCAGTTTTAAAACCATGGAAACCTGATGTCTATAGACAGCAGTTGGAACGTGAGAGTTGAAACATTTTGCCACTAGGCAATGGGGGAGGGAGGAGTTCTTTTTTCTTTTTTGCGTAACTTGCTTACCGGGCTGCTCTAAACTACTGCTGACAGCACTCAAGAAAAGAGAACGACTCTGAATCTCATGAGGCCCAGGTTCATCACTTAAGTACTGAGAAAAGCAGCTGGTTCAAAGCTCTTTATAGACAAGCATTCCTCATGCACTTGCTCTGTGCCCGGCTCATTGTGAATTCATCCTCTGAGAACATGATGGTCTTCCAGATCCCCAGCTTCTCAACAGTGTGTTTCCTGCAACAACAGGCATCCTGAAGGGTCCCTCCCTGAGACTTTGCCTCCTGCACGGCCCTGGGCAGATGGCTAGCATTTCCATGTTGCTAGAGCTGTGTAGACCGTGACCACAATAGGGAGAAGAGTGAGCTCTTTATTAACATCTCCACATTCACATAGCTTGGAGACCATGCAGGATCCCAACAGGGGTCTGCAGCTAAGCCAAAGTACTCTGTGGACAAAAAGGACAATTAAAAAGTTAGTCTAGCCTTCTCCCTTCTATCCTGTTGTTCGTGTTATGGGAAAATCTCCGTATTCATAAGAAATGGGGAGGCGTGAATCCCTTCCAGTATCCCAGAGACCTTATCATCTCTAAAGATAAAAAACAGAACAGCTTTGAAGGGCAGCGATTGTGTTTATTTCATTCTCTTCAGAAAGCTGCTAAATCTCCATGAACAGCATGGTTAGCCCCTGGCTTTCATCTGGTTATTTTGATGAAATAGCAAAGTCATTGCCGTATCAGGAGGGATGGAGGGAGAAGGATGGGGACATCAAGACTCTTGCTTAGCCCCAACCTCATTATTATTGTCTTGTGTTCCCAAGGTGCTCTGCATCCCAGAACTAAGGACTTTTCTGCATCCAGAACTGAGGGGGATTTTGCACAGCTCTCCTCTCATGTCTGCACCTCTGACATCTTTATCCTATGCTGGGCTTTAATAGCATTGGTGGCTTCTAGTAAAGGACATCCCAACTGCTTTATAGTCATCCCAGACCTAAAACACGATGGGACTTGTAGTCCAGATAGCGGGGTTGTAGGTTGCACTAAAAGAAATTAAGGAAGGAGAGGCTAAAGGTATATGTGAGTTCTTTTCTTTTCCTTGTCAGTCCTAAGAAGAAAGCGTCTGCTTGCTAGATGTCTTTAGACAAATGGCTTAGCACTGTCCTTGGAGTAGGCTGAGAAAAGGCATAAAAAAAATGTCAAAGTGCCGGGAAGACCTTTCACGAAAGCATAGGAAGATGAGTTTTGGTTCATGAAGGGTGATGTAACCAGTTAGAGGGGAAACTGAGGTAATTTCCATATCTGATGGTGAAAGGAAAATCTGCCAGTGTTCAACAAGAACATGGTTAGCCTTTCTGTGTTGTCTCTATTAGAAGAGCAAGACTCCAAGAAGCATGTGGGCATGCCAGTCTTTTATTATAGACAATCCTGTGCCATGGAAGTGGAGAGTCTTGGGCTTTCATTCTGGTGGAAAGGATTTTCCTAGCATAAGACTTACAGTTTCTGTGTTGAGAGAGATTTAGGCCAGGTAATGTCTAGTTCAGTCCTTGCCAGATAGCTGTGTCTCCCTTGCTGTAGATGGGCATGTAGGGTACATGTCTCTTGCCCTTTAGAAATATGTTGCCTGGAGAAGCCAAACTACAACTAACAAGTAAAAAATGCTCTGCACAATAAAACAGAATGCCATAAAAGTGTCAGCGCTTCCAAACCTTTCCCTGGTGGGTCACAGCAGAAATATCCATTGTTCCTCTGGGACCTGTCTCCTACCATCTGCTTCTCATTCACTTTCCCCCTCCTGCCACCCCTTGGAAGGATTCTGGTAAGGAGAGCTTTGCACCAATTGCCAGAAGGTTTGAATCCCATGTTTTGATTTGAAGAGTTCCCTCCTCTGAGGGAAAAGTTGGCCTTGTCCAGTGACGCAAGTCAAAAAAAGAAAACAAAAGGATACACCCAGTTCTGCTGCAATTCCCAAACTGATTTCTGAGATTCAGGTGAAAGGCAAGCCAGTGTTTTTCCACTTGATGGCTAAGAAGAGTTTATCTCTAGGGCTGAGTGGGAAACTTCTGTCTCTGTGGCTCATTTGTTTCAAAGCTGGCTTGGCCTGGCTGGCGTGCTGGAAGCTGGAAGAGGTTTTAGCACATGTGAAGGTGACCTGTTGCCTCAGGATAGCTCTTAGAGCATGAAGGCTATTTCCAGACTCTTAGGTCAGGTCAGGACTGGGGGTTACAATGCCATGCAAAGTCCTTACATGTCCCTTCCACCCATGAGGTGGTTCCCTCACTGCCTCAAGCTAATTTGGTTGACGAAGAGGCATAGGAGAAGGGCACTGGCGCAAACCTGAATACCACTCTTGGGGTAGGAAGGCTTGGAGTGATATGGCACTGACAAATCTGAGCCCCCCCTTCCCCCCCACTCTCGGAAAGCAAACAGAGCTTTCAATGCTGGTGTGTCCCCGTCTGTTTCTGTCCCAGCCTAGCCTGTGAGAGCTTCTCCTTGTCCCCTCTGACAGAGCTGCTCGCCTGTTGTCCTAGAGTCATCCCCTCTGGGACCTTCAGCTGACCAGAGGAGGTTATTTCCTCCAGAAGGAGCCAGCCAAAGATATTCTAGCTTTTTTCATTCACCCCATCCTGCCACTTTTATGTCTACCCCAGAACAGACAGACATTATCTTCTAGCTGGATTTTGCCTTTCCTTTTTGGGGGCAAAGCGGTGGCAAACCCAGCCTGTATGTGTGTGTGTTTTTGTGTATCTTTCCTGTGTGTCATAGGGAGGCTTGATAAACCCCAGCACTGTGTGCAATTACACAAGGTTTTCCTGTGTTGCTGCCCACATAACTTTTGCGATTAGAAGAATGACAAAGATGTACTCAAAATACAGTCAAATATAACCAGGCTTGCCATGACTCCTGCACAGTTTATCCATGCAACTGCACCAGCAGGGTAAGGGATAGTGCTGTAACTTTTCCATGTCTGCAGTCCAACCCTTGTATAATCTACCGCTAACAAAGCAGGAGGTTTCAGGATGATGCCTCTCATTAGGTATGGTATTAGTGCAGCCTTAGTTTGCTTCATTCCTTCTCTTCTGGACACTTTAAAGTGTTATTTTTCCCTGGAAATTGCTCTCCTTTCCCTGCACACTCACACACTGACTGGCACTATCTCAGTGACGTCTGCTTTAGATCAGCAGAGAGCTCAGCAGTCTCACTTGTGGAGCAAGCTCCCACTGTCCTGGCAGCCGGACAGCCGTCCTCACTCCAGAGAGCGTCCCTGAGTGTCAGCCAGCAGGTCCCAGCAGGAAAGGGGAAGGGGATGGAGATATAAAGTCTGCTCAGAGCGAGGAGGAAGTAGCACAAAGGAAGAGAAGGGAGGAAGCAGATGCTGTCCATGTGCTTTTGCTGATTCCTCTTAGATGTGCTGTGATGAGCCCCCACGGCACATGCTGCACTCCTTCTGCTCACAGAGGTGCATGAGAGGGGAATGAAACTCTCCATTGCATATGCCATCAATTTTGGCCTTCCCAGAAGCTACAGTTTTTTCTCACATATCAGCAGGCCAGGCTGGCAAAATATGACTCTCCCTCTGGCGAAAACAACCAAGTGTTGCTTCCTGAAGGTCCCAGAAGGTCTGGGTTAGACATAACTGCCTTGCAAGGGAATTAACTCCAACATCTCACAAGCAGATAATTATGGCCTTGTGCCTTAATTAGTGGTCTCTCCTGTAAACATAAGGGTGTTATGCAGCTGACTAAGTCTCACTCATATGCACTGAGAGGCTGGGACAATATTTAACACAGCCATCAGGAAAGACATATTTTTACAGCTAGGAGGAATTGCAGCTTCCTTTCCTCCCTGTGGAAAAAGCAAGAATCACTTTCTATACCTGCCTCAAAGACAAGGCAATTGTACGTGGTGCTTCAAGCACTGCTAATTGCAAGCTACAGTCCTACCCCACTGCAGAGGTGCAGTTAGCACTGCACTGAAACATTTTGCTCAGTCCCAATGCAAATAATCACCCACCCCTGCTCTCCACTTCTGAGATTTTCATTTTAGAGCTAGGAAAAATGTACTGAAGGAGGAGAGAATTCTTGGCAAGGGCTGCAGCTGGCTGCCAACCAGAATCTGGGCTGCAACAGGGCGACCAGTTTGAAACCAGACTGTCCCGCATGGAGGACAGCACTTGGTGAATCCACTGGGATTTCATTCAAATGGCTAGGGAGGGCAGGCTCACCAGATGATACCGATTAGCATAGCTCAGCATTCCCCTTCTTTGTAAGTGCCAGGAAATCTGTCCTTTATTGTCTAAGCAACTGAATACACATGCACATGCGCACACACACACACACACACACACACACGAGGTCTGTGGGAGGACTTGCGCTGATGACAGGGTTGAATGCTTGGTGCAAAATCTTTTGTGCCCAGTGGACTTTTGCTGTCTTCCCTGAGATACTTATTTATATGTTTGTTTATTTGCTTTTATGAAACAGCTCAAGAGCTTTTTACCTTCTGCAAACACAGATGATGGTATCAGCTTACATTCACATCATGCTTTTTTGTGGTCCGTTCCTTTTTACAAACAAACTGTTTCTAGGCCTGAGTCACCTGCCTACAGTCTGAAAATCACAGTACACAATGTCTGGCCAAATATTTAAACCGCTGAGTAAATGGACTGGCCCTGGTATCCCCTTTTGTGCTCAGCCATTGGGCTTTCTTTGTTGTCACGCAGCTTAAATCCTTCTTCCCAGTCCTCAGGTTTTGGATTAAATGATAACAAATGTATAGATCCGAGTTCAGCAGAGAATCTACTAGTTGTGTAAAGCCACTGATGACACATATAGCTTTCAAGAATACGACCAGTGGAGGCAAGCAGGAGGGGCTCTCTGGGTCAGGATCTGTAGCCAAGATTTAGGGGTTTCTCTCAACAGGGAAGTGAGGAAATACTGGGAATTTCAATGAGACTTGCAGGTGAGGAATCACTTTTCATCATACAGTTGCTGGAGAAAGCCACAGCATGCAGAGGTCGTGAGTAAAGCACAGACCCAGCCTCAATGGTCGAGACTCTGTTATTAACTCTATCAATGTACTTGGAATAATTGTGCTTCTTTTTCTTGCCTCAGCTTCCCCAGCTGGGAAATAGGGATCCTGTTCCTCACCTCCATTGTAAAACACTTTGAGATCGACCCATGGCAAGTGCTATAGAAGAAGTTAGTGCTAGGAATACTTTTGCTCCCAAGTGAGATATTCAACTGAAATATTTACAAATGTTTAGAAGTCAAATATTTGAAAGTCACAAGACATATTTTTCCGTGAATGTTTTGCAGACATTGAAAAAGAAAGCCAAAATTGAACATACTCTGTCTACTTTTGCTGAACAACTTTTGACTATGTGCAAATATTGGAGTAATTGCAGCATTAATTGCCTGTCTGCAAGTATTAATTATATTTAAAAACAGGTATGATCACCTAGAGTTATTCAGGGTTTTGTGTACTCTTACCTTTATGAATATCAAAATGGTATAAAAATCAGCATCATGGTTTACAGGGATTTTATGGAGGAGAAGAAAAACTTTGTTTCTTTTCTTGAGATAAGCTTAAAGGTAGTGCAGACTATCTATTTCAGGCCTTTCTTTTGCCATGGCCTCTCTCTCTGCACCTTTTCCCTTGTGTAACATGGCTGTATACCGCTATTTTTCAAAACACTAAATGTAACATTTTTCCTGTGTGCTTTGTGCAGTAATTGGTCTCTGCAAATTGGGAATATTAGACCTTGGGCCTCTGTATGCATCCATTGAAGCCAATGGAAAGAACTTGGATAAAGTTTTTCCTCCTTTATTTACTGAGTCTTGGTGGCACTGGTGTGCAATAAAAACCTGCCCCAAAGGTCTTACAGGAGAATAAGGAGCAAAACAGAGTGGACTCTCAGATCTGACTGAGCAAATTTCTATGTCCCGTTTGGGTTGCAGCATGTCCCTAGCCCAGACTCCAACCACTACCGTTGCTAACTGAAGGAGGAGAAAGGGAACAAGGAAACTTTAATCGTTAACTTTTAGCGAGAGTGGAGGGGAAAAGAGAAAAAAAAAAATCTTCTTTCGAGTGGGTAAAATCAGAGTGTTTCTTCTTCCTCTCCTCCCTCCTCCCCAGTCAGGACAAAATAAATACAGTAATTTCTAATGAAATCAGGAAGGGGGTAATAGTTCCTGGAAGAGGAAGAGAGAAACTGCTAGGAGATCCCTGCCAATGGTGTTCAGTTACTACAGAGAGAGCACTGAGCAGCCCCAGGAAAGAACTTTGTGGGACAGATTCCTTTGGCTAACTCTGATTGAATTTTGCTTTTTCATTGGGCAACAAGTTTTTTTCACTTTCTTGCACTGGAGTGTGTTACTGTGATGTGTTTTAAACCCAGACTGTCACAAACAGTCTCATTCTGTTCTCTCTCGCATGCCTGCAAAATGAACTGCCATCCTATCCCTTTTCTGTCCCTGCTGAGGTGCTCTGGGGGGTATATTGCCAGGAATCAGCAATGCTTCCTCAAAAATGTTAATGATACCAATCAAAGCCTTGTTTGCAGGCCTCACATTGAGCACTGGAAAATCTGAGAGTCAAATAATAGGGATGCCACAGCTAAAGATCAGAGAGAGCATCTGGGAGGGACTGTAGTGAGGACAGCAGCATAATCTAGTATCTCTTTGTAGTCTGCAAACACTGTTATTCCCAGCACTTCTAGTAAGTGATATTGGAGCATTTCAACCAGTCAGCAAACTCTACAGTATGTTGCTGCCCACTAGCAGATGGCCTGCATCCATTTCTTTTTCCAGTTTAGTGGCAGGGACATGCAGCACAGTGAGGAAAAGTTCGATTCTGACCTTGTTTTTTTCACTGCAGCAGTATTTATTGCATTGGATGGTTTGAATTCACCTAGGCCCCTGGGAGGTGCTAAACCATGGATCATTGTGTGCCAGATGCTGTATAAATGCCAAAGGAAAAAGATAGACCATGCCCCAGGGAGTTTATGATTGGAGCAGAAGGCAAGAGTTAAAATATTCTATAGGTAGATGGGGAGTAAGGAAAAACCAGAGAACTACATGTTGGATATTGCTCAACATGATAGTGAAGACTCAGCAGGATGTGACGTCCACAAAGCTATAATGAAAGGCACAGGGAGAGCTAAAACGGGAATCTGGGTACCCTCACTCCTCTTCTTGCTTTAACTTGAAAGTGAATTCCTCCTTCTCTTACATCCCAGGATTTCTTTCTTAAACCATTGTGTTTAGCTTTTCTGAAGCTTTGAAGATTTTCTTCTTTTGGTCCAACTGGAGCCATTTCTCTAGGTGGAGAAGGAGTCATGAAGATGAGAAAAAACAAATGAAATGCACTGTTGAGGCTTTGTGGATCTGTGCCGTGTAGACAGGCAGGGTTTGAGCTCTGAGCTAGCACAACACTATCCAGTGGGGCACAGAGCTGGAGTGGCTGAGAGATTTTGCAAATTGTGGGGTAAGACAGTCTGCCAAGTCAAACAGGGAAGGCAGGAAGAGGAGGGGGAAGGTTTTACTCCAACATGCATGCATGGTGCATGCACACACCATGTACAGAACTGAGCTTTGGAAAGGATTAAAGACACATGCTTGTTCCATTAACCAAAGTGAGAGAGGCCAGGGAGGTGTGCATATAGGAGTGGGGAAGTGGGGAGAACAGAAATAACGCAGTGCATTAACAAGATAAGAACTAGACAGGGACAAATAATGTATCGTTACACCCCAGAGACAAAAGGGCACCATCCAGAGAGCTGAGGCTTACACACTAATCATCTTGACTTTGTAATGTTATACAAGTAGGGGCACATTCTGTGGCTTGGGAGACTTTGCTGAGTAAAACCCTGCAAGCCACAGAAAAATGCTTAAGCAGCCTTTTAAAGCCTGGCAATATTCCAGCCTTCCTCCCTTCCCCCTGCCCCCCATCCTCCTACCCCCACCCCACCGCTGTAACCCAGCCAGAGAAGCAGGAAAGCCCTTGAGACAGACAATCTTTATTGGTGACAATACAAAAGGCTTTTAAAGACAATGGGAAGATTAAAGCATTAAGGCCAATCGCTGCATTCTTGTAAGTGATCAGGGTGGCAACAAAATATTTAAGTTCCCACACAGCAGAAGTCTTTGGGTTCAGTCAGGAAAGGAGGTGGGGAGAGGGGTGTTAGGAGGGAAGGGCTCCTGACCACAAGATTTTGGCTTGGTTAACGTTGCAGCGGGGCTCAGCCCCTGCACGCTTTCCCCCAGGCCCTAGTGGAGGTGGGGAGGGGGTGGAGGAAAGGGTCAGGCCATGACGTGCAGCATCTTAGTGGGGTGGGACCTTGGCAGCCGGAGGCCCTCTTGCAGCAGCCCTCACGCCTAAATATCACCCTAATGCTCCCAGTCTGAGCATGCTGCTCTTGCTGCCGCTGCTATTTCAGGAGGTGGCAGCCCCCCTCCGTGACTGCCTGGAGCCACCAGTCTGTAATTTGAAACAGCAAAATCCCTTTTGGTCGATCTTCCCACTTCAGGATAAGGCAGGGCCTGTTCTCTCTCAGCGGCATAGTCACTCAGCACTTCCCCAGCTCCTATCTGCAGCGCCCCAGCTCTCAGCTCCTTAGGATAAGCGCAGCAATGTCGGCTCCTGCCGTACCAGCCGCTCCTTCCCGCCGTGCCATTGATTACAGCCTATTCAGATTGCAGGGCTGAGGTACACCACCCTCGCGCTGGCACAGGAGCTGACAGAGGGAAGTTTTGCCAACAGGAGGGAAATTTTAACGACATGAGGTGGAGCTGTGCCCACCCAGGAAAAAAAAATCCAGGTATATGCGGGACCAGCTGGGATATGTGCAGAGCTGGGAGGGAAAACAGAAACCAGGAGGCCTGGCTTTGCCTCTTGCGTCCTGACTCCAGTGCTGAGCGCATCTGGCAGGCAGAGCTCTAAAACCACCCTGAATGGGGGCTGTCTCAGACAAGGCTCCCCATGATTCCTACTGCAAGCCAGGACTACTAGTAGGAGTTTTATGTGATTGTGCAAATATTTGCTGAAAGGTTGCTGCTGTCGATGCTCTGGCATCCTGTTGGCAAATTGGTGAGGTGGGGGAGAAATAAGAGCCACTGCTTAACTGGGAAATTGTGAATAGACTGTGCTCATGGCAAACAGGTCATGGGCATCCAGAGGCTGGGGTGTAGATGCACAAAGTGTCTGTGGATTGTTTTTGAATGGTAAATTGAGCTCTTCAACACTCCATGAAGAGGAAAGGAAAAAAGAGACAAGGAAGGAGAGTCATACCTCCTCCACGTAACTGAAAATTTCACCAGAACAAGTAATTTCAGAAGATATATGTGTTTCTTCAGGCAGGAGAACAGTGGCTGTTGAATGAATCCCAAACTACTATTTTTCCTCCAGTTTCAGACCCAAAGCTCTATCTTCCTTCCCAAAACCCAAAGGCTTTCTGCACCCCGCCCCCTCCCAGAAAATGTTCTGGTAAAAAAAAAAAAAGCATATTTCATTCTTGATTTCCAAGGACCTGCTTTTGTCTTCTGATATTTTGCTCTTCCTTTTCTTTGCTGAAGCAGGAGGGGCCCTTTTTTGCTTTTGGGCAGTGGTTTAGCAAAAATTTTCAGACTTACCCTTGCCTCAGCTTTTGTGGTGGTATCCATTTTGAGTGCTTGATCTGTGTATAAATTTGTTGTACCAAACTTTAGATCTGCTCTACCTTTTATGTTTTTTCATCCACGGGTTTGCGTACCCTAAAGTTTGTCTCCTTCCCTCCCTCCTTTCCTCCCTGTCTCCCTCCTCATACTCTTACTATCAACTGAGCTAAGAGAACATATTTCTGTTGTCTACTCTCTATTCTTATACTCATGATAATATTCATACAGGCTGGCACAATTTCCAATTGCGCATTAAACATTGCAAAGAACAGGGGATGGGAGTGGTGCAATATCTAGTTGAGGTAGGCATTTCTGCATGTTAACATTACAGGAGGCAAGATAGAAATCACTTGCCATGTGAATAGACCCGAATGTGGCAAGGTTTGGGATGGTTATTCTGTCTTGTGGGGATTTGTTTCAAAGTGTTGGACCCACTCCCAGAAAAAATTGTGTCCCTCCCACATGAAAGTTATCCTTATGGTAGAAAGTTCTGTTGTTCCAGAGAAACAAAGTTGTCAGATATCTTCCATCTTTTCCTAGTAGTGTTGCTATGGCTATGATGGCAAAAGGAGATCATTGAGACAAGATTTGTATGGAGAAGAAGAGGTTTTCCAACTATAACTATTTCATGATACTACATATCTGACTTCTCAGCCCTGGTTCTCCAAGGAGACTTACAAAATACCCTAGAAATCTGTGCTGGAAAACTAAAATCCATAATTCTGCTGGATACTAAAAATGGTGGGCCAGAAGAGTTTCTTGGTATGTCATATGGTGTATAAAACTTCATAATTTCCCCTCTTTCTTGCCCACAATCAGACTTCAATATCTCATAGGCAATTATCGTATGCTAAGGGACAGAAAAGAGAGGTGAAAACTTTAACTTCCCTGTTGCAAACATCATCTCCTCTTTAGGAACTGAATGCTCCTTTCCCTCAAAGTATCTAACTGATTATTGTAATGACAGGTAGGGAAATTGTTCCCTATGTGTACATAGTTTGAAATCTGTGGCTTCTATTTCCTAAAGGAGGAATTATGATGAAAGTGTATAGGTTGTTTGCAGCTAGATTAACAAGTCTAAGAAAAAGAGATTGCTTCTATCTCTCTGCAAAACTATTAGACAGACTCTTACATGCTTTGGCAATAGCCTGAGCTTCTTTTTATAAGTTAAAAAATAGCACTGTGTTCGCTATGTTTTGGTTAAGTGCTCCTGTAATAGAGCAGAATTTGGTTTAATATAGTTACAAAACAAACAAAAAATCTTAAGAGTTGTCGCTAATATGATACCTACCCCATACTCAAGCTCAGCTGGGTTTGGTCTTGTGAGAATAGTAATGGTGTTGTTTTTTTTCTGACTTGCTTTGGTTCAGGGACCTCTTTCCTGTCCTTCTGTTGTTATGGCTGTGATGCTGTAAGTCCTAGGGCAGGACTGTGTGTGAACTGAGCTCATCCTTCAAATTCAGTCTCACTTTAGATTTTTCCTGACTAGGATGCAGTAGCGGCTCAAAGAAACTTTATGTCCCATCTGTTCTTGAAAGATCATCAGCAATTCTGAAGAGCTGGTCATAATTTTCATTCACAACTGTTCAAATCGATGGCTGCTCTGTACCAGTTTTCCCCCAAAGATAAGGGCTTGCACAACCAGAAGATGAACTTCTTTTATTTGGAATTTCCAAAATGATGAAGCTTTCATATTCAGGTATATTGTTTTGCAGTAATCCACCTGATATATGGTGCAGTCACGAATAACTAACAGTGGGTTGTTGCAAGCCAGAGGAGCCTACAGCACCTGGACAACTGTAGGTAGTTGAAAGTATTACTCATGGTCACCGCCATATGTAGGTTACAATCTATCTGTCCAAGACTGTTTTAATGAGTTGTTCTTCGACTGGTGCAGGGTTTCGACTGCAGAAAAGCAGCATGGAGGCTGCAAATACCAGTTATATCCTGTTTATTGTCCTCACTTTGGTCTTGAATTCTTTACAGCTTCAACAACCTGTTCTTAAGCTTTGCAATGGATTCATCCCTATGCTAATTCAGAGGTATTCAAATGGTAGGTTCTGATCTGGATTCAGACTGAGTAAATTTAGACTGAGATCTTGCAAATTTTTGTTTCATAACCACATTTAAAACTATTGACAAAATACTCATGGAAAAGAAGACTGGCAATATTCTCACACCTCTTCCTCACTAGTCACAAAACAGGAAAGAAGAAAACTTCAGCTTTTGTGGCATTGGAAGCTGAGAACACCCTCCTTTTTGATATGCAAGTTGAGCAGATTGGGTCTGGGAATGACTGAGGAGAAATAAATCAAAACCTGCATAGTGTCACTTTTCTGGGGAGTAGTCATTTTTCTGATGGCAGCCATAACCACACTTCAAACTCTTTTTGCTTCAATCCTGGATCCATTCAGAAATTTAAGAACAAACATATCAAGGGGAGGAGGAGGGCAGAGGAATCATTTCGGGAAGTGACTCACTTCAGGCAAGATAATTTATCTTGTGAAGAGCTGTGTGACAAAAACAGCAAGGGATCAACAGTGAGATATTGTATGTAAAGTGTTTCCATATTTTCTTAGGCTACCAAGTGGTTATGTGCTGGGATCATTTTGTTAACCAGTAGTAGGCAGCAGGGTGAAAATGTGTTGCTATTTTTTAATGGTATTTCAGAAATTGGACATGCTGGTAACTGAGGAATGATAGTTGCATCAGTTCCCTTTGAAAAGGTTAGTCTTGCTATTCTTAAGTACTTTATTTTAAGTACTTTATTTTTTGTATCCAGCTCAATGCCAGAGGACCTGATGCTGTGCATGGAAATACAAAACTATGTATAGTACATCACCACAGATATGTCCCACACTTTCCTTTCTAAGGTCACACAGCTCTGGCAACACACAAAGCCGCAGTTGTTGGAGATGGAAAAGAACCTAATTAGCTCATCTATCTCCCTTGAAGACTAACTCCCTGCCAAACATTTTTTAGGAATTTAGTCCAATCTAATTTAAATGTTCCAAGCATTTAAGATCTCCCCTTATCTCTTGAGAGACCACTTAAAGGTCAAATACATATCAGGAAGCACTATGATAATGTTTAAGCCAAAAATTCCACTTCTTAGCTTCACCTTTTCACTAGGAGCTCCACTCCCTGGGACTACCTTAAGTAATTCCTTTTCTTCCTTGACCCTTTCATGCCCTTCACAAGACTATTGTGGTTCTATTTATAAATTCTTCAAGGCAGAGACTGGATTTTCACTTGTCCTAGTGCCACAGCAAAAACATGAAGACTATCACCACAAATAACTAAAATTAATATCTCCAGCTTCCCAAGAATGTTTTTCCCCCAGTAAACTTCTTAATTGAACAGTTTATACAAAGGTAATGTAGAAGCCAGAAATAATCACCGACTGGGTCAGTGGAAAGTCACATGAGTCTAGCTTCCCAATTCTGCTGGCCATGAACCCTTGTTAATACTCAAAGTTTCACTTGGCCTGTCATGAACCATCTTATCCAACTTCTCACTGCCTAGTAAAGGCAACAGGATCCCCTGAATCTGAGATCACTCAACATGGCCTGGCAAGTTAAGTTAATCTCTCAGTAACAGTCTGGGAACCAGCTTCTAGCTGCAGGGTTATTATTTTCTCAACTCCATGACAAGGTCTTGCTTAAACCTGCAATGACCCATTTGAAACTGCATACTCCTGTCTAATTTTCCATCCACTTTACATGATTTAACTTCCTGATCCAGTTGTCAGCTGCAGCTGGAAGCACTCAGAATTTGTTTCTTCCTCATCCATAGACAGCGTTTAAAAGGGGGAAGTGCATGGCACTAAGCCTGACAATTTTTTATTCTTGATGCTACAGCCTATTGCTAAAGCAGCTGTGGCTTCAGATATTGTGACCACATGGAGGAGGTTGGCTTGGCTTGCTGCTTCCACAGAGGTAAGGCACAAGATACATCCAATCGGTGTCCAGCCAAGCCTCTACAGCATGGGTACATCCCAGGAATTATACGTCTCTTCCTTTTCAAGAGATACCTGAAAGGGTCCTAAAGGGCTACTAAAACATTGCCATTACCACCCATTTGGCTGGAGAGAAAGAGAGGGTGGATGATGGATAGAATCCAGGTGACCCTCAGCAATGGAGCCTGTCACATGCAGGCTCTGCTTGCAGCTTGAGCCTGTACCGTATCCCTCTGACTTATTTCACTATTACCTTGAGCAAAGTCTGCTGATAGGATGGACTCCAGGATATGAGAGCTCTGAGGACAGGAAAGCTTTACATCAGTAGGGTTCCTCACAGAGTTAGGGCCTCATTTGCATGAGGCATCATGAGCCCCTGTGTCTAGTATTTACTCTATACAAGATCAGAAAAAATGGGTACTTTTTTGTGTCATCAGTGTGACTTTTGATCCATAGCCAAGTCTAAAACATCTCCTAGTCAGATCTGTCAAAATGCTTCTGTGGTACCTGTGTTCTAGCTTTAAATACAGGCTGGTAGGAATAAGATTAGGTTTGGATTATCATGCAATTCCTTTTAGACTTGCTTTTGTTCTGCTTTCTGTGTTTAATATACTGACTGAGTTCATGCCTTCTTCAGTTCTCTGAGGGTTAGTCACTGAGCTGGGGGAGTCAGCTTTTTCCTTGCATTCCAGTACCTGGATGCTGGAAATACCATGAGATGATTAGATCTCATATTCATTTCATCCCGTGAATAACTCAGTGAGGTTTCAAAGCAAATGTGGGGAAATACACAGCCTTACAAATACCAAAAGTGAGGTATTTTATTTGAGTTTTCCCAAATCGCTCTGTTTCCAACCTCATTCAGGGTCCTTTATGGGGGTTCTTTAAGAATTGGGAGATTCAGCCTTTGGAGAAACTAACTGAATTATAGTTCTGTGAGGGGAAAATACACATGGGGATTAACCAGAGACCACCCAGCATATCTGTGATCTAGTAACATCTGTATGCAGCTCTCCAGAGGCAGAGAAGCCAAAGCATTCATTCATTCCTTGCTGCAACACTGTTGTGTGCATGGCCTTGATGAACAAGCCCAAGAGAACCACAACCACATGAAGCCTTGAACTGAGGTGCCATTTCAAGAGGCACTGTCGATTACTTTCTGCTCAGCAGCTAGAATGCTTTTTTAAAAGAAAATTGCTATGGATCAGCATAACAGTAGATCGAGACCTAAACTGAGTTTGTAGGCTTGTGCTGGATTCTGCTACAAGCCTAGAGAGAGAGATTCTTGTCACATTTTTTAAGGAAAGCTGTTCAGGGAATTTCCTAAAAAGCACTGATTGCTATTGTAATTTGCAGATTCATCCAAATGGAAGAATCTTTGTGGGAAAGGGCTGGTTTTGACCAAGTTCTGCATTTGAAAGTAAAAAGCTTTTGAGATTTGTTGAAACATCCCTCCAGCATTTTCAAATTGAAAAGAGTGGAGGGTTTTTTGATTCAAAATTACTCTTTGGCTGAGCTGGGTTTTTATATTTTAAAAAAATCAAGGCTTAAAACTGGAATATAACCAACTTTGAAATGTTTCGAATGATGCAATGTGATTACTTCTTAAATAATTGGTTTTTGAACATGAGATTTTTGGCTTTGTCCTGATTTAGAGTGGGAGGGAAAAAATGAAAAATCTTGAGAGTTTTGGGGAGAGGAGGGAGATAAAATTTCCTATGTACTCTGCTTATAGCCAGCATGGAAATGAAATGTTTCTAAAACACATCCGGCAAAACACCCAAACAATGACCAAAACATTGTTTAAAAATCTGAGCTCACCACTAGAAATATACATATTGGATTTCATATAAAATTCTTCCTATAAATGCTTTATTGTGATGCTAAAACAGCTTGTGAGAAAAATAGACAGGACCATAAATAATGAAGTTGAAATGTTTTACTTGTATTTGTTCAAATTAGTCTACTTTATCCCTATCTGAGTAAAAAACAGCCATTTCTTCAATGAGAGGTAGTTATTTGTTGTCATCATCTGTGAGGGCACTCACATGAGGAATCTGTGAGCAACAGGTAAGGTTATAAGATGGTTGTGTGCACTTTCTGTGACTTTTTCCCTTTCACTTCCTCTTCTCTTGGGGTCATTGCCCTGGCTGAGCAACTTACCTCCAAGGTCTGAGTCGCAGCAGTTCTCTCCAGATGTTTTGATCCCAAGCCTCCAAGTTATTGAGAGTTGATTTGAGAGAGGCTGTATGGGAATGTTTCAGGGAGTCCTGACTACACATCTAGACCAGATCTTATTCTTGCTTAAGGGAGAACCCTCCTGTTCCTCTTACAGAGGCCCACAGGGTTTTGTATGAGGTCATGACAGTGCTACCAAAGTCTGATGTGCTATGAATGAATGCACCAGGCCTAGGGAGTTGGGACAGGGCATTTGGTCTTTCTAGGTTAGTGTATGCACACAGAAGAGCAGTGAAACCTTCTTTGTAAGATCTCCCCACGCTTCTGCTCTGGATACTTTATCTCTCTAGTCAATGGGTTGTCTCAGCAGGACATAATAAGCCTTCTTATTTTAGAGAGGGATGAATCATTGTACTGAGAGAATAATCTCTCTCCTTTGACTTCTTCGGGAGTTTAGCTGAGTGGCTTAGTCTACATGCCTAACCTTAGACCCATTATTGCATTATGAGATAAAGCTAAGAAACATAAAACCATTCCAGCCGTCCTGTCATCAAAGGGCTCTTTTCGGCCGGTACTTCTGTTCTTTATTCTTTTCCACACTTCCTTAGAGAGATCTTTAGAAACATACAGACCCAGCTTGACAATATCATCTCATAGTGAAAGTCACCAAAACCTTTATACATACTATTAGACCCACAAGAGTCACCATGCTTAGAGGGAAATGTATGCCTTGGCTGTTCTAACTGAACTGAGGTTTTTGGGTTGGATCACACAATACTTACAGGAAACAGGAATTTATCATTAGCTGCAACAGGGAAACCAAAGCCTTGGTCAAGAGGAGAAAAAATATCTGGCTAAGGCAACTGCATCCTAGAAAGTGGTGGCTCTGAGAGACGTTGTTAGAGGTCACCTTGGAAAAAGCTTAGGCTCAGAAGGAGATAAATAGAAGTGACAAGGAAAGGGAGAAGTGGTATTACCTTAGTAGAAATGATACTGGCACATTGTGTCCAGTTTGGGGGTTTACACTGTAAAACAGATGATGACAAAGACTGTACAGCATACAGAATGGAGCCATAGCAATCCCTGTGGGGCTGGAGAAGGACATTTGTGAGTAGGACCTCTTCATCTTACATAAAAAAGGTAGTAGGGGTAGGTGCTGCTCAAAATTAAGTGGTAGGGGCTGCCTGGCTACAGTACCCTGACCACATCAGAAAATGAAAAAATATGCGTTGTTTCCACCAGTGTTAACAGGATGTCTATGGGAAACCCATTGTCTCCTAAACATTCAGATAAGTTTTTGGCATAGCTGAAGATTTTGTCTTTCAACAGATATAGAACTAGGCTGATATATACTGAGGAATGATTTAAGCAGAAATTTTAATAGGAGCACAGACAGGAATTTTTTGAAGGAAAAAATGGGTTATTTGTGAAGGAAGTGTGAAGGTTACCAAATGGTATTATATGGGATCAGAGCAATCTCCAGGACTCCACCCAGTCCATCCGTTTGCTGTGTAACTGCATGGGTAGGGAAAATGCTGCTCTTTATGCAAGCAGGCCATGATTTTGATTAAAAATAGATATTGGCATTTGGGTGCTACAAAAAATGATAAGCCTCTGAGTTCTCCAAGAGTCAGGTCGTTTTCTGCATCACTTCTTGTTTTCATTGGAATCTACCGCATTCTTTCTAGCTTGGCCAGATTCAAAATGAAATGTCTAAATTCTAAATGAATTATATGAATAACCGAAGAAAAAGAATATTTGGACTTGATGTTCAGCTGATTGTTAAACTGGCTTCATCCTACTGAAATCAGTGGAACTCTGTCAATTTAAACCATTGGGAATCTCAGTGCACGTAGTTTCCTGCATAGCAAATGCGCAAGGTGCCAGTGACAATAGATTAGGAGCCTTTCCAGATGAACTGTATCCTCTAATTTTCCTCTAAAAACTTTAGTATGTACTCAAGATAAAGTATAAGTATTAATTTCTGTATAATTGCTTTTTGGTTTGCTTACATTATAATTTCTTTTCTCATTTTGTAATTAAGAAAGCTCTGAATCCTTAAAGGTGCCAGGCCAAACTTTCTTCTTTCATAACAAACTCAGCTCAATTGATCCAAAGTATCGGAAGATGAGATAATTTACTATATTGAGAACATATTCCATGACATTAAAGTAGGGAGAGGTTTCTGTCTTCTTGCTTTAAAGGCCCAACTCACACTCCAGCCCTGAGCAACCTGGTCTGATCTCATGGCTGACCCTGCTTTCAGCAGGGGACTGGCATAGAGCCTCCTAAGGTCCCTTCCAGCTTGAATTATTTTATGATTCTGTGATCCTAAACATTTAAATAGTACATAGCCTTTTTATCTTCTGTGATTTTATTTCATTACTATGTTGCTCTTGCTGCAATCCACCTTGCTTGGAGATACTGAATTTACTTTTTTACCATTGTACGAGGGGTTGTAAAAGGGAAAAAAGCCTCTCTGTGATCCTCAGAGCCAGATGCAATTGCAGTATGAGATATTTGAGCCTGATACTGTTCAGCTACTGGTGTGTAGCCGCTTCCTCCCTGGAAGCCCAGGCACCCCCAGGGATGGAGCTAAAGGAATACTTTCTAGCCCTTTACATTTCAAGGCAGTGTTGCTGCAAAGGTTGATGAATAGCCTTCATTGTGGACGTTCCTTCCCTGCTGCAGCTCCCACCCTTGTCTCAACATTCCCATCTGGACATAAATCTTGCTTTTCCCTGTTCCCTTCCCCCACTCTCTTCTTCTTCTCCCCCTGCAGCCCTCTCTGTCCTCCCTCCCCACCCCAGCCTCTGTGGAAAGCTGCAAAGCTGATAAATAAATCATACCTGCCTAGCTGACCAGGGTGATAGTCACCCAATCCATAACCACTACACGATTTCCTTTGCCAAATGTTGGAAAATGAAAAACACACTGTCTTTTTGAACAGATCAGCATCTGTGTACATATAGAACTGTTATTGTGGGACTACCAGCATATCTGTGTTAGGGTCTATCATTTTCCACCATGTACTGACCCAGGCAAAGCTTTCATTGAGCATGACTTACAATTCACTAAGGGATCCACTGTTGACTCAGGCCATTATTATTATTTTGTAGATATTCCCTAGTCTCTGCCAGAAAAAAAAAAAAGTATATATATATATATATATATATCCAGGAAAGAATCTGCTTTAATTGAAAGCTACATTAACTCTTCTAACTTTACCACCATACTGAAAACCATTTAAAAGATGGTCTTCAGATAGACTCCTACATACAAATATTTTTGTGCTTTTACACTCCAGACTTTGGAGAGGCATTGGAAGTGAAAAGGACAGATTGTGGAGTTTATGCCAAATTTTTGAACTAGCCCTGAAATTTGCATCTACCCTGCACTCTTGATCAGACATGAATCCTTCTTAGCAAGTGGAAAGGACACATCTGTGACATCTTGGGGCAGCGTTCAGAGACAGACTTTGAAAGTCTAGGCCAGCGTCTGATGCTGTGCATGAGCTAGATAGTTTCAGAGAATTAAAAAAAAAAAGGAACCTGAAAAGGGGCATGATGTGAAGAAAGCATAAGTTGGAAAGGGACAATCATGTTGCATCATTTCCTAAGGGTGAGAGGTGCCAAGCTGCAGAACAGTTCTGGAGATAAGTGGTGGGTGAGGTATTGGTTGGGCTATTTTAAAAGATGACTGAACATTACCGTAGTGGAAAGAGGGAACATTTCTCATGACTTGTAGATCCTGCTGTAGTGAATTACGTGCATACAGCTTGTTACAACTGCTGTTCCAGGAAATAATATGTGTGTGCACGCAGTAAATGAACAAATTGCAACAATTTGTGATTCCACATCACTGGTGTGTTGCACCATGTGAGAAGCTGGCTGAGATAGTCATGAAATCTGCTTCCACTTGCAAAGTGATAAGAGGGGAAAGTACAGCCAAAGGGAATATGCCAGTCTAATTTGAATCTGGCCTTGGGCCTTTTCTCTAATTATCTGACATTCAAAAGCAATGAGGCAAGGTGGAGCCTCCCTTTAATTCAGTGACCCACCAAAGGCAACTTTCATCAGCATCTGTGAGATGGAGACTGGTAGATCCAAATGGAGATTTCAGTTCTGAGGTTGATTTACCATCTTCTAGAAGTGCCTCTCTTCTCTTTTTGCATGGAGAAGGAATCTGGGACAATTATGCTCCCAATTTTATACCTCTGGAAGGTCAGATGAGCATGAGTCCTAATGCATAAGTGACCTATTGACTGCAGACAGGGAAGGGGAGGAGTAGATCTGATACTTGGCTAGAAAAGGGAGATGAGTTTCAAGGGAAAACAAAGTTGTGCCAGAAGAGATGGACTTGTCTGTCAAGAAAACAACTGAGTTGTATTTATACCCAATGGTTAGCTGGGAATATTTGTGTGAAAATTTGCCTGACAGTGTAAGGGCCCTGTCTCTCCAGTGTGAACTTTTCTGCTCAGTCCTGTGTGAGTGTGTTTTTGCTATTTTTGCTTTCAATCAGAATTTATTTAGAAAGATGCAGTTTTGGTACAGATACATCAGGAGTTGATTGGATACATGGAAACAGTTACCAAGCTCAGTGCAGCAGCCCCTGTAGTGATGCCAGTTTACCCCACCTGAGGACCAGGTTTAATTCAATAGAACAATCTTTCCCTGGTTTGGAAGGCAAGGAAGAGGGGGTATCATTTTAATTTTTTCTTTCTGTTGAATGTTTGGAAACAGACTGTACTTTTCTGGAATGCAGTAGGATCTCCTAAATGGCAACTCACGACGTGATAATAAACAGGCAAAGAAATGTGTGCGCACAAGCACACACATACACACACGCGCACACATGCACACCTCAGCCTGCTGGGCAGCCTGCCCATTTAGCACTTGATGCTGCAAGTCATGATGATTAGCAGAGTTTCCTCCTGCAGCCTGCTTGATAACAGTAAGATCTGCACATACAAACACACCTTCAGTGTGAGGGGAGCAATATTTACATTGTTCCAAGCAGGCACTTACAAGATCTCTTTGCTGTGACAGCTGACAAAAGGAGAGAGAAACAATGCATTAATAAAAGATGATATTTTGAGATGAAAATGCCAGAAATGTAAAAAAAAAAAAAAAAAAGTAACTACGATCATAAGGAAATAATGTGCTGATGTGGTTGCTATCTGCCTTTCTGGTTAGACTAACAGCTACTTTATTTCTGCCATAAAGGGGCAGGATGTGATCTCGATTACACTATTGCCACATTGGACGAACTCCCCAGAAGTCAGGCGAAGTCACTGGAGTCGGTGGAGGCTAGTACCAGACCAGAAGATAGTTGAGATTTATTTCCCAGCCTCTTCACTCACATCCCTTTGGTGGTTTCCTGACATCTGTCTGTAACACTTCCACATGAAGAAAAACAGCCCTCTCCATGACCTAAAGTTTCCATCAAATCTACCAGTCCAGCAAGGGGGTTGAGTATGTAGCTGTTGGCTCACTTGAACGCATCCCAGTTCAAAACACTGGAGCACGCAGGACATTGAGGTCTATCCGTCCTTCTGGGGCTTGGAGGCATTCTCCAGTGAGTAGGATGTGGAGGAGTCTGGTCTCAGCCAGATGCTGACCTGAAGCAATCTTTAAGTTATTCCTTTTTCTCTCATACTTTGATTTTTGATGGCTTGCCAGCAGAAAGTTTTCTCCCCAATTCTTCACTCGCTCATCACCAATATGTGTGCATATGACATCCAGTGTACAAGGAACAGTGATTGTGGCTGAGGGTTTTGAGCTTCTCCTGTGAAGACTTTGCCAATCTCTGCTGTCTCTCCCAGCTCTCAGTGAGGCATGCTGCCCTTGTCCAACAGCACTGGGGCTGGTTCCGGGGGGAAATGAGGGTGTACTGGAGGGGAAAGGAACAGCTTCGTTCTCCTTTGCTAGCATATGAAGCAGTGAACAAGGCAACATCATTGGTCTAAAACCCTTCAGCCTTCCCTAAGCCCTACTGCCTCTATTTATCAGGTGCCTTCAGAGTCATTGCTGCAAGAAAATTGAAGTCATTTCGTCTTGCTTTTGAATTGGTAGGTATGTACCTACAGTGATTCTTCTGACATCAACTACACCAGCAATCGGGAGAAGGAGCAATGCTATTGATCTTCAAATCTGTGTAGGTTTGGACCATGTAGAGTAGCAGCACAGGTCTGTTGGCACAAAGCAGCAGAGTATATCTGCATACAGAAGTGGGTTCTTGCTTGAGATACATCTATAGGAACTGGGAATTACAGTTGAGGACAAACTCCCAACAGCACGATTTGCTGACCAATGTAGTCTCACAAAGAAAGTTCTGGGTACTCTCCTGGCATTAGTAATTAGAGAAACTGTACCAGCTGAAACCAATGGATAATGTCAGACTTACCCACACTGCAATCAGAATCTAATGTGCACAGAAGCTCAGGACCTGTCTTTTTCATCCAGTTATATTCCGGCTGGCAAGATATACCCCCCCTCAAAAACATTTGGGATATGCACTTGATGTTTATCCCTGGGGACCTATAAAAGCCTTGAGTGTCTCGTTTACCTTAAATTGTCTAGAGCTTACCAGACCACAGGACGGTCTCATCACAAAGTTTGTTTCCTGCCCAAGGTTGCATTGATTCAGTTTCCAGTTCTCCTTCAATCTTCCAGCTTTGCTGGCATACCAACTTCAGGTGTTAACCTTAAAAATTTTTCTTACCGTCTTCATCGCTGCTTAGAGGAGCAGAACATCCCAGCCAGTGCTCCTCTTTCTAAGCCAATGTCTTCAGAAATAATAAGTTCTTGCATGAGCAGCTGAACTATTGAAGTCAGATTTCCTGTGGAATGGTGTCCTCTTTTCGAGATGTTCCTTTCTTCTGCTCCCTCCATAATAGCCTCATGTTTCTTATGTCCTTTCCACCTGGCAAGAGATGATGTGCCCTGAGGTTAACCTTGAAAAAACAAGAAAGATATGACCTTTGCATTCTGGTCAATCTAGGGGAAATGATCTCTCATAAAGATTATTGCCACAGGAAAAAGATGATCCTTACTTTCGGGGTAGTTGTAAATGACAGTTTGATAACCTTAATTTTGTTGTTCCCCTTCACTTTATTTGTATAAAGCATTCATGTAATTTTTTTTTTATTATTATTATTTGAACATAATCTGAAAGTCTAAGTGAATCAAATGATTCATCTGAAACACAACTCTTTTTTTTTTACCTCATTGAAACATGTTTTCATTTACTGGACAGCACACTTTGATATTATGACAATGAAATCTTTCAATGGTCCCCTGTTGAAATTTTTAGTGTGGTCTTTTCACAAGAAATTTCACAATGTTGGTTTTCTGTTCCAATTTGGAATAAAATCTCTCCTCTTTCAAATGCCAGAGTATCCTAAGGAAAGGAAATTCTGGTTTCTGACCAGCTATAATTATAATCCAAAAGCAGCAAATATTTTACCAGGAAAATAATTCTATAAACACTGGTTTTCTAGCAGGGAGGGGTGGAAGTTAATAAAAGGGCCTAAGGATTGATTGAAAACCAACTAGTAAAGCCAGCCTGACTTTGTTCTCCAGATATACCCTCTAGATGAAGCCTATGGCAAAACAAACCCTCAAAGAACTGGTATCCGTCTTTCCTACCACTTGAAGGGCTTCAGAGCGGAGGGAAATCTGAGGCTGCACGTTCAGACACACAGCTTTAGCAGCTCTCCTACATCACCCTTCCCATTCTGGGCTCACATGTGGAACAGGAAAAGTGCTGTTCAGGGAGCTGTGCTCATCTCTAATCTAATAGTGACATATATCCCTTGGGTTTCATAGCCCTGAAGTGGAGTGGAGCTTCACCCTGGAGATTGCATCTGAAGATGAGCGGCACTAACATTAGGGCACTTTGCAGGAGATATGGTGTGCTGAGATTCTACCTTGTCATTTTGCTTCTTGTACCACACAGGTTTTCCATTCAGGTTCTTTTGAGTATAGTCCAAGTTTCCCCAAAGCAATATATTGTGGCTTTGCTTTCATTTATTTATTACCAACACTGTGTTTAAGTGTTTGAATGTTGAATGTAGCCCATTAACATTTTCAGTGAATGTACCTGCTTTCTACCTGAGAAGGAGCTTCCACATTTTGGTTTGAAATCACTGTTTTAGTGGCCTGTAAAACTTCACTCCCTCTATGCCTTCCTGGTGTGCTTCTTCCATAAAATCATGTGAATCTTCTTTACTTACTTGCTGAGAAAAAATTAAAATAAAGAATGTGCTTTTGAGATTGGTAAATAGGCTCACAGTTTTAGTTGGTCTGGTTAGAAGGAAAAAACAGTTATTAAACTGAGAAATATATATGTATATAAGTATATGAGATTTTATGCACATGCATGTAAGTATTTATAAATATGACTTTAAAACATTAAGGCTTGACTTTTTCACTGAAAAAGCTGCAAAACGTAGACCAAAACAGAAAAAGCACTCTGTGGAAATTCTTGCTTCTTTCCTCTCAAAAACCGTAGAATGTATTTTGAGAAATAATAATAATAATAATAAAGCAACTCTTGAAATCTGAGTTCAAAAGCTTATTTAGTTTGGGGTGAAAGACTGAATATAGTGAACCTACTTCCAGCATATTGGGTCATTTCTACACATCAGAAATCCATCAAATAATATTGTGGCCTTTTGCACAAGAGAAGCCCAGAAACAATCCAGCAGAGAAGTTAATCACTCAGCAGGACAAAAGTATGGTGTATTGAGAGAACTGAATATAATTTTGGAGTGCAGCAGGGATGCTGCACTTAATGTTTGGATTAAAGTAAGTTGCCAGCATCATAGCTAGGGTTTGACATGGGATGGGCAGGACCTGGAAGCAGATCTTCTGTTGCTTCATGTTCAGCACAAACTGCTGTATATATTTATTCCTTTCAAAGACTCATCTCTTCTTTGTTATTTATAGCAAATCTTATTTATTTGTACACAAAATGTCCCTGTGAGTTGCCTTAATGTCACTGTTTTCTAAGACTAGATTAATTAGCCATTTCTATTTGGGAAGATAATGTAGTAAATCTCAAACAAACTTTCAAAATATATGTAGTTTCATACATAAGGCTTTTACATATACATATAGACACCACACACACACTCACACACACACATATTTATATTTCTAAAAATTTATATTTCCTTAGATTCATACAGTGTGAAGTCAGAAGAGGCCTTTGTGATTGATTATATAATCTGTATGTCTTGCACAGCAAAAGTCAAGGGGCTCTCTGAAATTAATTCTTGTTTGAACTACAACAAGCGTATAAAATACATTTTAAAAGTCAGTTCAATCTTGATTTCAAAATTGATGGTGAGGGAGCCTTCACCACAATCCAGGTTTTTACAGACCATGTCTAGATACTCATATGTGTCAAGATATAAATGTATATTAATAGGCACACTCACATAGTGACTTAAAAACTCTGACAACAGCTCGGTAAACTGGGAGAACTTATCGAACACAACAAACCTCTTCAGGCTCCTAAAATGTTCCTAATCTTAAACTTGCAACTCCTCTTTGTCAGGTTAGCATATGCAAGAGTTTTTGGAGACGGTTTGAAAGCTGCACTCCGCTCTTAACTGGTGTTGTGGCTCTTCAATTTGAAGCCATATGCTAATGTAACCCCCCTTCCCCCCCGAAAAAAAAGGCAACATCTGGTAAGAGGGACTGAGCTTACAAAAGCCCATCTTGCAGTTCCAGCACTTGGACAGCGATGGGAAAAAGGAAAATAGACTTCACACCCCCAGCACGCCATCCATCAATAGAGTGTGAAAGAAATATAAGGATTACTGCCCCAGCCTTCAGGTGCCAGGCATAATTATCTAGAGATTGCAGAGCTCAGGTTTTCGCTCTGCTCTGCTTACATAGTTGAGAGCTCCTCCTCAACTCCCTCCCAGCATCCAATGCACAAAGATGCATATAGGAGCAAGAGGGGGAGGGGAGCAAAAATAAAACAAAAAAATATTCCAGGTTTGAAAAGAAAGCAGATGTTTCTAGGATCGTGAATGAAGTGGTTTAGCTATGGGTTTTGCCTAGGACTTCCAGAAAAGCAAATACCAGAGCTCCTGTTTATTGGCTGTTTCCTTGCTCACACTGCAATATGGCTTCCAAATGGAACAAGGCATTGAGCCAAAAATCAGCAAAATTGCCTCAGAAAAGTGGGGATTTTTTCCATGGGAGGGAGAATATTTTTGCTTTCAGGGAAAAAACCTTTCCACCCTGTGCAGGACTCTCTGAACTTGAAAAATAGAGTCAAAACATCAGCATATCCCACTATCTCCTTGTGGCAGAGCTGTGGTAAGAGAGACCCTAATCGAACCATTCAATAAAGATGCACATGTCATCACTCTTTTTATTAGCATCTAATCAGGAGTGTGTGGAAAGAAAGCAGCACCCACCAACGGTAAGTGACACAAGCTTGATGTTTGTCAAAATACAGAAGAGTTATTTGGACTGTAGAGCTGTGAGGATCTTGCCAGAAGCATTGTTGCTTTTTCTTGCTTTCAGCATCAGTTTCCCTTTCACTCTCCCAGTTGTTTAGACAGAGCAACAAGCTGCGACATCTTGGGGGCGTGACAGTATTGCCTTGTCTCTCTCAGGGTGTGCCATACTCCTCCTTTTTCTCAACAAAACCCTGGCCATGGGTGCACTGGGTAGTGGCCTAGGTGGACAGTCTATCCAGATGGGGAGGGGGGGCCATGAAGCTCTCAAACCATAATTATCACAAGACATTATGGCAGCTGAAAAGGCAGTAGCTGAGTATTTAATAAAGCCAATGAAATGAAATGAAATGCTTCATTTAAGGAATGTGGAAATATTTTGTTTTGATTGGAAGCTGTGGCTGTCCACCGAAAATGTCCGTATGGCAGGTTTGCAGTCATGGACAAAAGTTGGAATTTTCTGCAGAAAGCAAATGATTCTTTCACAATCCAGTTTTCCATTGAGGTAAATTCTCCATTTTCTCACAAATGGAACTACAAACAGTTGTGATAGAAAATTACAACCAGATCTAATAAACAGCTCTCTTGTATGACGCACAACTGATCACCCTGTGTGAGGCTGCTCTATAGCAAACAGGTTCCAGCCGAGCCTGCATTTAAGCAATGCCTGCTACTAAAAGACTGCTACAGAAAGCCGTGGGGTTTTCATGACATTATTGAAGTCCTCTACAGTGCTTTTTGTCAGGAAATCACAACATGTTTTGCAAAGACTGTGATTTATGATATCGCTTGTCTTGTCTGCAGACGAGAGGGAAGAGGCACAGGAAGGTGATAAGCTCATATGGGCTAGACAGAAGGACAGACATAGTACTACCCAAACTTGTCATGGAGGAGAGAGGGCCCCCTGCAAGGGACTGCAAGTTGTTTTGTGGTCTTGAGATAGGCTGAAGAAAGACAAAGGCAAACTAAGGTCCTTATTCAATGGTCATCAGACCATTGTTGTACTGTGTATGGGAATAACTTCTGTTTGCTTATTAGCAGCATATGCTTCCCATATCAGCAGGCTCCAGCCTTTATTACAAAGCTCTTCCAGCCTCAGAGAAGGACAGTGGTGGTAGCTCTTGTGCCCAAACTAAATGATAATGTTGGCAACATGATGAACTGTAGGGTATATTGTACACAGAGGTGTTATTTTCCCCTCTTCTGCTATATTAAATTGATGACTACTGTCTGTGCACTGCTATATCCTACCTGGACTCTCCAGATCAAGTTCACCCAGTTAAGTTTGTCTTCAGGCAGAGCTGGAGAAATTTGTAGAGGCCTTGGAAAATGAATCTTTAAATTTGGCATTCTCACTGAATATTTTTTGTACTAGCGTAATGTACGGCCACATATTCATTCTAAGTGAAAAAGACGAGATCAGCTGTGCTCACTGGGATGCAGGTTGTTGTTGTTATTACTATGACAGGCTTGTTGCCTTAAGGTATATTGACTTTAGGGTTTTCTTTTTCCTCTGGGCTAAGCAAAATAAATTCTCTCCCCCTCCGTACCTTCTTAGAGGTCTTTGAAAACAAAGTATATTTATTATAAAGGTTTCCCAAGGTTGCTTGGTTTCTGGATCTGTGCAAAGGAAGTTTTTGTTTTGGTTTGTTTTGCCTTTCTTTCACTTTTATTACCATTCATTTTTCCAGTCATATTTTCTCAACTCATCTTTATTTTTGTATGAAATTAATTTAGGAAGAGTGTACGAACCTCATTAGCAAGAACTCTTGCTTTTCTATGATGGTCTGGAGTAGCTTCCTCAGGAATTGGTATAGAGTGCAACATTTGAGGCATTTAGAAATAATTCATCATGTGTAATCAAGTACTGAAATGTCCTGAGGATGGAGGCCAGGACTTCTAGGTCTAAATACATTTGAATTAAATTGGAAATACCTAGATGAGTACACTGAATGCAGTTGGATATTCATTACTGTTCTTGCGGCCTTCTGCTGGGGAAAGCCTGGGGGCTACATATGTGCATCACATGAATAAATGGAATAAAGGGTAATTTACTCCAATGCCAGCTGGACTGTAAGTGGCTCACACTTGCTTGGTTAATTACAGGGGAAAATTGTGTAGGAGGAACTAGGTAGAGCTAAATCTCTCAAAATCCAACTTCTGGAACTGACTTTGCTTATATCTGTAACCTAACAAATTGAAATCTACAGAATTTAAGGTGCCAGGTCCAAGAAGTCCCACATTAGCATTGCCTTGAAAAGATTTTATTCCAGAAAGGAATGTTTGATACAGAATAAGGATCTTTCTAGACAGCACCTTGGTAGGTGTTCTCTGTTCAGCAGTCTTACAACCACTCTGTTAAAGTCAGTGAGTGTGCTGTTGCACAAAGGGTAGTTAGCTAGGGATTTGGGGGATAATTCAGCGCCTCCTGAATGGCCATGAAGAACTTTGGTCTGGTTCACAAGTTATAGAGCATCAGCAAGACTGCAGACTGAAGCCCAGGCAAAGCTGGGTCTACAAATGTCTTCCAGAGCTGGATTTACAAAGCAATGCTTCTTTCCATATTTAAAAGAAAATTTATTGTAACCTTAGATGTTTACATTAGAATCGCAGTACTGATTTTTCTGGAAGCTTTTGTACACAGCCTCATAAGAGACAGCCTCAATGCTAAAGGTCTTGGGACTCAAGCATCTAATAATCTGTCCTATCAGTATTTATTACCTCTAGTATGCAACTGAGAAACAGATAAATTCATAGTGAGTTCAAAAACTTTCCCAGGGTCACAGAAGGAGTCTAGTTCATAGTCAGGAATTTAACTCAAGAGTATGTTTAAAACTTTAGGCACGAAGTTGCTTGTTTCTGATGCCCCTCCATTTTCAGAAGCCCAAATCCTAGGCTTTGATGCATAAGCAATGAAGGGCCCCAAAACACATATTTCAGAAGAAAGAATGAAAAAAAGTGTGCATTGAGCCCTCCTCTTTCATGTGAACAACTGTCTTTTAATTCAGCATTCCTTCTGCTGGTGAAATTGAGGCTATACCACAAGTTTTGTGAATACAAGCATCTTTGGGACAGACATGTGGCAAGCAATTTGGGCTTTCTTTAGGAAGAGGGTAATTCTGCCCTGTGGTGGTTTACAGGAAAAGGTAATAGCACCAGGGCCAACAGGACAACTCTTGCATGGAGTCACTAGACCTGACACAGGAGTCTGAGTTAAGGTCATGGTGCTTATCTCTTTTTCATGGTGCAAGGGAAGAGTCAGTTGATTGGAGGAAAAAAAAAGTCATAAAGAACCTCCTGAAGATTTTCCCTTGGATACACTTTCACCAGATGTTCTCTGTGACCCGGACATTCTTGGTCAAACCAGGATGTCTAGTCACCCTAGACCAAGATGAGTGGAGCCCATACAGACAACATGTAAGGGATGGAAAATAGCTTGTGTATACATGTACTGCCATTTGCCAGTGTTGTATGCATGCCTAGGAATAATGGTTATATGGATTTGTGTTAGCCTTGATAAATATCCATTGGAATAACTTCTGCAAAGGGTGAGGTGATAAACCAAATGATGTCTCTAAAGCTTCACCAGCTATATTTTTCTATGCTTCTATGACTGCAAAACCAAGCCATGCCAACCTTTTTAGAATGGGCTATAGTCTTATTCCATCCCTGGAGAAAATATGCATTGATTTGATGCTCAGATCATTTTACAATTTTCCTTCAAGCCTTCTAATTGCAGCACTTTATTAATCTTTGACAAGGGTGGCAGGGGTTGGAAAAAAAATGAGAAAGAGAGAGAAAGAGAAAGCATTCTTCTCCATGGCCCCAGCCAAGAAAAATACACTTAATGAAGTTATGTACCATTACCAGCAAAGGTCTATTTCAGCACAGGAAAGTATAGCTTGGTTAAACAACCCATCTGTCTGGCCCAGGCATTTGAAAGCTGTCATAGCAAACCCCAGTGGTCTGTCTTCTACATGGTGATTTGCCCCTGTGTGTCCTCTCTTTCAGGAGCCTTCTCGGTGCATCCAAAATATTTTTCATTTCCAGAAAATTAAAGGGGTTCCCTTTGTAATTGATAACCAGGAAGATGTAGTGGGAGGAGGCTGCGCCCAGAGCTAAATGAAGGTAGAGGTGCCAGCAGGGCAGAGAGAAAACCAATGGACAGCTGAAAGTTTTTTTTCAGTGCATCTACAATTTCTCATCTGACATAGTGGTTAATACCAGCTGTGAGAGGGGTGTCCTCCTTTGGGTGTGAATGCACACAAGCATACACATATTGTTTGGACACTTGGTAAACGATGTGGAATACTTGTTTCTCCTCTTACCACCTCTTTATTTATTTGCTGACTTTCTGACAAATAAAATCCTATTTAAAAATTCAAGTAGGTTTGGAATAAATTACCCAGAGGAAACAAGCCTTTCATGTTTTTGGTCTGTTTGTCTGTCTATTTACCTATAATTCTCACAATATTTTTTAACCCATTAAAGTTCCATCAAGTTTAGTGAAAATTACCTGCTACACAGAGCTGAGACCCTAATTAGTGCTCCCACTATGGAAAAAGGTTACAATATCAGCTCAGCAGTTGTTTATTTATTTTCTTCCTGTTAACTGGCCAGTTAGCACATACTTAGCTCAGAATCATCCACAACATGTCGTCTTTTTCCCCACTGCTAATTGGAGAACATGGGCAGAATATGTATATGGAAGAGAGCTGGCCAACATGAGTGAACTTCAAGGTGTGGTGGACTTCAGGGAAGTGAGACAATGTGAAGAGAGAGTGGGGGCTTGCGAATGGGAGACAGAAAGGGGAGACCTAGGGTGGTTGGCAGGAGAAGGGTTTAATGATGAAGGATATACATCTGGAAGGAATCAGATGTCATTTATTTCAACCAGCCATTCACCAGACTATTTGCTTCATTTCTCAGGGAACTTCTACCCTGAAGTTTTCAGACATTTTGACAATTGTTGCTATTGGTATTGTGACAGTATTTAGAGTCTCTAGGCAAGACCTGGCTTCTCTTTTGCTGCTTGGCTGTATATACTGAAAGTCTGTTTCTGACCCCAAAACTTCATTGTCTTCAAAGGCATATGGCCTGCAGCACAGAGTCTGAAAGTGACTTTGCTGCAGTTTTACGGAGCAAGGGACTGATAACGTTATGTAGAATGCCAAACCCATTTCTGCCTCATTTGGGCCATGTTAAGTATTTATATTGGTCAGATCATGTGGAACTGCTCAGTGTCTACTACAGAGGTGCCTGAATGACTTAGCTGTTGAAGTTGCTTCAACTGTGTTTGGTCTCTATTTCCTATGCATATTCAAAGGTATTAATATTACTTACTGAGAAATGTTTTATAGGCCAATGAAATTTTATGCCAATATTCCAGAGTAGCCTCTGAGTGCAAATTTGTTTTGATTAGCCATGTTTACATTTGGTGGCTAATTCTATGGGCCACACACAAGCATTGCTACATAACCTATATGCTGAATTATAACAGTCTGGAGCTCAGACCTCAGGTACTGGTAGCAAGCAGATTTCAATGTGGGGTGGGGGGAGGTCCTGTAATGAAGTGCATGTTAAGGAAATAACACTGAATGGCAATTAAATCCATTAAAAGCTCTTCAAGAGTCCACTTAGACTACATCTGTGCCAGAAAGGGAAAGAGTGCTTGGAAATATTTTCAAGAACTGGAATGTGATTGTCTATAGTGTTCAAGTATTAGAATGGTCCATGGTATGATTTTGTCTATGCCTGCTAATACTGTCTAAATTCCTTTCTAAATGTGGTTCAGAGACTGCTTCAGAGACCCTTCCCAGGAGACAGTTTTCAGTAGCCAGCCTGTTTTGGGGGTCTGGGAGAAGTTAGAAGCTGGTCATTCAAAGCCAGTTGGTTTTCATGCTAGAGAATGCTCCTGTGAAAATTTGAGTTTATTAGTATTAGTATAGTTGTATTTTGGGTGTGTCTGGCTCAGATGCTTAGAGTTAATCAAGTTGCTGGGATAGGGGATAGAGAGGAGTTTTCTCCAAGGTAAAAATTTCCTTTGTGTTCCTCTGCAGTAGGAGACAAGGTCTATTTTCTAGTATCATATGGCAAACTCCTTTTTAGAGCAGGATATCTGTGTTGTCCTTCATGACTTTTGTTAACTTATGTGAGGTGTAGCTTTCAGTCTTTTCCTACAGATCTCCAGTTTGCTGTGCACTGGGAGAATCCTGCAGCCTGTGTTGTGTGGGAACCTCTAAAGTGGAAGATCTGTGGTTCCCCTTAAGCAGAAAAGCTATCAAATGGCTGCTGCAGTTGAAGAGACAGGATTTGTTAAGCCAGGTGATCCATCTGAGGCCACTGTGCTGAATTTCAGGGGGAAAAAATGAAGATCTGTTCTTCCTCAAGTCATAAAAGTTCAAAAAAGACAGACTTAATCAAATTAACAAGTCAATTTGAAACACCCACCAAGCCCTATTGGCTACCAAGACAAAAGCTTAAGAGAAAGAGAGGTTCTGGAAAACTCTGCAATTTGTAACCAGACTAGGCTTATGTTGGTGCATGGTAGACTTACTGGTTTCCAAAATCCAGGGCATTGGGAAAAGTTAGATTCACACCTACATTTTGTAGGTGGAAGTAATTAATTTGCATGATTGTTATTTTGGAGACAGGTAAATTCAGGGAATGGCAAAATGAAACTCAAGTTTTCTGGAAGTATTTGTGACTTTTGTTTTTTGATTTTTCAGTGGTTGCCCAATATCTGAGGTTTGTGTTTAAACCCTTAACCACAGCTACTGATTCACCTAGTGAATATTTGTCATCTGTGAAAACACAGGCACGTGTCAGCCATCTGAAGCTTTAACCACTAGGTCGTCCTTCACCTCTACATCTGGCTTGCAGCAAAAGAGTTGTGACTGAGGTTAAAAAGCCCCTCTGATTGTTTTGTAGCACTCTGTGCCGTATTCTTTTTTGTGTGCATGTTTTCTTTTTGTGTTCTCAGCTATGTTTCATGTTGGTGGTCCCCCTTTAAACTGAATCTCTTCTCAAGAACTCTGTATCAATATAAAACATGAGTCAGACAGAGAAAGATCTTTTTGTGGATAACCTGTTCCACCACCTAGCTCTCTTCCACTATACTCCAGCTGCCCTATAACTGAGGTATGTTTGAGCAGGCTGACTTCAGAAAAGGATGTGAGAGACTGTGGCACTCAGAGGAACTAAGTTTTTTTTCTGCTGCTCTAAACTGCCCAATCAGCAGAGGAAAAGATCCAACACTTCAGAGAAAAGCACAAGGGGGGACTTAAAATCTCATTCCCAAAGAAACCGATTTATCTTTCAAGGTTTCAGGATTTTTTTTCCTCTGCTCCTCCTGCTATGCCTAAATTTGGCCTTCTAATAACATTTTTATAATATACCATTACACAAAGAACACAGCAAAAGCCCATTCAGCTCAAGCCCAGCTGCTTGTAAAGGCTGGATGAATGAGCCGTTTTTTCTTTGCGCTCTGCTCAGTGTGTTTCTCAACACCTCTGAATTTAACTCTTTTTTTTTTTTTTTTAAAGGAGGAATTGGGGCAGAATTTTCCTTTTCATTTTATAGGTCAGTTACCTTTCATCAACTCTGCTCCAGAAGCATGAGGAAGCATCTCTCGAGCTCAGTATCTGGTGAGCTGACAAGCCCTTTCAGCAGTATTAGTCTCTTATCAATTCACCAGAGAAATACACCTAAAGAATGTCATTTTCATTGGTCCCCTTGGCAGGTTAGAGGAGAAAATGCGTGTATCATACCCACTAGCCCCATGAGGATGTTTGCTGTTGTGGAAATGTTCTGCCTCTAGTAGAGGACCAAGAGGCAAACTCAAACAATCATAAGAAGGGACTATCGCAGGCAGTGCAGAAATTGCATAAGCCATGGCCACAGGATGCTGTGGATGATTAAATTTTCAGTTTCAGGGCAAGTTAAATTGAATGAATACAGGGAGAAAAAGTCCATCTTGGGCTCTTCAAGTTGCTACCTTTAGTTCAGGTGGACAGTGAGGAAAAGACAGCAGGAACCAGTGATGCTTGTCCTCTTCTCATGTTGTTCCTAGCCATTGCTGTGAATTCCTGGCAAAGAAAAATGCCAGGTGAGGTGGATTTCCTTATTTTCTCAAAGTTCTGTCCAAATGAAAAATTACATTTTGAAAAGTCAAAATGTTTCATTTCCACTTGCCAACTTAAATCTGTTTTGCTTTACAACTGAATCAACCTCAGTCTTCAGAGAACATTTAAGAAGTTTTTATTTCACAACAAATCAAACATTCTGTGTTTTATTCAAGTTGAATTTTGTGGAATTCCCCCCCCCCCTTTGGAAAGCAAAACTGACATTTTTGTGTTGGGGTGACATGAAACTTCTCTTTTTATTTCTTGACCCCTCCCCCCAAATTGATTATATTCATGCAGCTGTCCTTGAGAAAAGGGCTGACTTTTTTTTTTCCCATGCTATCAAATTTGCTATTAAAACAAAACAAAGAAATAACAGCAATGGCCTAGAGAAATAGTCATGGAACATTGGAAACCAAAAGGGAAACCTTGCCAATTGCAGTCAGTTTTCAACCTCAAGAGGGATGAGGGGGTGAATATTGTTATATAGTTTTCTAAGTCACTTGTAAAGCACTCTGGGTTCCTCCAGGATGAAAGGCATTATATGAACACAAGTTGTTGTTATTAGGACTTGTGAAATGTGAGGACATTATTAAAGGTTGTGGTCAAATTTCCCTAGGCAAAAAGAAATTCCCCCAACAGTTTTGCTTGCTCCAATTGGATGTTTACAAGGTGCTTGTAATAGGCTGATTCCCTCCTCAGTTTTAAACTCCATTTCAGTGGTCATGTTCCTCTTCATTGGCAGCGTGTTATTTAATTTCTCAGAAAGGAGTTTTACTGGGCAGTTCTCAGTGCTCCTGGATGTCAGACACCCTGTCTTAATAGCTGCTCTCTATTGGTATTTCTTCTCTTGTCCCTGAGGAGCAAAGTTAGACAATTCTTCATGGCTGAAGTTTGCCATTTAGGAATCTGAGGTGAGAATGACCCAAAGGTAGACCTTTCCCATCATCTTTCCCAGCATGCAGTAAACCATGCATCTGGTGCTGTGAGATCATGTGATGGGGCAAAGGACATTGGCACCAGTATGTTCTGCTCAGGATGCAAATAAAACCTATAGATTGAAACATCCACTCAGAACAAATAATTTGCTCTCCCTCTTTTTGTAGCTCAGTTCTGCCAAAAAGAGAAATGCAAATGTTCATGACACTTGATTTGGTGTATGGGAACCTTTCTTCTGCCTGCGAAGCATTTCTGTTACACCAAACCTCTCCCTGCCTTGTCTCCATCCCAGACTTTAAAGACTGACAGTGAAGTTTACACTCTGGCAGCCCTTCTTTGAAAATTGCCTCCAGCACAGAAGATAAAGGGCCTGGATTCAGTCCATGTTTACCTGGAGAGTCACACATTTAATAGTAAATACCACAGAGATAATGTGCTGTTAAGTTTTACAAGCAAATTCACTCAGCAGCTAGCTTGTGGTTTTTGGCATCAGCTCAATGCTGCTCTCCCAGAAGGTCACAACATATGAAGAGAAAGGGACGAGTTAGCATTCATTTTACATGCCTTGCTGGGAAGGGAATGGGTACAACTTACAGCTGGGGCCAGGGAGGATGGCTTTGCTATATCAGTTCAGTGAGACACTGGGGAGAAAAAAGCAGGGCTGAACTCTCACACTAATGTATCGTTAGGATGTCCGGATACTGGAACACTGAATGGGGGGACTCTTGTGATATTCTTACCAAAACCCCCTGTAACTTGCTGGATGAAGCTAGAAATTGCTCTTTGTGTTGCTATAATGAAATCATTCTGTCTGTCTTTGCACTGTCAATTTTTATAGGCTTAGAAAGATGAGCAGAGTCAGGAAGTCTCCTGGCACTCAAAAGAACAGATCACTGGAAACGAAGCAGCAGCCCAGGAGACAATACTGGCTTTTGCCCATTTTTCCAGTCTGCTGGCAATGACTTTAGTGCATCCCCTCACAGATGCGCAGCATGTGCATTTCTTTGAGTTAAGCCACAGGTTTCTAAAGGAACTGTGCAAAAGACCCAGCAGATTGGAAAGCACACAGGGATCCTTGTTTTATCTATGTCAGCAGAAGGAGATGCAAATCTGTTGTTGCTGCCTACGCTGGGTGCAACATTTTGCCAAACCTGGGGCAATATACAGGCTGCTAAAGCAGAGACCACAATAAATATCACTGGCCTTCTGTGCATCCATGTCTCTCTTTGAAAGTGACAACTGTCCATCTGCAGAAGCAGCATCCTATCCCTTTCTATGAAAGCTAAAAATGATGAAGAATAGGGAACAGGTTTCACTGCATAGTAGAAAGGTGGATAAGGGTAGGAGGAGGGGACTGTGGAAAAGGCTGATACTCTAAATTGATTTAAACTGCTGTTTTAGGTTCTTTGAGGTAGGGATTCAACAAGCTCTTACAGTGCTCTTACCATCTTTGAATGCAGGCACTTTAGGCTATTTTAAGCCTCCACAAAAAGAATAACAGAGCAGCATGTAAAATTTTCTCAGCTGACACTCAGGGGAGGGGAAGCTGCAAGTAGGGAAGAAAAAGCCTTTGAAAGTTGCTGCCTCCCCCAGTTTGAGCCATGTTGGGGCTGAATTGCATGACCCACTGTGCTCCTTGCATAGCTGTGGCAAGATTCCTGAGGTAGTTCATGGAGGACTGCCAGAGCCAGGCATTTGTCTAGGAAGAAGGGTGCTCTGCCCAAAGATTGCCCCTCACAGAAGGGGAGAGGTGATCATTAATACTTTGACTTGTATTTGTGCGCTTTAGTCAGGAATAACAGGGGATAAAACTCAGTCAGACCCTGGCTTGCAATTAAGTCTTTTCTTCTCAGTTTCTACATCTTCCTTAGATTGTTAGTCTTTGGGGAACCTTCCTCTGCTCTGGCTCATCTTTTGTTGGAGGACTCCAGCTTCATGGTGGCCTTGGGAAGTCAAGAAATTGACCTTTGGGGTAACAATAGGAGTACAGACAAGATTTTGTGAATCCAGTCTTGAAGGGTTCCTGCCCATGCTAGATAGATAGAGGAGATATTACATGTATTGCTTAGCATGGTATACTCAGTATGTGTTGAAAACAAAGTGAACTGCATTTTTCATCCATGGGAGAGTGTGTTTCTGTTCAGACCACTTGACTCAATCTTGGCTGTAAGAAATTTACTGTAGAGAAAAGGGACCATACCATTAACTGCATCACCTCCCTCCCCCCCCCCCAAAAAAAAAGAAGAAACCAACCCATTTTTTTGAAAGAAATTTGCAGAGATCCTTTTTTGCTACAGGTGTTGAGAACCTGCTGGCTGCTCATGAAGATGATGCTCAGAACATGACTCACACCTCTCAATCAATTTGCATTTAATACAACAAATCCAGGGTTGTGGCAGGCTTATTTTTAGATACCTATTTCCAGGGTGTTTCAAGAAGCCAGATTGGGATGTTAATGTACAGATTTGCCCTAAATTAGAATATATGCATTTTTACACCACCCTTTCAATGAACTCAGAGAAAAGGGAAGAATGTATTTTCTATTAGGTCCATTTACATTTAGCAGAATTTTGTCTGTGTTTTCACATTGCTCTGACTGCAGGATAGAGCACATAATTTTCAAAAAAAGCACAATTAGCAAGTAGGCTCCAACTTTGCAAATTACTTAATCATCTGAGCAATTCGATTTCAGTGATTACTCCTGTAAAATAGTTATGTGAATGCTTAAATATGAGGTTAGTTGTAATATCTATATGGCTTATTTCATGGCATTTCATTGAGTTAGGGCTCAGTCTAGCCCCTAATTTCTGGTTCAGCAAGGATAGAGTTTCTCAAGCTCTTCAGGTCACAACCCCTTTCTAGAAGTCAATCATTTTTGTGACTCCCTATAAAAGTAAGGGTGAAAAATCTGCTGGTGATAACATGGTAAAGCCTCTCTAGCATATTTGTGCTCAGGTTTTTCTGAGATTTTGGCAGGGAATACTTGACCTTGGAGACGAAGGTGGTACGGGGAGGAGAAGAGCAAGATTTTCTTGGCCTCAGATTGCAATTACATTTCAATGCTTCACAGCATCCCCATGATTGCCTTTCTGACCCTTCACTCCCTTCTCCTCCCCTATCTACCCTGGTTTTGCAATGCACAAGTTGAAACATTTGTTACAAAGACAGCTAACCTAAGTGCAGTGGTTTCGAGTGGTAGAGAATCAACCACTTTGTAGCTGTGAAATGCTTGACCTTTCTTGCCAGGAAAACGGAAAACAAAACCAGAGTGCTTCATATCTAGTCTA